>NC_136507.1:23712490-23772490 GCF_053919585.1 Euprymna scolopes | reverse complement strand
TTCATTTTGAACGCGCCCCTGCCTAATCAAAGCACCTTGTGATGTTAGGCTGTATAACGCGTTAACTTTTGTTAAAATCGGACGTTTGTCTTGATTCTTTAGATTATTGGTTTTCGATAGTTATCTGACGAATTCTGATACAATATCTATATAATGATACTCCCAACAACATAATGTATATTAGTGTGAAATTTGCAAAATTCGAAGTCCATAGGGAACGAATTCAAATATAAAGATTAACACACACACACACACACACACACACACACACACACACACACACACACACACACACACACACACACACAGAAAGTGCTTCTTATATATAGATAGAGAGAAACGACAATGTATCTCTACGATGAATAGTATTATCTTTAGACTGTGAAGCTTAGTTTTCAAATCAGCATCAACTCGATTGTTTTACTATTTTTTTTTACACCCTAAAAGAAAAAGAAAACATATCGTCATTTGAACAGAAGGGTGTACTATTTGGTACCATGCTACAGAGGTATTATGTAGAGAGTTGAGCCGCACGATGTCTGTTCACATGACGTGTGAATTTCTATATGTTAGTTACTGTCAGGGAGACGATTCCAATATTTATTAGGTTGTCGCAAAAGTAATGTCGTTTTTTGACCTGAAGTTAAACGTGAAAAAATAAATCGACATTATTTTTACACCAACCTAATATAAGTTCGAAGAAAGACACTATTAGAGTACAAAGCGTTCTGGTTGTCGAGGACCTTTAAAAATGAAGGAGTTGGATTTTGTTGAATTTTGGGTTAGTCGGAAATATTTACGCCGATGCGTAACTAGTGCTACGAGATCGTCAGAGCACATTTCATTAAAGTACTTGTAAAACAGGCACATCTATGCAATCTTCCGGTATAGAACAAAGTTTGGAGCTTGATCGACAGTGCGGGACCTATTTGATTTTAGACTCATTGTTTGGCTTCTGTCTAATAGGGAGTGACTACGTAGATGCATAGACCGAGATTTGACAGGAATGCTCTTTGCATGGGTGAATGGTAACTCTGTAGAGATACAGGAACATGTAAAGTAAGATTTATTTTCTAGCATAATAGAAAGAGCGCAGCTGATTTGCTACAACTTTAGCAATGCCTTCTATGTATTTTTTGTCAATTTATGTTGAATTCTAAGCTGGGAATTTGAAAGTTTGCTATATAGCGAGACTGTATAACTTGTGTGTATGTCTCTTACTGAATGCATTTATCTCTACAATTATATAAATAAAACTATGTCTGTGTGTGAGAGTTTGTTCCTTATAGACTCCGAAACAGCTGAACAGATTTTCTTTAAATTTTACAGAACTTTAGTGTATACGTCTGGGAGTGATCTTAGTTAAGTTTTATCTCACAATACACTCGATAATTTCCGATAATCGATAATCGAAACCGTTAATTTAATTTATCTATCATCGGTACAGCAATTTTTTCTATGTCGTCGCTTAGCAACAATGATAGAACAACGGGCCGTGAAAGTTCTACTGTGGGTAAGTTGATAGCGTGTGTTATTTTTTATTTTTTTATTTTTATTTTTTGCATGACGTGGTCTGTAGGCTCAAACTCCGCACATAAATTCTTTAATGTTTATTTTTCATTAACTGAAAAGAAGTTTATATAGAATAATTTTATGAAAGAAACATTAGGTTCTCTAGAGTGCAATGTAGAATAACATATATTTCGGACTAAGTTACTGCATGGAGGAATGTGAAGGTTCCTCCAGGCGATTTCACCGATTTCGATGACAATGAAAATATAGGAGTGTGAAAGTGAAACATTAATTGATCATCATTCAATCCCGGGCAACGTTAGATAACCCTGCTAGTCTCTCTCTATATAAATTCGTATTCCTGTCTGGTTGTTTGTTTGTTTGTTCACAATTTGATTAATATATACAAAAGGTTCGTTAGTTTATTATTTCATTTATTTCAATATATAGTATGATTCTTTAAAAAGTATACGATTAAGAGGTCACCTCAATCGTTTATTATATTAAGGAAAATCAATTATGCTAAATAGCTGTATGTTAGTTTAAGTTTCTAGCGAGAGAGTTGTATAAAGTGTTCTATTTAAGATTGTTATTTCATCAACTCTAAATAACAATTATATTGATAATATATTTAATTCAATTTATTTGGAATTATTACTTCCGACATCAATTCTCTTATGAAACGAGTAGATTTATTTCCCCTGGTTAGTTTTTATACGTTCCGAAGTTCGAAAATAAAAAACAAACTCTTCCCAAATAAATTAATGTGGTAATCGCAAGACGTTTGTAGCGTGGAAAAATAATTTCGTGTAGACAGAAAGGTGTTTTGCTTTATTTTTAAATATTCGACACTCTTGCATAATTTGACCCGGATTCTCGGGAATTCCCGTCAAGCATGGATCGGACGAGACCGGCAATCATCGGGTTTAGCCGCGCGTTCTAATATACGCTTTAAAAACAAACAACCCACAAAAATATAAATGTAAATAATGAAAAATAACAAAACCCTACCTTTAAAGGACCAAAAATATTTTTATTTATCTTATTTTTTGTATTTTGTCTTTTTTTTTTTTTTTTTTTTCTGCAAAATATTTATCAACAGAAAGTTTTTTTTTTCCTTCAAGAAAATATGATAGTTTTCCTTTTTTCACCGTAAATTCCTAGGTGTAAGTACAAGTTTTATTTTTTTTTAATTTTTGCAAGACTTTTTGTTCAGTCAAGGTTTTATTGTATTTATCAAAAGTCAAAAGAATGCAAAGAATATTCTGTTGTCACAGCCCTGTTTATTTGTCCTGGAAATCAGTGGTTCGGGTTCTTTTGCAATTGTTAAAGGAAAGAAGCGTGTCTTAGTGGCATGAAATGTTACACAAGGGAGTTTATAGCTTTTCTTGTTGTGAGACCAGTAAGGAGTAGTTTAAGCAGGAGGTTCATTTGATAGTGACGTCATCTGAACATTATATAGTCTGTTTGAACTCTAATTAACTCTGAAAAAAAATTGTGGTGTTTCATTTTTTTTTAACACATTGCTATATCAATCGCGTTTTGTGGAGTTCGATCACACAGTCCAAACTTCCTTTCTTCTTTTGTTTGTGTTTTTTTTTCTGTTTTTCTTGTATCCACGTCTAATTAATTCCTTTAAAAAATCACGAAACAAATTACCTCGCATCTCGCCGTGAAACTCCGTCTGTTGGTTAATCACTAAGGCTTCAATTTTTAATATAACTTTTATAGCTAAACTAACGAGGTCGCCTGGAGTGGCCTAGTCATAAAATACGCTTAAATGTAATGTTTTAATTCACGCAGGTCTGAGTAAAATTGAGTCAATTATTTCATATTATATTGTACTGAATATATTATTATCATTCCAAAAGTAAAAAATAAATAAATAATATTTTGATTGCCATCAGCTAGAATCGAAATCGAAACCAAAACATAGTTTCATAATTGAAACTATGCCTACAAATAAAGCAAAAACTGTAGTATATTTATCTCTTCTCTATATAAATAAAATGAACTCATTTTTTCCCGTCTGATTTTGACATTAATAGGATTAAAAATCAAGATATTTCATGCAAATATAATATGCACAAACGGCAGAACAATATCTGAGGTGTGTTATAGGCTTATTATTTCTCAAATTCCTCGATAATCTTAGATTTCTATACTTTTTCTGCTGAGAAGTCACGGCCAAAATCGGTTAAGATCAATGGAAGTGGTAAAATATTTTATCTCTAATAAATTCCTCCTCCCCCTGCCACCACTTAACACCGTTTGGGGATCGTTCACAAGGAACAGTTGAGAAGAGAACACCGGTTTGGCTTGGTAGTTCTTTCATGTGAAGTTATTTAAAATCACTAAACTAAGCTGCAGTGCTCTGTGGCGTAGTGGTTAGCGTGTTGGACAAATCACATTATATTTTCACGTTCGCGCCGTTCGTTTTTTTTTCCTAAACAACTGGAATGGACTTTTCTTGGTGGCCGAACTGTTAACGTTGCAGATGTTTTTTTTTTTTTGTTTTTTTTCACACTTTATTTTCCTACTTTTACTCATGACTCCGGGTTTGATCCTTCCTACTTACCTACCATAACATTTTTTAAAACTCCGCCCCCCCCGTCCCGGAAACAAACACTCGGGCAACGCCGGGTACCCCCGCTAGTACTAAATATTGTTGGATTCTTGAAAGGAGTGTATCTTTTATAAAATACAAGCTGGGTTCTATGACTACAATGATGTTGATCGACAAGATGCAAGCAAGGACGGACAAATGCTCCACAGGGTTATATATATATATATATATATATATATATATATATATATATATATATATATATATATATATATATGCCTACATTGCGTCTTTGATTCTTGTTTCTTGTTTCCAGGCAAGTTACCGTTTTGTTTTTGTTTTTACATATTGTCCTAGGTTCTGAAATATGGACGATACATCACGGATTATTCATTCATTTAATTCACCCAGTGTAGTTTAATATTTTTTTCCTCACCCCTCTCTTCGCCTCCATTTTTTAATCGTGTAATTGTTTTATTTTAATCGCTCCGACGTGAAGTCTTTACAATGGTCGGACGAAAGTTACATCGAGATTCTTTTTTTATTTTAGTCGAATAGTCTTTTGACTATTTTTAGTGTCTATTTTTTTCTCCCTGCATCGATCTTCCCCCAAATTTTAATGACTCCCCTTATCCTTTTAAAAACTGTAATAAAGTTTTGTACTTCAAAAAAACCTGTATATATATATATATATATATATATATATATATTATATATACTCCTATAAATTCGTTTTTCTTTTGTGTGTATTGATATTCATGTTAAAACCCCTCTTTTCTATTTATTTCAAAAGAAAGTACAATTTTCTTATATATGGGTTGTCGAATTGCATTCACTTGCAAACGATCTAGCTAATTTGCATATTCTTTTAAACATTCATTTTAATTAATTCCCTATTAGTTGCTTCGGGTTTTTAATGGGATAATCATCTTTAGTTAACTATTACGTGTAATTATATTCATGCAGATATTCGACATGATTTATACATGCAAAATACTTGCGAAAATGTTTATAGTTAACACAAAATTGTTTCCATATATATTTATGTATAAGTATATATTTTTGTTAAACAAATCTATCTATAAAAATAAACGTGTCTGTGTATCTGTCTGTGTGGCTATGTGTGTGTGTCCATTTCCCTATGCAATAGCTCTGTCATTTTTAGTCTACAGACTCGAAATTTGGTATACCGGGTACTGATATGTGGGAAAATCGATGTGATCGGTTTTCGGCCAGAAATTTGTCTGTTCGAGGGTGAAAGTTCGGCGATTTGACCTTTGAGAACTCTACCAAACTCTTCCGACAATTTTGGGTTTAAACACTTGAAATTTTAGATATAGGTTCCTTGGACATGGATTTAACTTAATAACTTGATTAGAACAATAAATGTGAAGGGGTCATAATAGGGGTCAAAGTTAAAAAAATTGACCTTTTTTTTGGCTCAGCATACACCTCCAAACACCGGGCAACGCCGAGCACCCATGCTAGTATATATATATATATATATATATATATATATGTGTGTGAACGTGTCTGTGAATCTGTGTGTCTGTCTGTGTACATTTCCTTACGCAATAACTCTGTCAATTTTTAGTCTACAGACTTGAAATTTGATATATAGAGTACTGAGATTTGGGAAAATCTTTATGATCCGTTTTAGGCCAGAAATTTGGCTGTTGAGGGAGTCAAAGTTCAACGGTTTGACCTTTTAGAACTCTATGAAACGTCCTCTAACAATTTCTGGTCTAAACACTTGAAATTTTAGATATAGGTTCCTTGGACATGGATCTAACTTAATAACGTGATTTGAGCCCAAAAAAATAAATGTTAAGGGGTCATAATAGGGGTCAAAGTAAATAAATTGACCCCTGCGGTCTCTACCTAATTACTCAGACAATTTCTGGTGTAAAAATGAGAAATTTTACATAAATGTTATTCAGAGATAGGGCAAGCTTTTTCATCGGCTTGGGTCAAAATTTTTTAGTTACCAATATATAAATGTATGTATGTATGTTTGCATAAAACTTTCGACAAAGACAACGGATTCTACCAAGATCAGTATTGTTTTGAAGATCGACCTTCCATACGACAAATATCAAAAAATCAGTTAAAAACATTAACATCTTAAACTTCAACCAGGCACTTTTCTACAGGGGGAAGGGTTGCTTTTTTCGCCGATATTTTGAAAGATATTTCCTGCTTTCGATTGTCTAGCCTTAATGTAAACATACGTTACTTCAAGTTTGGCGGTGGTCGTATCACAAAGACGTCAGATTTTTTCCCGTTCTTTTCCTCCTTCGCGGTACGGGTTCGAGCCTGCCTTCCTACTACAACCTTTTTTTGCTCAACATATACATCCAAACACCTGGGCAACGCCGGGCTGAAATGCTAATATATATATATATATATATATATATATATATATATATATATATGCGTAAAAGGAACGGACACACTTTATTTATCTGTATTGAGCTGTTATCCTTTGTTTTCAAATAACAGTACGTTTATTTAAACTTTTAAGTTTAAAATAGCATATTGTTGGTCTGCCACGATAGATTTGTAAAATAAACTGCTCGTGTCTATTACGCCTTAGTTCGAAACAGCATAACTTTGATCTGGCAAGATTACGTTTTAAATGAAATATCTATTAATCTCTCATGCTTATGTTTACAATTAGCAATCTTGTTGGTCGATCACGCTTACGGTTGAAATAGTTTTATTAGCAAGAGTAAAATTTCAAATGAAACTTTCATTGGCCTATTAGATTTTTTTTTGTTAATTTTCATCATCGGTGTATGTCACTCTAAAAGTTAATAAGCTTTTCATGTTTGACACGCTTAAGTTTACATATATTTTCATCTATCTGCTACGTTAAAAAAATTTCATTGATCTGTTATATTAAATTTTCAAATAGAATTCTGATGACTTGTTTTGAATTAGTTTTTCGCCGATTTTTCTGGATCAATAATTTTTTTCAGTGGGTTATGTTTGAAATGCCATTTTTTCTCGTTGATCCCTCTCTAAATATGTAAATTTATCCTTTAATTGATATGTTACGCTTAAGTTTTTAATGAAATTTTCGTGTGTGTGTGTGTGTGTATATAACAAGTTTAAATAAATAGGTTGTCATATATGTAGAATTCTACGTCAGTAAGTAGCGATTGAATTAGCCATTGAAAACTTCGGTAGGTGTCACATTAGTATATGTAAGAATAACCCAAACGACCGGTAATTTACTCAGAGATAGGATGCATTATTTCAAAGCAAAGGTCAAACTTTCTACATGAAGCATGTAGTCGAACGATCACAATATGGACGGCGTCACCTTACCCTGCGAGAGCCAAATGGTTCCTAGTCAGTTCTCTCCGGGAAACCCAATCCTGAGGACAGATCCAATAATGTAAATAATCTAAGTGTATGTTACCAATACTTCTGTCCGACTGCGTCTCTCAGTTGTCTAGAAAACTAAGTGCCGATGGACTTAGTTGAGTAAATACTTAATTACTTACGAAGTCTGTCTCTTTATGAGTAAACTCTCTCTTTAATAAAACTATATAAAGTCAGCAAAATGTTTCATTTATGAGTAGTTTCATTCCTCATAATCAATTCGACACACCTGTCTCCGTTAGAGTAAGCATCTGGTAAGTACTAAAATGGGTGAACATTTGGGACTACCATATGCTGTACGTGGTCTGCGCTTATCTTGGAATTGTTTCCAGTTGTCCTGAACTTTCCACTGAAATTATACAGTGTCCACTCAGAAGATGTGTGAGTAGAGATTGCGCAATCCTTACTTCATAATCTAGCACGTGCTATCCATCATCCCTCAAGGATGATCAGATCACCTCCCTAGTTCTGACGGACGAACATCCACTTTATTCGCTTAGTAAAACAGCCAATCAACAGCCACTAAACCAAGCAGACAATCATGAGACGGCGACGAGGTGACACAACTATGAAAAGACCCGTCGCATGTATACATATAAATATTTAATTTAATTTATTTAGTTTTATGATCTCTCACATATAAAAACATAAAATGTGCAATCATGCGTTCAATGTACACTCCTATAATTTTATGTGTGTGCATATTGTTATACATATTAGAACCCCTTTTTTTTATCTATTTATTAAAATAAAATACAACTTTGTTATATACGGGTCGTGGGACTGCATTCGCAAACAAAAGATCTAGATAATTTGCATATTCTTTCAAACATTCATTTTAATTAATTACCTATTACTTTTATTTTCGGTTTTCTAATGTGGTGATCATCTTTAGTAAACTATTACGTGTAATTATATTCATGCAGGCATTCTACATAATATATACTAGTGTAACATTGGCGTAAAAAGTTTATAATAAACAGAAAACTCTTTCTATATATATTTATGTAGACGTATATATATTTGTTTTAAAATTTTGCCTACCAAACTCCTCTTACAGTTTTCGGTCTACAGACATGAAACTTCATATATAAGGTACTTGAACACATGCGAAACTTTATATTTATGTTTTAGTTTGGGAAAATCGGTACGAAATTGTGAAAATCTATCTATCTATATAGTATAAAAGTGAAAGTGTCTGTGTGTGTGTCTGTGTACATTTTCCTACGCAATAACTCAATTTTTAGTCTACAGACTCGAAATTTGATATACAGGGTACTGAGATTTGGGAAAATTGATGTGATCGGTGTTTTGGTCAGAAATTTGGCGATTAAGGGGTCAAAGTTCAATGACTTGACCTTTGAATCATACTCCTCCGACAATTTTGGGTCTACAAACATTAAATTTTAGATATAGGTTGGTTGGACATGGATCTAACGTAATAACTTTATTTGAGCCCAAAACAATAAATTTTAAAGGGACATAATAGGGGTCAAAGTTTAAAAAATTGATCACTTTTTTGCTCAACATAACCTCCAAATACCCCGGGAAACTCCGGGCACCCATGCTAGTATAGCTATAAAAGTGAAAGTGTATGTCTGTGTGTGTGTGTGCGTATGTGTGTGTGCGTGTGTGTGTGTGTGTCTGTGTACATTTCCCTACGCAATAACTCTGTCAATATTTAGTCTACAGTCTCGAAATTTGATATACAGGGTACTGAGATTTGGGAAAATAGATGTTATCGGTTTTTGGCCAGAAATTTGGCGATTAAGAGGTAAAAGTTCAACGATTTGACCTTTGAGATCTCTACCAAACTCCCCCGACAATTTTGGGTCAGCACACTTAACATTTTAGATATAGGTTCTTTGGACATGGATCTAATTTAATAACTCGATTTGAGCCCTAAACAATAAATTTTAAGGGGTCATAATAGGGGTCAAAGTTTAAAAAAATTGACCGCTTTTTTTTTGCGCAACATACACCTCTAAATACCCAGGCAATGCCGGGCACTCATGCTAGTCTATCTCTCTCTCTCTCTCTCTCTCTCTCTATATATATATATATATATATATATATATATATATATATATATATATATATACATATATATAAGTGAACGTGTCTGTGTGTGTGCGTGCGTGTGTGTGTGTGTGTATGTGTACATTTCCCTACGCAATAACTCTGTCAATTTTTAGTCTACAGACTCGAAAATTGATATACAGTGTACTGAGATTTGGGAAAATCGATGTGATCAGTGTTGGCCAGAAATTTGGTGATTAAGGGGTCAAAGTTCAATGATTTGACCGTTGAGAACTCTACCAAACTCCGTCGACAATTTTGAGTCTACGAACGTGAAATTTTAGATATAGGTTCCTTGGACATGGATCTAACTTAATAACTTGATTTGAACCCAAACAATACATTTTAAGGGGTTATAATAGGGGTCAAAGTTAAAAAAAAATTTACCTCTGCGGTCTCTTCCAAATTACTCAGATAATTTCTGGTCTAATTATTTGAAATTTTATATAAAGGGTATTCCGAGATAGGGCAAGCTTTTTCATCAGTTTTGGTCGAAAATTTTTAGTTACCAATATATAAATGTATGTATGTATGTCTGTTTACATGTCTCACTTAAACTTTCAATAGAGGCGACGGATTTTACCAAGATAAGTATCATTTTAAAGTTCGGCCTTTTATAAGACAAATATCGAAAAATTGGCTAAAAACATTTATAACTTCCCCTTAAACTAGGCACTTTTCTACAGGGGGGGTCACTTTTTTCGCGGATTTTTTTTTAAAGTAATCCTCTCCTTTTGATTGTCTAGCCTTAATTTTTAAAAAAATGTCGCTTCCGGTTTGGCGGTGGTCGTAACAGCATAAATGTCAGGTTTTTACCCCGTTCTTTTCCGCCTTTGCGGTACGGGTTCGAGCCTGCCTTCCTACTATCACTTTTCTTTTGCTCAACATACACATCCAAACATCCGAGCAACGCTGGGCTGAAATACTAGTATATCTATAAAAGTGAAAGTGTGTGTGTGTTTGTGTGTGCCCGTGTACATTTCCTTACGCAATAACTCTTTCAATTTTTAGTCTACCGACTCGAAATTTGATATACAGGGTACTGAGGTTTGGGAAAATCGATGTGATCGGGTTTCGGCCAGAAATTTCGCTGTTAAGGAGTCAAATTCAACGATTTGCTATTTGATAACTCTACGAAAGCCCTCCGACAATTTGGGGTATAAACACTTGACATTTTAGATATTGGTGCCTTGGACATGGATCTAACTTAAAACTTGATTTGAGTCCAAAAACAATACATATTAAGGGGTCATAGTAGGGGTCAAATTAAAAATAATACCGTTTTTTTTTTTGCTCAGCATACACCTCCAAACACCCGGGCAACGCCGCCCGAAATGCTAGTATATTTATAAAAGTGAAAGTGTCTGTCTGTGTGTGTGTGTACATTTTCCTACGCAATAACTCTGTCAATTTTTAGTCTACAGACTCGAATTTTGATATGCAGTGTACTGAGATTTGTGAAAATCGATGTGATCAGTTTTTGGCCAGAAATTTGGCGATTAAAGGGTCAAAGTTCAACGAATTGACCTTTGAGAACTCTACGAAACTTCTCTGACAATTTTGGGTCTACACACTTGAAATTTTAGATATAGGTTCGTTGGACATGGATCTATCTTAATAAATTTATTTCAGGCCAAAACAATAAATTTTAAGGGGCTATAATAGGGGTCAAAGTTAAAAAATATTGACCGCTTTTTTTTTTGTTGCTCAGCAAACACATCCTAATACCCGGGCAACGACGGGCACTTATTCTAGTATATCTATAAAAATAAAAACGTCTGTCCATCAGTCTTTCTATGTACATTTCAGTACCAAATAACTCTGTCAATTTTCGGTCTACAGCCTCGAAGTTTAGCATAAGTGATACTGACACTAGGGAAAATCGTTTCAATCAGGTTTCGGACAGAAATGTTGCTGTCATGAGGCCAAAAGTCAACGATTTGACCTCTGAAAACTCTACCAAACTCCTCCGGCAATTTAAGGTCTAAACACTTGAAATTTTTAATGTAGGTTCCTTGGACACGGATCAAACTTTATAATTGGATTTTACCACAAAACAAATAAAGGCTAAATGGTCAAAGTTAAGGTCAATGTTAAAAAAATTGAACTCTGCGGTCTCTAACAAATTACTCAGCCATTTTCTGGTCCAAATATTAGTAATTTTACATAAAGAATATTCAGATATAGAGCAAGATTTTTAATCAGTTTAGGTCGAAAATTTGATCTGCCAGGGGTCAAGGTTCAAAAGATATGAGTTTTGTGGTTTCTCGCAAACTATTCGGCCAAGTTTTTGTCTAAACATTTGAAATTTTGTATAAGAGGTATTCAGACATGCGGCAAGCGTTTTTTTTAAGTTTGCGGGCAAAGATTTGTTGACAAAAGGTAAAAGTGTAACGAGTTGACTATTGCAGATTCTACCAAACTCCTCCGCCAATTTTGGGTCTAAAGACTTGAAATCTTAAGTGTAGGTAACTTGAACATGTGTCTAACATTTTATTTTGATTTGAAACCAAAACAATAAATGTTAAAGGATCAAAATATGGGTCAAATTAAAAAAAAAATTGATTTCTGCTGTCTCTACGAAATTACTCAGACAATTTTTGGTCTAAACATTTGAAATTTTAAGTAAAAGTATATTCACACATAGGGACAGGCTACGAACAGTACAAAGGCTCGAGCAAAGGAGTTAATAAGGTTGGTTTTTAGAGTAGTAATAGAACAATAGTAAATTAATAGCAATAATTTTGGGTTTGAGATTAATAGTGAATTAATAGTAAATAAGTTTTGAGTTGAGAATAATAGTAAATTAATAGCAAATATTTTTTGGTTTGAGATTAATAGTGAATTAATAGCAAATAATTTTTGGTTTTAGATCAGTAGTTAATTAATAGTAAATAAGTTTGGATTTAAACGTAATAGTAAATTAATATCAAATAATGTTGGATTTGAGATTAATAATGAATTATTCATAAATAAGTTTGGAGTTGTGAACAATAGTAAATTAATAGCAACTATTTTTTGGATTCCAGATTAATCGTGAATCTTATTATAAATTTTCGTTCTGTGTGTGTATGTGTGTGTGTGACGCGGTTTATCTCAGCCTATAGGCAATCCACTCAGGCAAGTAAGGTACCGAAATGAAGCTTATGAGCTAGCGGATGTTTTAATGATATTTATGTCCATATTTTGTGTATAGAAATGAAAACAAAAATGAAAAAAATGCAAAAAAAATAACGATTTACTAAACAACGCTTTATTTACTGGATACTTTTCCGGTATTCACCGGAAGTTATTATCTCCTTTAGTTAATTCGATTTACTGTGTGTGTGTGTGTGTGTGTGAGTATGTGTGTGACTGAGTGAGTGAGAGAGAGAGAGAGACAGACAGACAGACAGACAGACAGAGACAGGCCGGAAGGTAGGCAGGCGGTTCGAAATGAAGCTTATGACCTAGCGGATGTTTTAGTGATATTTATATCCATGTTTGGTGTATGAAATGCAAAAAAAAAAAAAACCCGATTTACTAAACAACGTTTTATTTACTGGATACTTTTCCGGTGCAAGGACTCAAGTTTGCCCAGCTGGGCAAACATGGGTGCGTGTTAATAGTAAATATGTGTGCAGTTGATAGTGAATTAATAGCAAATAATTTTGGGTTTGAGATTAATAAAAAAAAATGAAAATATCAAGTGTTGAGAAAATAGAAAATTAGGAGCATATAATTTTGGGTTTGAGATTAATAGTGAATTAATAGCAAATAGGTTTGGAGTTGAGATCAATAGTAAATTAATAGTAAATATTTTTTGTTGAGATTATTAATCAACTAATAGTAAATAAGTTTCGATTAAAAAATAATAGTAAATTAGTAGCAAATAATTTTAGTTTGAGATTAATAGTTAATTTACCCATCTATTAAAGTAATATTGTTTGTGTGTGTACATTTCCCTAGCAAACTACTCTGTCAATATTTAGCCTAAAGACTCGAGGTTTGAGAAAAGCGTTATTGAGATTTTGGAAAATCTTTTCAATCGGGTTTTGGCAAGAAATTTGACTGCCCAGGGATAAAAGTTCAACGAGTTGAGCTTTGAAAACTTCACCAAACTCCTCCGCTTATTTTTGGTCTAAACACTAATAGGTTACCACTATAAATGAGTACGAACTCATTATATATATATATATATATATATATATATATATATATATATATATAAAGTTATTAACATAGGGCCCGAGCAACGCCAGGGGAACTGCTAGTTAAAAAAATGAAATTTGCCAGGTCAAGATCGACATTACGAATATTACGGCATAACTATTGTTCACGTTTTAATTCTTAGCCTTGTAGCGAATATGTCTTCGTAGCGCAGTCATTAACGGCGTGGGCAAAAATGAATCGTAAGCTAAACGTTTTGGTTTCGATTCTCGGTAGTGGCGTATAAGTCATTTAAAAAATTTTTTTTATCATGACTATATATTCAGTCCAATATAGTATAATGATACGTACGAAATCTGCCATATTCAGAATATTATATTTACACGTATTTTACTACCGGGCGATGCCGGGCAACCTGGGAGTACAAATATAACATTTGGTTCTTAATTTTGTCATTAGGATCCTCATGGATCTATCATTACATTGGTCTGTCACTCAAAGTTTCAAATGTAATTGTTTATCTGCCACACTTAAGTTAATATTGTGGCTGACCTACCGATGCTATCTATAAATGAACTCATCCAGACACAATAAATATCAGAATAAGACTGGAGTTGAGACCCGTTGGAACAACTAAGGTTGTCTTTCACAAGCCGAATAACCCTTATCAATGCATTTTGTTACTTAAAGATCCGTGTTCTGTTTTCTTGGTGATCCTGTGGTGTCGTATCTATATATAAATGATAATAAACTTTAAAGAAGAAAAAAAAATAGAATAATTAACCTTTTTTCTGATTGGTGTAAAACTTTTAGTTATTTGAAGCCGCCATAAAAAAGAAATGAAAGAACTGCCATCTGTTAGCATAGGCAGAAAGCAATCGTTCATTTTGGAAATTAGAAGAGTATCGTCACCACCCTCCCCGGGCAGCTATACTCTGGTAATTTGGCCCGTTATATCCTACATTTTTTTTTAGATTAAATTTTTCAAGTTGGATCCAATTTTTGCGGTGCGTTAGTTTATTGACGATGAAGATAAAGAATGGATTTCTACATAACACCGTTGTTCCAGCGCGGTTCGTGTTCTGCATAAGTGCCGAAGCGTGTTGAGGACCTTTCCTGATCCTGGTGAACTTGGAGAAAGAATCTTATCAACTTTAATCATCCTTCTAGTATAAGGGAGTACCTGAACAGATAAAAACCAAGTGTATTAAGTTTTGTAGGCCTGTCTAATCTCTTGAAAGTATTCACAAAACCTACAATCATTTAAACAGGGTCATATCGCTCGTGTAACTGAGTATTTTAAGAAAGGTTTTATCAGTTAGAAAGAAAATTATAATAAAAAAGAAACATCCGACGATATTAATTAAAATGTTAAAAGAAGAACAAACCTCTCGACGTTTCACCAACTGTGTCAAGGCCTTTGAAAAGAGTTACTAGCTAACAAGGCCGATAGCCATTAGTCGCGTGCTCTCGTGTAATGAATGAATGTAGGATTGACATGAAATTCTAAAAGAAAAACTAAAATTACCGAAAAATGGGCTGAAATGACTTAAATAAATAAAAAGTAAATGACTTAGAATGATTTTAATGAACTTAAGGATGAATTGAATGACCTTAAAAATGACTTGAATGCTTAAAAATGACTGGAATCCTTAAAAGAAACTTGAATGATCTGGAGAATTACTTGAATAGCTTTGAGACTGACTGATTGTAAAATGGGTGATCATTTTACATTACAGTAACACAGAAAAGTGATCCCCACTTTGTATCACAAAGTTACAAACATAAGTACAGCATGTAGTAAGAAAAGATTCTACACTTTGATTTTGACCAAAAGGCCAGGAAAAGCTGGTATTTATTTACTCCCCCACCGAGCAAATTAGGCACAAGGCCGATTTTTAATGTGAGGAGCGAAGGGGAAATGGGGACCAACTCCCCGGGTGTAGGGGAGCTGGATAGTGATAATTGGTATGCAGGGGTTCCCCTACGTTGACTAAGGTCTTATATGTGGAGTTGCCCCCACATATGGTCTTTGCTTACAGTATCTCCCGGAACAGATACTACATTTGAAGTATTTATTTGCTCCCCCACCGAGCAAATTAGGCACAAGGCAGATTTTGATGTGAGGAGTGAAGGGGAGATGGGGACCAACTCTCCTGGGAGTAGGGGAGTTGGATAGTGACAATTGGTATGAAGGGTTGCCCCTACATTGACCAAGGTCTTATATGTGGGGTCGCCCCCACATATGGTCTTTGCTTACAGTATCTGCCGGAACAGATACTAACCTTGGATCTTTGCCGAAGGCCAAGAAAAGCTTAAAAGGCTAAGAACAGCATCTATTAACAACATACCTTTGATCTTAACCAAAAAGGCCAAGCACAAAAGTGTTACGGACAGACCGACCGAGCGCCGACGGAGTAACTTATACAGTCGCTTGCACGCGACTAAAAATAGGGCACAATCGCGTTGACACACCGGTTCTCGTCGGATCACTGTAGTTAAGCAACGGCGACCCTGGTTAATACTAGATGGGTGGCCATTTGTGAATTCTAAGCACTGTATGTGCTCTCCGCTTGTCTCGGCATTTTTTTCTAGTCGTCTTGTACACTTCACTTGCCACCGGTATTTAAAAATGTCGACTAAGGAGAGGTGTGGTTGGAGATTGCGCACCTCCTGAAATAAGACTTTCACGCGAAGGCACCCCTTCGTGGGTAACCATAGTCTGTCCAAGAGAGAGCCCTTATAGCTAAAAATGTCCCATGATAAGAAGGTCGGCTGTTTCGGAAGTATATATGCGAATAAAGCATAAACATATAAATTTATTTAAATAAAAAACACGAGTGTATGGATATATATATATATATATATATATATATATATATATATATACAGGCGGATGCAAAAGTAGGTATACAGTAGTCAAAAAAAGAAAAAAACGTATAAAGTTTAAGGCATTTGTTATACAGACAAACAAATGCTGCATAAACAAGTAATAATTAGCACGTATAATAAGAAACACATGTAATAGGAAGCTCTATTTCCGTAGGTATTCAAATTGCTTGCCGTCAGTGTTAACACATTCCTCTAATCGAGAACGAGCACTCATGCACACTCTAGAACAAAGATCTTTATCAGCATCAATTTCCTGACAAGCTTCCAAAATGAACTGAATCATGTTTTCGACAGTGCGAGGCTTGCGTGCAAAAAAACCCAAAAAAGAAATCCATAGGAGTTAAATCTGGCGAGCGTGGTGGCCAGTCGATGGCGCCACGGCGTCCAATCCATCTGTTGGGAAATTTTAAGTCAAGTAGTGCTCGCACAGGGAGTGCAAAATGAGGTGGGGCCCCGTCTTGTTGAAAATAAAAGTCATCATTTTGGTATTGTTCACGTACTTGGGGTATTATTGTATCCTGCAACATGTTTAAGTACACAGTTTGATCAATGCTTGTGTGAAGAATAATGGGGCCAACAACACCTTTGCAAGAAAGCCCGGCCCATACTGTTACCCCGGGTTGATTGAGTTGTTTTTCAATAGTGATGCGAGGGTTTTCGGTTGCATAATAAACGCAATTGTGTCGATTAACGGCACCTGATAATTTAAAGTTTGCTTCGTCAGATCATACAATTTTATTTAGAATACCGTTACCTTCAAGTTCCTCGCTCAGGATGTTTTCAGAAAATTGTAAACGACGATCCAAGTCATCTTCCAATAAACCATGTATCAATCGAGGCGTGTACATCTTTAGACCGGCACGATTCATCAGGCTCCTCAATGATCTACGCTCAATACCAAGTTCAGATGAGGCTCTGTATTTCGATTTCTGTGGGCTCTGAGTGAATGCCTGAGCAACTTTGAATTCATTTTCTTGTGTGGTCACAGTAATTGGTCGACCACTTCTCGGTGCATTGTGGATACTCCCTGTCTGTTCAAATTTGTCACGCAGTCGATAAACCGTGAGTCTTGTTGGGGGAGGTGTTGCAAAGGTTTTGACCCTATGTTCTGTTACGCGTTCACTATTTTGTCTTCCAGTATTTTTTAATATCCATTTTCGCTGTTCGTCAGTCAAATTACCGGCCATGGTTAAATTGCCAATTTAAATGAAAAAATAAAAAGAAATGATTCAAAGTACTTTAATCGAAAGGAAATTTAATTAATAAAAACAAAATTTTTACTTTCAGATATGTAGCTTTCAGTTCAATAAAATGTCAATAATTTCAATACTGTATACCTACTTTTGCACCCCCCTGTATATATATATATATATATATATATATATATATATATATATGTGTGTGTGTGTGTGTGTGTGTATAATATATTCACATATGAAATATATACATAGGTAAAAAATAAAATTAAATTCTCGATCATCTTTCATTGGGTCATTAATTCGCAACCTTATTTCACCTCTTAAGTCTGAAACAGCCATTTACATAGCTGGACGTGCAGATTAAAAGCACGCATTGTGAGAATAGTAGTTCTTTTTATTTTCTTTAATGGAAACCACTCCAGACACGGCGTGAAGCCACATAATGTGACGAATTAACACAAAATAAAGATGATTCTGGCAAAAAACAGGAAATGCATATTACCGTTAATCTTAAAGATCAAGGTTAAAAGTCAGAGGAAAACAGTCAGCAGAAAGACAGTTTTACAAGCTTGCGGTTCTTATGAATAAGCTACTGGAATAAGAGGTTGTATCACAATGAAGTATCGAAACAACGGATTGATGGAAGACCACTAAACTAACGAGCCAAACGAGCCTGAATAAAAGAAGCAGGGAGTGGATCAGACAATTCTGAAGAACATATATGATAACAGTATTTATAGAAAATACTGAAACTAGCAACATCACGTCTGTGAGAGAGATGTTGCAGAGAAAAATAGAATGGGTTAATTAAATTGCAAGTGGGTTTATGCACCTCATCAAGGACTCTCAATTGGGATAGAGATTCACTTGTCCAAGACAACAATATTCCTGAGATAATCTTATATTAGACATGTAGAAACCTGGGGTAGCCTCACGTGTTTAAAAGTGTATAGAACAATATATAGACCCTACTTTACAGCAATTAGAAAGAGCAATGGAAGATTTAATGAGAAAAAAGACTACGAATTTTCAGAGTCGATTTTTCCTCAAGAGCAGAGCCATATATGAAAATCTTTTCCTGGTGTTTTTTGTCCAATTAATTCCGAAGAAAAGACCAAGGTTACTCAGGAGGAAACTCATTCCCCAATTATTTTTCTCCCTTCATCTCCTCTCGCGTTTCTTCTACAAGAACAATTGTATTTTTACCAACATTTGCATTAGAACTGCGATTGGTATACTCTGTAACACAAAATATGAGCCTTTTTCTCAAGTTATGACACCATGTTCCCAAAGATGTTTAAGCTTATCAAATAGAAAGTGTATCCTGGGTTAACTTTTAGCAACCTTGGTAACTCACGATTGCCTTATTTTGAAGTAGCTGGACGCCCGGCGTTGTCCGGTCGTAAAATACGCCTGAACATTATATTTTAATTTTGACAAATTGCGTCAATATTATTATAGAATCAATCCTCTATGGATTATTATACAGTAAGGGGATTAATTTGTTAAAAAAATAAATAAAATAAAAAAGAAAGAAAGAAAGTAATGAATAAAAAATAAAAAATAAAAATGATAATGTCGTTCATCGAATTCCGTCTGTGTTTGTTTACAATATTACGTCAGCTGATATTTGGACTTGGTGATGAATGCCCCGGAAGTGTCCCTTCTGATTAATTTCAGTTTATATATATATATATATATATATATATATTAAAGAAAGAAATGATTGTGGCGATTTTAAATGGTTCCTCCTCTTTAATTTTAAACTGAACGCATTAATAAATAAAAATAAAATAGGGAGATACAACTGGGTTTGAAAAGGGGATCATTCGATTTGTAGTCGAATGCTTTACCACTGAGCTACATCTTCCGATAACAATGTATTTGTTTTTTTTTAAAGCAGAAATGATTTGCTGAGTTTTTTTTTTTTTATAAGAGAGAAAGACTATTTTAAAGATAGGATTTTTTTTCAATTTTCGATACTTATCGAATGAATTTCTGTACAAAACATATACAAGAACACTGCCAGGCATATAAATTCCCCTGGTGTGACATTTGCAAAAAGATAGGCTCAGCCGTTTTGGAACCTATGAGGAAGGAACTCACAGACAGACACAAAATGACTTTTATATAAACGTGAGAAATTGCTGGATATATTTCAGCAGGGTCAGAGGAAATTCAGCGTGCGGTGTTCCAATCGGCTATTTCTAGGGTGGTCGTGTTCGTGTTGAAGGCCGATGCCAGTCGCGTTTGTCACCATGGCACAACACCGTTTAATAGGATTTTCTAAGTTAGCATTGACTAATTAATCTGACACATTGCCTTTAGTTTCTTTTTTTTATTCATATTCACCCCTAACGAGACATATCATCACTTAAACGTAACGGCTATGATTTGGAATCATGCCTAGGAGAGATCAACAACATGTTGGTTTACGTTACATTTACACTTCTGCATATCAGTACAGCCAGGAAAGCAGGCAGCAGGAAGGGAATTCCAAAGTCTAACTGTTCGAAGAAAGAAACTATTAGAGTAGAACACTTTTTGGTTTATATGGACATCAACAGTGAAGGAGTGTGGATTTGTTTTTAAGCGTTTGTCGGGCCTATGTACGTCGAGGGGGGCACAAGTGCAACGAGTTCATCAGAGCACATTCCATTAAAATATTTGTAAAATAGGCACAGAGATGCAACATTGCGGCAGTAGATCAGGGGTTGGAGCTTAGTTGAGTATTTTATTGTTTGAGAAAATATTTTTAATTAATACGTTCATGTGAAAACAAACTTAAATAAGAAAATAACGAAGAAAGTCAATTTTATTACAATAGAGAATAAAAAAGGGTAACAATTCAAGTCATTTGCTTTTTAGCATTCGTCCAAATCGCACTTCGATGTAAAAACCCGACGCCAGCTGTGTAATCCACACAATCTTTCCAATCATCGTGTAGTGCTGTTCATCGTCTAATCGATATATCTAACCCTTGTCCTTGAATAGCTTCCGGGCCTTGATAAGCGGTAATTTCTTTTAGCAAGACATGCCACGTGTAGCCTCCACTCAATGTAAGCGTGTCTTCAAGTAGGGGTATTTTGAAGCATCGCAAGTCGTTTATTTGCCATTTAAGTGTAACAATTTAATTTTCAACTTTGATACACTAGGCAAAATTGTAAAAGTTTCATTAATGAGTTGTGTGACAAGGGGTCAGTTGCCTTAATGTATTTGTTCCAATTCATATTGTCTGTCAATGCGAACCCTAGGAGCTTGAGGGAAGTGCTTTCAGGCAGTTTATCATTAGTCATATCGATCAGTGGTTGGGAAGGTTTCTTGTTATTATTAAAGGAAATAAGCTTAGTATTGGCAGCATTGAATAATACAACCCATATATTATTCTCATCGAAACCGAGCTAAAGAACGACCTACCTGAGAGTTGTCTGTATCTTTACAAGAACACGGCTGGCCCATGCATGGAGTATTGTTGCCACATCTGAGCTGGCGCATCTGCTAAGAGTCTCTCGCTCGTACAAAAGGTTAAAAAAAAAGTCGCCAACTTAATAGGTCCTGAAATATCAACTAAACTCTAACTCCGTTTCGTTTGCCTGTTTTGGTTGGCTTCAAGTCCAATATAAACAAATTATTGATGAACCGTCCCCTTAAGTAATCCAATTTATGTATTTCAACTACTAACGATTACTATATTATCCTACTGACTAGTTTACATTCAGTAACCCTCGAGTGGCATCCGGGACTTGATAAATGATGACCACTATGTAAAAAAAACAACAACTCTGTTCCATCGCCGAAACGTGCAATCCTTGTACTTGTTTTACAAGTATATCAATGGGAAGTAGTCTGACGAGCTCCTAACACTAACCCGTCCTCGACGACAACACCCTCGACAAACCCAACAATCAGCAAAATCCCACCCCTACACTCTAGAGATCCCTAGATGCCGTAAAACCTACTTGAATAGCTTTTTCCCTCGGACTGCTGCAATTTGGAATTCCTTCCCGGGTCCCTGCTTCCCTGGCTGTGCATAAATTTAAGTGTAATGTTAACAGACATCTCGCTACTCAACTCCCTTAATAGTATCCCTGCAAATCTGATCCCAAATAGTAGCTTCTCACAACTAAGTAGTATTGTGCCTTGTTTGAGGTGAAGCGTCAATCTCTCTCCTCTCTCTCTCTCTCTCTCTCTCTCTTTATATATATCTATATATCTATATATATATATATATATATATATATATATATATATATATATATATATATATATAATTTCAATCGGTGGCCAAATGTTATATATTATACGAATAGTAGTGCGAACCCTATTGAAGTGTAATAATTTTCTCATTTTCGACAGGGGTCGTAGACTAGTATAGTGTGATTTTTTTTTTTTATATTATATGACACCCTATATATAGCATTGTATTTTATCTGTAAGGTTCTATACTTTTTATTTCTTTGTTTCCGTGTGCTTGATTTTTGTTCGAAACTATTTGTAATTCGCATAAACATTAATGCTAGTTCCTTGGGACTGACGTCAGAGATTCCAGCGCCAAAATTCCTCCTTTCCGAATTCAACCGGTATTGACATTGGACACGGATTTTCAGCTCAATGATAGTATGAATTCCCTAAGCATTTGCTTCCGTAAAAAAAAAAAAGTACTGTGTGTGTTCTAACACAGAGGTTCGTCGCCGAGTTAAAATTCAATAAGTTCCTGAAAATGTTCCGCTATTTCCACCATTTTGAACGAATAGCAAAGGTTGAATTCTTCCTTTGAACAAGTTTGTTCATGCAACATTGGTGTGGACGTTGGAAGCAAACGGACTTCATTTAAATAAATTTTAGCGTTTAAACAGGCAAGAGTTGTATAGTATATTAAGAATTGTGAGTATTTCCGTTTTATTTATTATATTGCTTGTTCAAACATTTGGAAGTACTTGTTCATATTCCCATTTGTATTTGACTAATCATTTGTTAAAACGACAACTGTGAAACTTGCTTTGAAAATGAACTTTTTGTTACTTGGCGTGTCCCCACTTATCAATGCCCGGACATCACTCAAAGGTTAAGAGTTAAGTGTTCGTCAGATGATGAGACAAGCTCAGGTACGGTGGAACTTGAGTAAAGCTAGATTGTCTAAATAGACAGCGCAATAGGAATTTATTCACATCAGCCTTGAAACCGACAATATGCCAACCGGGAAGCAGACAAACAGCATTTCGTTCTACAGACGAACAGTTCTCGGAAAGAAACTCTGGTCATGGAATTTTTGTTTAGTTTTGGGTACAGATAGGGAGTGAAGAAAGTTGTCAGCGGTTGTTTTAGCTGGGGGAGTATTTGTTATGGAAGTTTTAAAAGGAGGGACCATAGATTGGAGCTCAGTCGAATACCTATCATAAACGTATCTATTGAGCAGAGAGAGACTAGCAAGTCTCTTCTGTATAAAGAGGGGGGCAGGGAGGCAAAAAGGCCATCGCACACTAAATTTCGAGGGTAATTTTGTAGCCAGTCAAGCCAGGAAATATATATATATATATAAAGCTGAACGTCTATGTGTGTCTAGTAACGATTAGGCTCTTATATGGTTGACTATTATAGAAAACTGATCACATATAATGATAGAAGATGTATCGAGACACAGGAATGGGCATGTTTCATCTGGCATAATGATGATTCATTAAGATTGTGGGGTCTGCGTTCGCGCCTGGTCCACAAAGGAAATAAAAAAATTAAAAATTAAAAAAAAAACGTTTACAAGTTGTTTTGATATAGATATACATCATAATACTTTGATAAGTATGTTTTAACTTTAATAGGGATGGTATAATAACATTGTGGCGTCTGCGTTCGCGCCTGGCCTCCATAGAATGGAAATAGGCACAAACTTTAATAAAGACTTTTCATATCTATCTGCGTAAGTATACTTTGATAATTATGTTTCAGTTTGAAGAAATATGGTATAATAAAATTATTGGGTGTTCGTTCGCGCCTGACCTCCATAGAATGGAAGTATGTCACAAAGTTTAACAAGGTTTTTTAATATAGATCCACAGAATATTGTGACAAGTGTTTCAGTGTGAACATTTATGGTATAATAAATTATGGGGTTTATCTATTTTATTTTTACTTGCATCATATTTTACTTTGGTTTTGATACCATCAAATTCGAAGATATCTCTTTACAGTGTTTCCTTTTCATAACCTATCACACTTTTATAAATCAGAGTCCATTTTCTGTAGGCTGTTTTGAAGGTTCGAGCTTCAAAACGATACTGATCTTTTGAAAATTTGTCGCCCCTGTCGAAAGTTTTAGGTAGACATGCAAGCATAAATACAGAGATTTATATATTTGTAGCTCAAATTTTCGACCCAAACCGATTAAAAAGCATGCCCTTTCTCTGAATTCCTTTTATGTAAAATTTTAAATGTTGAGACAATAAATTTTCTGAGTAATTTGATAGAAACCGACGAGGTCAATTTTTTAAAAACTTTGACCCCTATTATGACACCTTAACATTTATTGTTTTGGGCTCAAATAAAGTTATTAAGTTAGATCCCTGTTTAAGGAACATATATATATATAATTACAAGTGTTTAGACCCAAAATTGGCGAAGGAGTTTGGGAGAGTTCTCAATGGTCAAATCGTTGAACCTTTACCCCTTAACAGCTAAATTTATGGACGAAACCTTAACAGCTAAATTTATGGACGAAAACTTATTACATAGATTTTCCCAAATCGCACTACCCTGTATATCAAATTTCGAGTATGTAGACTGAGAATTGGCAGAGTTATTGTGGAGGGAAACGTACACATACACACAGAGAGACAGAGACTTTCACTTTTATATATATATATATATATATATATATATATATATATATATATGTATATATATATATGCCTATGGATTGAATATATACACCAAATTACTTTGTCAATTTTCAATCTACAGACTCAAGATTGCATATAAGGGTTAGTAATATCTGGGAACAGCTTTTAAATATGTTTTCGGCCAGAAATTTGCCTGTTAAGGGGTCCAAGATCAATGATTTGATCTTTGAAAACTCTACCAAACTTCTCTGCAAGTTTTGGGTGTAAACCCTTGAAATTTTAAATGTAGATTCCTTGGACATGAATCGAACTTTTTAACCTAATTTGAGCCCAAAACAATAAAGGTTATGGGGGTTAAAATTGGGGTCAAATAAAAAAGAAAGTACTTCCCAGCCAATTTTGGGTCTAAACATTTGACATATTACATAAAGTATTCAGACAGTCAACAAGATTTTAAATCAATTTTTGGGGAAAAATTTAGCTGCAATAGGTAACAGTTGAAAGGAGTAACCGTTGCAGACTCTACCAAACTCCTCCGCCAATTTTGGGCCTAAACACTTGAAATTTTCGGTGTAGGTTCCTTAACATACGTCAAACTTATATATATATATATATATATATATATATATATATATATATATATACTAGTAGATGTACTCGGCGTTTACTGGGTTCAAAAACAGCCGACAGAAAATAAACTGCGATTGATGAAAGTATATGTTATGAAAAGGAGGGTGTTGTAAAGAGATAGGTTTTGATACTCAACATTTTACCCTAAGCAAAATATGATGAAAGTAAAGATAATTTTCGAGAAGATATATTTTTTTATATCAACTTTGTTTCCATTCGCAGCCAAGAGTGACCAACAAAATGATGTTTCCTTACAAAGAGAAAATGTTATATATATAATAATATAAATATACAAGAAATAAATGTTACCATAGTCAATAAAAGTTACTTTTATGGTAGAAAAGTTCATTGGTTTGTATTTTTAAGTAGTTTGAAAAAAAAAAAAAATTTTTAATTCACGAACCGGTTTAAAAAAAAAATCAAAATGGCAGCGACTTTGAAATGGAAAGCCCCGCTTTCAATTTGAAGTAGGGACACCTGAGCATTCCGTGTTAACAATTTAAGAGAGTTCCGTCAACGTAAGGGATATTTATAAACATATTTTAATGTTTTCCGTTATTTTGTGTTTGAGGAATATTCGATTATGGCATGTGTAGTTTATATAAAAATTCATTTAAGTAGTTATCGCCTCAAATTTCGTTTTAATTTCGGTTCGCTGAAATTATTTCAAGTAAATAACATTATAAAATTTAAAAAAAACATGAACTGAACTTTTATTGACTATGGTAACATTTAGTTCTTGTATATTTATTTTTTCGGGTAGTCGTTTGTTGGCTTTTCTGTTAAACACTGTTACTAAATAATATCGACGAAATATCGAAAAACAAAAGAATAAAAACAGTTGTGAAAAATAATGAAGCTGTACTTACTTTTGTAAAATAATCTGAAACAGCAAAATCGGATATTAAAAAAGTAAACACGTAATTACTTTAGTTTTTTAAAGCAAAGCATCGATATAAATATGAATAAGACGATAACGGCACCCTTTTCAAGCAGAACAGCTTCGTTTCAGTTTTACAGTATTGAACGGTGTAGTATTCCGCCGTCGGATTCAGGGTTGGACTATTGTAATGTAAAGAACACACAGAAAGGGGTGTAATCAACTGAAGTCCTTCTAGTACACTGACGAAAAAAAGCTTAAACAGATATATAAATAAAGATAAAAAGGTTATGTAAATGTTTTTAAAAAGTAACGTAATCACGTGAGCAGGATTTTTTCCTTTTTTTGACACGATAACAAGTAACGTTCTTATTTTTTATTATTTATCTATTAATCTATTTTCGAAAGAGTGCCACGTGCAAGTGAAGTAGGAAAAACAGAGTTATGCCAAATTTATGTCGAGAAATGTCTAAAGTTCCGACTTTTGTTTTGGCTTTCACTTTAATAAGAACGTGAATTTATGAGGTGAATTTATTCGACACAATATGATTCAACTAAAAAAAATAAAATAAAAGCGAACATGAATTATGATTAAAGTCAAGGGGTTATCGTGGACCCTCACCCTTTTTAAAAAAACTTGTTAAACTTTGTGACATATTTCCATTCTATGGAGGTCAGGCACGAACGAACACCCAATAATTTTATTATAGCATATTTCTTCAAACTGAAACATAATTATCAAAGTATACTTACGCAGATAGATATGAAAAGTCTTTATTAAAGTTTGTGCAATATTTCCATGGTGTACAGGCGCGAACGCAGACCCCACAATGTTATTATAGCATCCCTATTGAAGTTGAAACATACTTAACAAAGTATTCTTATGTACATCTATATCAAAAACACTTGTAAACGTTTTTTTGTAATTTTTTATTTCCATACTTTGGGGCCAGGGACGAACGAAGAACACACCATTTTTATGAACCACCGTTCTGCCAGATCAAACATACCCATTCTTGATCCTCGATACATCTTCTATCATTATATGTAATGTGTTTTTTAAAATAATAGTCAACCATATAGGAGCCTATTCGTGACCAGACACACAAACACACACAGACGTTCAACTTTAAATTATAATATATATGTATGTCGATGACTACAAATATATATATATATATATATATATATATATATATATATGTATATATATACGCACATAAAATTATTGTTATATAGTGGCTATCATCGAAGTTCTCACTGGGGTTATCATCGTGGGGCGCCATTTAAATCATTGAGGGGCACTTTTTACGTTTGGGTGTATACATCAAAAGGCGAAGGCATACATTTACGTTTCTTGTATACACTGTATAACATCAAAATGTATTCGTGTGCGTATGATTGTCTCTAATATAAATGGTTGTGTGTTTGTTGTATCATAAAGGGAATCGTGTTTGACGAAGATTTATCACTCCAAGACGATGAATGTGTTTTATAGTTTTTTATTTCACTTCCCCCAGAGGTCCTGCAGCAATGGAAGTGAAATCTGCTTGTGTGGGTTCTTCTTCACACACGTCAGCGTTCGTCTCCCCCTCCCCCAGTTAAGAGGGGGAGACCACGGAAAAACGTCCGTCTTCTTCAAAGCTCAACTCAAATCTCTCAGATCTAGCCAACCACGTCACACATACATAATTTGGTCAGCTGACCTTCGGTTCTGATAAACGTGTCTACCTCCACGTTTACTCTCCTCTCTCTCTCTCTCTCTCTGTAACATTCCTTCCCCCCTTTTTTATCAAAATGTATGGCGAAGGCATACATTTTCTACTTCCCACATTTACTAAGAATGGGATATATATGCTCACCCCACTGGCAAAGAAAACTGTCATACCTTTATTCAATATACTAAGTAAAATAATATCAACAAATAATACCATGTGGCGCTAATCCTTGCGCCCTCGAAGGTCAACAACTCCCTGTGACCCCATGGTCTCTTCATAATTTAAATCAGAATTTCAGGAGCATCCTTTACTCCTATCGACACTATGCGTGATCGATAAATTCTCGGCAATCAACCGAATAATAAAATCGAGGTCCATCTGCCTCTTCAAAACGGACTATCATCGTCCTTGGATTTACAGATCAGCTTTTCTTCCCATAGGTAGCACACACAAAAAAAATTCCATCCCAAGCCTTATCATATTCATCATAAGCCTACTCTTATTACTAGTATTTTGTGGGAAACAAAAAACCTCTTAACATTCCATATGGTGGGTAGCCTTCTATTTTCCTAAGTACTTGCATACATAATTCATTCATCTTCTCTTGAGCGATTCGTAACATAATGGCCACGTCAGCCATTGCACCCCCTCTGCCCCTTACACCATGTCAGAGGGCATTTCATTTCCTCCCTGAAGTTGATTACAACTAGATCCGCTCACGCTGGACAGAATACATTCCGTTTACTGCTATGTCAGAAAAAACTTCTTTTTTTTTTCCAAAGTCGGTAAGCGCAACCTGTCTTGAAGACACATAGCTTCACAGAAAACATCGGATTTCCACACATGAAGTACTCAAACTTGCTCCATGTTGATTCTACTCGAAATCAACAGAAATCACGATAAAAAAATTAAATTCGAATCATTTCTTGAGAATAATGAAATTAATAACTACCCATGTAATTCAACACCTCTCCAAAATTCTAACATGCTTGCCACAGAAATTAAATTCCATTCACGCCCCACTTTTTTCTTTCATTTCTTCATATAGTTTATTTAACCCTATATTTACCCTTTTTTTCTACCTTACTTATGTGGTCAAAACGTCACTCATGTCGAATAGAACATTTATTCTACTTTTCGAAAATTGAAATTAATACCGACTGAACCTTTGACTCTTCCGAAACTTTTATTATTATTATTATTATTACACTATTTAAATCTTATTTCTTTCTCTTTTCCCCAATTTTATTATTACTATTATGATTATTAATTAATTAATAATCAACACGTTCTTTCTTTTATTAATCATTCTTTCAATAGACCCCACAAGCAAAGATTCCACCTCACCATTCTGCGAAAAAAAACACATGTCAAAGAACAAGAAAATTCTGCCAATACCGTTTGACAACACATCAATTACATAAAAATAATAAATTAAAAAAATACAAAAATATCCTATAAGCAATCACAAAGTTCCATCTTACTAATAACAAAATTCCAATTAACAAAACACAGATTTGTGGAAACCCATTTGACCACGTCATCAACTAGGTCGGCTGCATAGTGCATCATCTTTTACCATTCCACAGAATTAAAAATTAAAGAAAAATCACAGTCGTTTACAAAAAATACCTAGACATTTACAATTAAAATACAGTCGTTTCTAAAATAAAATAAAACGACTCACTTATAAAGTCTCAGACAATCCTAACACTCGATGGAACTAAAATTGTCCATGTCAGAAAAAAAAATTCCTTAGAAAAAAAAATCGTATAATTAGTGAAAAATAAAAATAAAATCACATTTCAGAACCTATCCATTGTTTTCTATCAAAAGTACATATTGTTTTTCATTAAAAGTTACACTTAGTTCACAGTTTAAAAATGACACAAAAATATTCATAACACATATTTGTGATTGACGTGTTTATCTTTTTGTAAAGGCTGACTACAGTCATATGTTCTATTTCTTTTTTTTTTTCTTTCTGGTTTTCTCACTGGCTGTTGTTAAAAATTTACAGAATAAGGCCATTCTTTGTTTTTCCCTTCTAATTTTGACATTAAGTGATATTTTTCTTCGTTCATAACGAGCTAATTCCCAATACGATAAACATTTTTTTAAACTATTTTCTATATATAAAGTTTTACATCTGTGTGTCTGTATGTCTTTTTCTTTCTTCGTGAAAAGGTTGTACGTGTGTATTGCTTTTCTTTTTTTTCTTAATTATTTTTCTAATTCGCCTAGTATTTTAATGGACCCTACGTTGTGTGTGTGTTGATTTGTATTTTTTTCTACTGTTCTTTCTTTTTTTTCCACACATTTTATTGTTTTTCTTGTCCTTTTTTTTTTCTTTTTTTTAGTCTATTTCTTTTTTCTTGACACTAAATCTCCATGCTTCCACGTTGTATTTTCTTAAACACAGGTTCGATTATCGCATCGGTGATTCGACTGGTCCACGAGCACCAAATTGAATATGTTATATAGTGGTTATCATCGAAGTTCTCACTGGGATTATCATCGTGGGGCGCCATTTAAATCATTGAGGGGCACTTTTTACGTTTGGGTGTATACATCAAAAGGCGAAGGCATACATTTACGTTTCTTGTATACACTGTATAACATCAAAATGTATTCGTGTGCGTATGATTGTCTCTAATATAAATGGTTGTGTGTTTGTTGTATCATAAAGGGAATCGTGTGTGTGACATGTAATTTCTGAACCTACCTCTGCTTCTTCAAAACGGACCATCTGGAAATTTCTCATCCTGGAGGGAGACTTGATACGTGTTTGACGAAGATTTATCACTCCAAGACGATGAATGTGTTTTATAGTTTTTTATTTCACTTTCCCATGAGGTACTGCAGCAGTGGAAGTGAAATCTGCTTGTGTGGGTTCTTCTTCACACACGTCAGCGTTCGTCTCCCCCCTCCCCAGTTAAGAGGGGGAGACCACGGAAAACGTCCGTCTTCTTCAAAGCTCAACTCAAATCTATCAGATCTAGCCAACCACGTCACACATACGTAATTTGGCCAGCTGACCTTCGGTTCTGGTAAACGTGTCTACCTCCACGTTTACTCTCTTCTCTCTCTCTCTCTCTCTCTCTCTCTCTCTGTAACATTATGAACAGGGCCCGAGCAAAGCTGGGCTAAACTGTTAGTATATATATATATATATATATATATATATATATATATATATATATATATATATATATATGAATATATATACAGAGAGAGAGAGAGAGGGAGAGAAAAAGATAGAGAGAGAAAGGGAGAAAACGAGAGACTATCACTAAAAAAGATTACGCCAATATAAAAATATATACCAATATACGTATAAATTTATTCGTTTATTACATAAGGATGATACATCAATTGTGGGTGTTTCTAAGCCTAATGCTTCTCATCAGAAGAGGAGAGAAGTTGCTAGGTAACATAATAGGGAATCCTCTAGTGAAGCTATCAGTAGACGTCGCATCCCTATCATGTTACCTAGTATCTCTCCTTTTCTCATAAGAAGCATTAGGCTTCGAAATACCATGGTATAAAGAGTTCTACTCATCCAAGTTTTCAAAGTAAAGGTAATAATTTCTTATTCCATGGAGTTGAAAAAAAGTCTCTTTTTTATGCAGACGACAGAACAGTTAGCAAAATAGCTTATATATAGATTTAATCCTGCTGGTTAGCACAGGCATTGCCATCTTCAAAGTTTGAGAAAAGCAATGTTCCAAATAATATATATATATAATATATATTAATCAGTAAAAGATATTATAGGATGTAAATTTTATCCGATGGAACCTACTCCTTGTGTCGTGATAAAACTGCTCAAATGCACTTGTGATGTTAGGCTGTATAAAAGTGTAAAATCGGGCCGTTTCTTTCTTTAATCGTCAAGCCTTTTCGGAGTCCATAGGGAATGAAATAGATACAGAGACACACAGGCAAAGAAAGTGCCTTCTACACAGACTTTATTTATCCTGCTTTATGTCATTGCAACGAGAATTTATGATCATAATATTGTTCGCTTGAAATGATCCAATATCATGGCTGCTAACTTTGTCAAAAAGGAAAACGTTTTAAGTTTTTTTTTCCTTCCTGTGAAAATATAATTAATTCACTTTTCTGTGCTCACGGACGTGTTGTCTTTCAAATTTTTTTAGGGACATACAATAATGATAAAAAAATGACTAAGTTCACCATTTGTCCCTCCCTCTCATTTAGCCCCAAAAGTCTCCAGGGGACGTCAGATCCTGGTGAAAATGAACAAACGGTGCAGTTTTAGGCATTAACATATGTAAATTTGAGTTCTGCACCAATGCAAAAAAAGAAATGACAAAGTGTATCATTTGACCCTCCCCTCCATTTAGCCTCCAAAGTTCCCAAGGCCTTAACATATTTAAATTTGAGTTCAGCACCATGCAAAACTGTTCAATTGACATACACATAAAATTTTGACAAATATGGTAAAATAGTTCCCAAAATGGAGAGTGTTTTCATTAGCCCTAAAAGAGCCCCTGGGGCACACCCAAGAGTTCCTATTTACAATGCCTCCCCACGGGACAGAGTTAGACACCAGGGTCGTTTTTTAACGTGGAGAAAAGGAACAAAAATAAAAATTGACTCAGTCGTGAAGGATTTCTCCTCCACTGACAGAGAACAAGAAATTGAAGTGCAGCATCTGAAGAACAGATGGTATTTATTTGCTCCCCCACAGAGCAAATTAGGCACAAGGCCGTTTTTAATGTGAGGTAAAAACCAGCTCCCCTAAAAGTAGGCAAAAAGGGGGCACTCTGGTTACTAAAAATAATAATTGTCCCAGTATAGAGGGTTTCCCCTCCATTGACTGGTACAAATTATCTTAAGTGCAGCATCTGAAGAACAGATACTACACTTTGATCTTGTCCCGCGCGAAGTATAGACAAACAAAATTATATAGAAATCAGTTAGTTACAACTTTTCAGAATTTAAAAAAAAAATCCAATCAATTTTTTTAATAAGAACAAAAATGTCAATTTTAGCCATTTTAACCCGAGAGGCACCCCTAGGGGAGCAACCGGAGTTTTCCCGAAAAATCCGTTCTATTACTTTTTTTTACTCATATCATGTTTAATGTTTGTGCAAAATTTCAAAAAATTCTAAGGCGTAGTTATTGAGAAAAGTGTGGACAGACGAACGGACGAATGGACAAGGGTGAATTTACAGATCCATCCTCCTTTTCTCGGTGGATGAAAAATAGTTTATTTCTGTTTGTAGTTCCTTACGTTTCTATTATTAGAAATCCATTTTTCCCTTTTCCTTTCGACCTTATTTTATGACATTAATTTTTTCGTACGATAATTAAAACAGTACTTTTACCAATTAGTAATCTATATAATGTTTTGCGTGTTTCTTTGGTTATTTTCTACGTTACGATTTGAAAAGGCCAAATGCAATTTTGGAAGGCCAACTAAGTAACCTCCAATTCATGTAGCCTCGTTTTCGAATATCATTATATTTATATATGATCATTGTTGTAATGTTATTATTTAGTAAGGAACTCGTTGTAATTTCGACGTACGGCGGTTTTTTCACCGATAAAAGAAGTTAGCTAAACGTTACGTAAAAAAGGGAACATTCGAAAGAAACAGGGTAAAAAAAGAAGAAGAAGAAGATGAAGAAGATTTTTTACTAATGTTACGTTGTGGTCGGGTACCAACGACGAACATGATTGATAGCGGGGGTTTACATATTATCTGTATATTCTTTTACTACTTAAACATACTTGTATAGATAATCACGTATATATATATATATATATATATATATATATATATATATATATATATATATATATATATATATATATATATATAACTCCGCGGATTAAGGACTATCCATTTATCTAGTGTTTCCTTTTCAGATTAAAGATATTTTTAACTCATTTCAAAGTGTTTTTTAACATATTTTATTAACTGTTTGCTTATATATATATATATATATATATATATATATATATATATATATATATATATATATATATATATATATTTATGTTGTGTTGCATCGTCGTGATTTGAGTGTATATTTGGCCTAACTGAATGTATGTGTTTCTTCACTATTTTGGCTATTACGTGTGTCGGTAAGTTGTTCAACATACTGTTGTTCTTGTCCTTACTGACTATATTTTTCGGCCCGTGATTATTCTCGTCTAGGTGTGTTGATGCGTGCGTGTCAACATAATTACATAGACACATGTACATTTGACGACATGCCCGTTTCTGCTGCTGGCCGTCTGTCTTTTTGCGCCTACCTGCGGATGCAATTCATCCTTGGTGGAGTTGGAAATCCTTTGTAACCAGACGTTTCAACGACCCAAGACGAATAATTGGTTTTATATATATTTTATTTCACTCAGGCATTTCGTCCAGTAGACGAGTGATCGAAAATCTTGGCTTGTGCTGGTTCTTATACGTCTCTATACTGAGACCTCTCTCCCACCCCTCATGAGCAGATCCCTTTTAGATCATCTTCTTTCGTTCGCTCAACAATCGAAAATTACACAAAATACTGGTAGAACATTACATTTTCGCACGATTGGTGACATTTATTGGATGCGTTGCTATATTAGTATACTTGTTATTTTTCGATTTTTGAGCGATTACTGAGGCTCAAATATGACTACTATTTTTTTATTCGTCCTAACTCGACAGGTTTTGCACTGCCTTCATTTTAAACTACAAAAACAATTTAAAATAAGTTAGAACACACAAATCATGGGGAAGCATTATGTTTTGACAAGAATCTGAGACTGATCTAAAATGGAACAGATATATCGAATCTATTGCTAAGATCACTAGAAAAATGATTGGATCAATCTAACACTCCAGCATACATCTCATTGCCAATGCAATCCTTTAACTATATAAAAGCAAAGTAGACCTATGGTAGAGTACTGTTTCCACATCTGGGGAGGAGATACTTAGAGTATCATTTCTTGCCTGTACAAAAACGACTTGGAAATCTTCCCTTTTGAGATAGAACCTCGGGCCATCTAAACAGCTGTATTACGAGAATATTCTAGATGAGGCAAAATCTTCTAACTAAATTCTCCTGCGAGTTATTTAGTCAGAAGTGCTGTTGGATAACGAACATTTTTAATATGGAAGAGGACTCCCTATCTATTGATTAAAGAAGACACGTTGGTGAGAATATTGTCGAAAAATATAAATTATCCTATATTAATCTGAAGGAAAAAAAGTTATTAATTATGTTTAAACAATATCAATATACGTAGAATAAATTACAATGGCTTAACATAACCGTTCTACAAACATGCAAAACGATTCACCAAACTGACACTTCGAATCAGCTTTACCTACTACATATATAACAAATTACCTTCGGTGATTTACACAGAGTTTATACTCGTACACGTATTGTCGTTGTGTAAGTCGAAAACGCGCACAAAAATCAAAGCTCTGGCTCTAAAATTGTATAAGAATTACATAAAACATATGAATTACTCAAGAGAATAAATATAGTAAGAGAGAATGTGGAGGAGGAGAAGGAGAAGGAGGAGAAGGGGTGAGAGAAGGCGCGGAAGAAGAGAAAAACTAGCTTCGAAATCTAGTGAGCGATGTCCATTTATCCTCTTTAAAGCTTCTGTCCCTCTAAAGAGATATCGCGACTCTCTCTGTGTGCTCTATCGTTATTTTCATAGGAAGTGATCGACTAAGCGTCATTTTATGATCCCCCCCTCCGGTAATTCTTTCGCGGTAAACACCAGACTGGCTCTCTATCTTTTAGTAAACCTAAGTGATAATTCCAGGAACCTTTTTCCCTAGAGTTGTTGATATTTAGGAAACAATACCATGGAACTGCTTTTCGACTGAATATTGCATGGCTGTTTTCAAGTCTTACGTTAACAGGTTCTAAAAAATCTCTCAGCTAAAATAAATTATCAAATTTCTATTACGGTACCCGTTAACACTTATCCCTGAGTAGCACCTGCACCTTGATGAGTGGTGACTATATAATGTAAAAAAATGGCAGGTAAAATATGGGTTTAACTTGTCCCTCATAATATTTATTTGTTGTATATTTATTTTTTCAACCATTTCTTTCTTTGTTTGCTATTTTAGAGAACTAGGTAAGAAAAAAAATCAGGTTTTTTTCATTTCGCGCTGATTGTATTTTTCCTTAATTCTCAGTTTCTTATTTCCGTCAATATCCCTTATTTTTCTCTACTCCAGCAGTTTTTTTTTGTGTTGTTATTTACTGGCCTTCCCAAAATGGCGGTTAGCCACAACATCTGTTTTTGATATAGGGAAACAAAGTCCCCTGCAAAAGGGGCACTTAAGATTAAAAACCAAAATAAAAATTGCGTTTGTCTAGAAAGATTTCTCCTTTAACCGTGGGTAGAAAAGATGAAGTAGAGTATAGGAACTGATACTACATTTTGTTCTTAGCAAAATTATTGTTTTTCTTTGACTGTTCGTCCTCGTCTATCTCGTCTTTCTGTTGTATTTTCTTTGACTTTTTCTTCCCCTTGTATTTCTTCTTTTTTCTTTTCTTCTTTCTTTCTTGTTTTATTAGTTTTCTTCTACTTCCGTCATTTTTCTTCTACTTCCGCCCTGTTCTCCTATTTCTGTTTCTGTCTATCCCTCATTTTTTTCTTCATCCTTTGCTAAATTGTCATTTCTCCTCCTCTTCTTTCCATTTCTTACTCTGCTGCAGCTTTTACTTCTTCTTCTTCTTCTTCTTCTTCTTCTTCTTCTTCTTCTTCTCTTTCTCCTTCATCTACTTTTTTTTTAAAATCTTTTTTCCCGCTTCCTACCTCTGTGTTATTTTTACTATTATATATCTTTTTTTTTTTCTTTTTTTTTTCATTTTTTTTGTTTTTTTCCTCATCCATCGTATTTTTCTTCCTGGTTTTACATACTCAAATCTTTCCCCTCTTAATTTTTCCTGTTTCTTCTTCTTGGATATTCTTTCTTTGTTTACTCCTTCTATTAACCTCTTCCTCCTTTTCTTCTTCTTTTTACTTTTTTCTTAATTTATTTTCTGTTCCTTCTTGTTCGTCTTGTCTTTTTCCCATTGTTTTTGTCATTCCTTTTATTGTTGTTGTTGTTGTCGTTGTTGTTGTTCTTCTTCTTCTTCTTCTTCTTCTTCTGTTTGTATTTCTCTTTGGCCTTCTTCCTGGTCTTCTTCTAATTCTTCTTAGTCTTAGCCTTATTATCCTCTTTTATTTGTTTTCCTCCTTCTTCTTTGTTTTTGCTTTCTATCTTTCTTCTCCTCCTTCTCCTCCTCCTCCTCCTCCTTCTTCTTCTTCTTCTTCTTCCTGGTTATCGTATTCTTTTTATACTTTCTCTTTGGCTTTCTTCCTGGTCTTCTTCTTGTAGGTCTTTTTTTTGTTTTTGCTTTTTTTATCTTAGTCTCTTCTTTTGTCTACCTATTCCCCTCTCCTCCTCCTCCTCTTTCTTCTTCTTTTTCTGCTGCTGCTGTACTGGTTTCATCATCCACTTCATCTCTCCTCCTCCATCTATCGCCTTCCTTTTACTACTGCTCTTTCCTGCTCAGATTTTCCCGGTTTTCTTCATCATTTTCATCTTCTCTCCCCCGGCCCACATGACAGTTATAATTAAAAACAGATTCATTACCGTCTTGCGCGACAAACTGCCAGAAATACAGTCACAGGCCGGACATCATCAATAAATTCCAGTGACTCGAACATGTCATCGTTGAACAAATTAATTATTAAAATTATTAATATTTCGCATAAAGGCCTCCATAGGCGGAAATGATGTTTGGCGTCAACTCAGTTCTTATATCTCTATTCTGCGCTCGCTGGCATACCCATCGACTACACTGTTTGAAAAGTCATACGATGCTCGTTACAAAAGTAAAGCCTCCTATATTTAACTCAAATTTGTCTGCATAGTCAATACCATTCTAAACGCACTTTATTAATCTATACTATCAATAAAATTTTAAATGTTTATTTATTTGTGTGTGTATATATACCAATAACACTTTCAAACGTATGCATCGAATTGAAAAATTCTTCCCCCCCCCCTGAAACTTGTGAGCCCCTAGATTGTCCTTATCTAGATATGGTTCGTAACGAACAATGCTGAGTCACACAAAAAAGCCCGAAATAAGGGGGTTTTGGCCGTTTCGTAAACTTGTCGAAAAAGTTATCTGCCCATGTCAGTGGAATTTAGCACTGTCTATATACAGTCGCGGCAACATCTTTCGGCATACGGACAGCAATGGATAACGCGTCTGACTATGGATCAGAAGATTCCAGGTTTTAATCCTGGCAAGTTCGTAATAATTTTAACCATCATTTTATACAACGTTTACCCATTCTCCTTACCTTTAGTTAGGGTATTTTTGTTTTGCTTTCAGTGATTTTTTTTTTTTGCATATGGGAATTTCCCATACTCCGAGTTCACAGGGTAAGCGTTGATGGTAAGACGATGTTGAGTGTACTTGATGTTGAGTGTACTCGATTTTGTGTTTGATTCGGCGTTGTGTGTGCCGACGCGGCGCAGCCGTTAGTAATGAATAGCCGCTGTGTACGGGCGTCCTGAGCGAGATTTCTTCATAAGAATAATACATCTTTTTTGAACTCAAAAAGTAAAAGAAGAGCGAAGACGGGAATGACGTCATTAAAACGAGTGACAGTTTTTGCTCAAGAATTTTTTTACATCCTCACCACCATTGTCATTGAATTTCTGTCAGAAATTCAATGACGCATCCCTGACTCTGGCGGAAGGAGTTGCTTTTTTAGAGTCTTACATTGTCAGTATCTGCACGGAAGAAACTTTCAAGTCATATATGCATAAGTTCAATCATCATAACAATACAAGTTGCAATGTCCTCTGATCCATTCAGGTGGAATGAAACATAGAACACAGTACTTTTGGAACGTTCCTGGAAAATACAATCTTAAGATCACCACCCAATTTTAATAAAGCGGATGCTTATATCTTTTTTACACAGTTGGAAAATTTGACACAAGGTCTGGACAATATAATTTGAAAAGCATTCTGGCCTGTAAAAATGGCTGGCCAGTTTCCTCGGCATTTCCGGTAAGAGCGCCTTGAGCCATTAACAATAAAATAATTCCATCTTAAAAGGCGTACGGTATGGTGGACCTCTTAGGACTACACAGAAGCATACCTTAGCTAACAGAAAAAAGTCATTAAAAATGTCTTAGATTCTAATGCCACTTGTAACATATACTTTTTAAATAACACTGTGCAACAAATTTGAATTGAAAAAAAAGTACAAGACATATAAGACCTGTTTCGGTGTAAGAAAAGTATGCTGATTCCAAATCTGACATTTATTTCTCTGGATTAGGTACCATTTTCATGTACTTTATTATTAATTATTTTGAAAAAAAACCCACCGAATTCACCAGTTTAAACAACATGTGTCCTCTTAACTCTCTTGTGTAGAGTGTCATCATCCTTTTTTTAAATTCCAGCAATAGTCTTCCAACATACCAGTGTTCCATTTTCCTTTAAAACGTTTTTCTATTAATGAAATATCTTGATGGAACCTTTCGCCATGTTCATCACTCACATGGCCAAGATTCTCAGCAAAAAATCCAAATGACAGTGGAGCACATGAACTTTTAGAGACATGTTACATCCCATATCATGAAAATGATGCAATAGATCATTCACAACTTGCACATAGTCTTCTGAACGATGTTTTCCCAGGAAGTTATCACAAACTTTCTTGAATGACTCAAAGGCACATTTTTCTTTTCTCGTGAGATGTGTGTTAAAAGTTTCATCAAGAACAATTTTTCGAATTTGGGGACCTATGAAGCTACCTTCTTTTATTTTAGCTCGACTTAATGAAGGAAACTTTTCTGCAAGATATGCAAATGCCAAGGAATCCTTGTCTAGTGCTTGAACAAACTGCTTGAACAAACCGAGTTTAATATGCAAAGGCGGTAAATGGATTCTATCACTTTGCAGAAGTGGTTTGTGTTTGATGTTATGTTTTCCTTGCTCAATTTCATTTCTAGCAGGCCAGTGCTTGCGTACATAGTGTTCAGCTCTTGCTCTAGAGTCCCATAAGCACAAGAAGTAACAAAATTTAGTATAGCCTGGCTGAAGACCAGTGAGCATGGCTATAACCTTGAAATCTGCACAAACATGCCATTTATGGACTTCATAATGCATGCTTACTAAAATTGTTTTTAAATTTTCATATGATTCTTTCATGGTTGTGCTGTAAGCTATAGGAACAGATGTCAGGGTGTTCCCATTGTGAAGCAAAACAGCTTTTATGCTTTCCTTGGATGCATCTAAGAAAAGTCGCCAGTTGGTGTTATCATATTGTATTTCCAGCTGTTCAAAAAATCCAACAATGTCATTGCAGAAGCATAAATCATCTGTCAAAGTGAACAAAACATGCAAGTTTTGTGCACGTTTTCTGTACAATGTTATTTTCACACCTTTTCTAAGAAGATTTCGTTCTTTAAGCCTTGATGCAAGAAGTTCACTTTTGTCTTTGGTTAAATAAAGATCTCTGCATAAGTCATTTAGAGCATCTTAAGAAAATAGTATTGGTTTATTATTGCTTTCTGAATAAGAAAATTCTACTGTTTCATCACTGTAATGTTCATCCCCACTGCTTGAACTCCACATTTCCTGATCAGGGGGTTTTGGTCCAGGTAATTCTTTTGAGTGCTCAACTGGGCGCATTGCTGATAGCAAATTTGGGTAAATAATGTGTTTCTTTTTTTTGCTGTTGTACAGCCCGTATAGTCTTGCTGACAAAAATAGCAATCATTAGAATGATCTTTCTGCTCTCGCCAAATCATTGGCACAGAAAACTTCATGTGAACATTCTTTTTTGCATACCATGCGCTCAATGTTTTCACACATGTAAGGCAATAGGCATGAGGAGCCCCTGACTTGTCTTGATCTCCTATATCAAAATGAAAGTACGCCTTGTACAATTTCTTGATATGGCTGGTAATGCTGCGCCTTTCTTTAGAAAATGTTAATTCGCCACATATGTAGCAGAATTTGCTTGGATCATTTTTGCACTGTCTTGAAGTCATCGTCAAAGCCTATACTGCTTCTAAAGAATAAAGACAAGAAAAAAAGTAAATTGTTTTATAAAGAAAAATAAGGATTCCATAATGTGAACATGTTAAGCCATTATAAACGCCCACTAGCAAGTTATTAGATTCTTTCGTACATAAAGTAAGGGGTTGATAAAATTTCATTTCTATTTTTTGCGTTTAATTTAGTAAACTGTCGGAAAAGAATGTATAAAATGCCCCTTTATGTTTAAGACATTAAAATACACAATAATCTTTATTGTAGTTTTTAGTTAAAAAATACTTTATTAAATGGATATCTATTTTTAACCCTCAGATTTTTCCCGTGCCCTACAAATAAGGTTCTGAGGCAGGTTTTAGCTTCTTTTCCTTGATTTTTTTAGCCTACATTAAAAAATGCCTTTCTTAACGAATACCATGGCTTTTCGGAAGGTAGTGAACATCAAACCATGTGCTACAGCATTATGTTTTTACTTTTGAGAAAATTAGCCCTTGGTCTAGAAAATATTATGCTAACCAAGCTTGTTCTGTCATCTAGCTCTCTTAAATCTGGAAAAATAGCTCATTTCGGCTGACTTTAGCAAATAAATGATTCAAATAAATGATTTAACAAATAATGTACATAATGTGTATATTAAACTGTGTTTTTCTCTTAAGATTTATAATTTAATACACATAATATGTGACTGCAAAGTCGTCAGTAACCCATTTTTGACGTTTTTACTGAAATTTACGACTGTGGCAATTTTGCACAAATTATACCTAATTCAACAAAAAGAAAGCCAGAAATAAAATTTCCACGTTACTAGGTATACAAAAATTGCTGAAGATATCCTGTACTTTTTTTAGTGTTGCACAGTGTAATTTGTAATTTAGCCCTGATATATTTCAACATGTCCCGAAGACATATATATATATATATGTGTGAGTGTGTGTGTGTGTTGATTTATTTATATATATTTCTATACATATATTTCTATATATATACGTATATGTACTAGCAGGGAGACCCGACGTTGCCCGGGATTAAAATAAATACTTATCAACTAAATAAAAAACGTTACAGTTAGCCATACTATTAGTAATGTAAACACAAGTAAGTATAAATTACACGTAAAATCACATACGCATATGGAAAACTGGAACTTACAGAAAATGGAGATGGAGAGTGTCTGACCAGAATAGAGTATGTGGAAAGGAGAGGGTTGCATGAATAAATGAATTAAGATAAATTAGTATTAACAAATGCGGATAAATATAATTAACTGATTTACAATATTCAGTTTATTTAATTATTATAAGATGCAAAATTCTTAAACTTTAAATCGATTCAGTTAGTGGCAATAGGTTTACTTAGGATGTTAGTAACAGCTTATCTATACTATTAATAAAATTCTAAATGTTTATTTATTTATGTTTATGTGTGTGTATATATACCAATAAAACTTTCGAACGGATGCACCGAATTGTTTTTTCCCCTGAATGTGTGAGTCCCTAGATTGTCCCTATCTATATATAGTTCGTAACGAACAACGCCGAGTCATACAAAAAGCGCGAAATAAGGGTGTCTTGGCCGTTTTGTGTAATTGCAAAAAGAGTTACCTGCCCATGTCAACGGAATTTAGCACTGTAGGTATACAGTAACGGTAAACTCTTTCGTAATACGGCAGGACTTGTGGTGCAATGGATAACGCGTCTGGCTATGGATCAGAAAAGTCCATGTTCGAATCCTGGCAAGTTCGTAATAATTTTAACCATCATTTTATCCAACGTTTACACATTATCCTTACCCTTAGTTAGGGTATTTTTTGTTTTTTTAGTGATTTTTTTTTGTGCATATGGGAATTTTGCATACTTCGAGTTCACAAGATAAGCAATGTATGGCAAGACGATGTTGAGTGTACTTGATGTTGAGTGTACTCGATTTTGTGTTTGACTCAGTCGCTAGTAATTAGAGTAGAACAAGTGTCTACTTTTAGGGAGTATTGGAATGATTTAAACGCTTCACCTAAAAAATCTGACTTATGTTAAAACAAAGGTATGTGCATGGTTAAATACTAATTAAATACTGATTAAATACTAATTGAATATAAGCAGAAGAAAATTTAGAAACAAAAAAAGGGATAAGAGATTATAAATATGCATACAATATTGGATTTAAAACATCAAAGAACGTCCAAAAATATAAAATTAATTAGATTGCGTCAGCTAAATACGATAGCTATAGAAAAGAATAAATTGATATTAGATTCATCCAACTGAAATCAAATTAGAACTGAATAACCCGTAAATTAGTTTAGAATATCGAGTGAACATGAATCGCTCCCCTTTGGCTATTAATAAACGTGAAAATAGAAAGGAAATATTCACTTCCAATAATTAAAATAAAAAACCTTAGTACACATAAGGTGAATAAAGTTGACATAAAAAATGAAAATACAATCGTTTTATAATAAGTAATGATGTTAAAAAAAATTATTGAAATTTTTTACCATCAACTAAGCCTTCTAAAAAGTAAACAAAAGTAAAAACAATGCGAAGTTTCGAATTTAAGTTAAATCATTTGGGCTTATTAAAAAGAAATCTACCTAAAAAATTAATTATTGATATAGTAATTAATATAACTAAAAAAGTAACCCAGAGAATGGTAAAATAAAATATAATACAAGTGGATATTCAAAACAAAAAATAAAACAATAACTTTTAAAATAAGAATAAAAATAATAATTATTCACAAAATACGAAAATAATAAAAATTAGTTAAGATAAATACTATATGCTTCGTAACGAGAAAAGATGGCAGCGTGTTGATTATAGGATATGTATATATATATATATATATATATATATATATATATATATATATATATATATATATGTATACGAGCAAACAGTTAATGAAACATGTTAAAAAACACTTTAAAATGAGTTAACAACATATGTAATCTGAAAAGGAAACACTAGATAAATGGATAGTTCTTAATCCGCGGAGTTTCGAAGAAATAATTTCCTTCTCATCAGAAGGTAGGAATTAGCAAAATGCGGGATCGGATTTTGCATGCAAAAGTATTTGATGAAACAACAAGTAAGTTAAAGATCTTACTTGTAAAAAAAAGTGAAGAAGAGGGAATATGGTGAAGAAAAACGTGATTTCACGTGAACCTTTTTCTTCACCATATTCCCTCTGCTTCACTTTTTTGTTATCAAGTAAGATCTTTGACTTACTTGTTGTTTCATCAAATACTTTTGCATGCAAAATCCGATCCCGCATTTTGCTAATTCCTACCCTCTGATGAGAGGGAAATTATTTCTTCGAAACTCCGCGGATTAAGGACTATCCACTTATCTAGTGTTTCCTTTTCGGATTACATATGTTTTTAACACATTTCAAAGTGTTTTTTAACATATTTTATTAACTGTTTGCTCGTGTATATATATATATATATATATATATATATATATATATAGTAATTTATAAAATATATATGGCGATTAAGCTACACTGAATATTCTGCGTTTCATCCAACTATAGGATTCGTCAGGCTTATGCGCGAATTCTGTCGTTGCTTCTTGTTTTTATATATGTTGAGGGTTTCTAGTTGGCCAATCAGCTTTCTAGTCTCCACCGCGCCCCTTCCTATCAGCCAATGGGCATGCATTTTATCAAACAAAGGATCTGTTTTAGAACTAGGTTAGTGGTTTTAGGTGGCCGTTCTCCTTTTTTTTTATACATATAAATATACCTATGTGTAAACAAAAATGCACATATATATACATATATACATATATATATACACTTATGTGTGTGATCGTTTATGTATATTCATGTTTATTTAATTTATTTATTTGTTTGTTTTCTATTGTTATTGTTAGTTTTAGAGCTATTTTGTATCGCTATCCTAGAGTAAGTTTTATTTTGTGAACACAGTTGTTTGCTATTTCCCGCCTACAGTTTAATAGATTTTGAGGTTCTTTAAAGTACAGGATAGAAAATTTTTCATGGAGGCATAATTTACATGGGTCGTCTAAATTTCTGCATGTGGTAGCTTGTCTCATTATTTTCCATTCGACTACCGGCGAATGTCCGCTTTCTTTGAGTTCCCAGTATTTATTCGCTAGTGTTGTTTTTATACGGTGTTTTTTTATTTTTGAATGTGCTTTTGTGGTCATAGTATCGGGTTTTGAAATCTAAGGAAGTCATGCCTATGTAATATTTCTTGTTATTCGGGTTTTCTTTCGCAAATATTGTTGCTTGATAAACTACGCTTTTTGTTAGACATTTATTTTGGACTGGGCAAAGTGTGCGGTGTCTACAATTGCATTTATCTTGTTCGTTATTAGTATTTTTATTTATGGTATGGTTGTTCTTGTCCGGGGTTGGTTTGTTATTATTATTATTATTATTATTATTATTATTATTATTATTATTATTATTATTATTTCTGCTAGTGTTGGTTTTATTTCTGTCATGGTGTCTACTTTTTATTGTTTATTTTGTTGTTGTTTACATTGTTTTCATTTAGTATTTTGTTATTATGTGCCTTACTTATCATCTCTAAATTTTCGCAACAACTGTAAGATAACTTCAAGGTATTTTTATTGAAGATTTTGTGTAAGGGGTTGGTTGCGGGAAAGTGTTTTTCAATAAGATCTAGAAATTTCTTGCAAAGTTTTGTTTTTAACATTTGATTGTATGGGGCCGTATACCAAATTATAGTTCTTTTTCTTCTGTTTTTAATTTTATTATAGTTGTTGGTGTTTTATTGCTTATATTTGATATCGATATTTTTGTATCCACTATTTTTTAGGGCTGTTTCGTAAATATTGGATGACCTGTTAAATGCATTTTCATCGCTTGAGTTATTACTGAGTCTACTTACGATCGAGTTAGGAATATGTTTTATAATTGATGGTGGGTGGTTGGACTTAGGGTTTACGTAAATTGGAGTAGCGTTATCTTTTAAGTATGGTTCATATAGATATGGAAAGAGTTAATTTCGAAACATCGCTAAAAAACATCCCCACACCCAGCAAGCATAGCTATATTATAAAATTAATCCAAAAAACAGATGAACTAATACGCCGAATGCGATGGCGAGCAAATTTCTTCCTTAAAAATGAAAACGTAAACAAAAAAGAATCCTATGGTTTCAAAACCCTTAAAAATGCGAAAACAGTAGACCTTTTGATAAACTTTGAAAATGACCTTTTAAACGTAATTAAAAACCTAGAATTCCACAATCAACCTAACAATTTCCAACGGAAACTACACAAAATCGTTAGAAACATAAACAACTCTAATAAAATCTTTGTAAAAGCAGATAAAACAAGAAACCTTTATAAAATAGATAAGCAAGAATATAACAAACTAATCACAGAAAACATTACAAAAAACTACAAAAAACTAGACACAAACAAATGCGACTACATAGATATAATAAATACTGAAAGTAAACAAATTACCGATAAACTAAAAATTAGCGATAAAGTTGGCAAATTGAAACCTAGAGAGTCATACATTCTGCTTAAAGACCACAAATGGGACTTTAATAATAATCTCAGCACCCGCCTGATAAACCCAACTAAACCAGAAATAGGTAGAATTAGCAAAACTATATTTTCTAGAGTAAACAAACAAATCAAACAGGACCTAGAACTAAACCAGTGGGCAAATACTACCGAAGGAATCACCTGGTTTAAAAATATAGAAAACAAAGATAAATGTACGTTCATACAGTTTGACATCATAGACTTTTATCCCTCGATATCCGAAGAACTGTTTAACATTGCCCTAGAATTTGCCGAGGTATACACTGATATATCCTCAGAAGAAATCAACATAATTAAAAAATGTAGAAAATCAGTTCTAATAAATAACAATAACCAATGGATAAAAACTAAAATGAAAAATTCATTCGATTTGGCGATGGGTGCCAGAGACTCTGCAGAGGCATCAGATCTTGTGGGATTATTCATTCTATATACCCTCACAAGCATATTCGATACTACGGATATCGGCCTATATAGAGATGACGGACTAGCTATAATAAAAAACTCCAACAAAGTCAAGGCAGAAAATTCTAAGGAAATAATACACAAAGAAATGAAAAAATTAGGCCTAAAAGCGGACATATCAGCTAACATAAAAATAACAAACTTCTTGGACGTCACGTTAAACTTAGATAAAAAAACACATATGAACCATACTTAAAAAATAACGCTACTCCAATTTACGTAAACCCTAAGTCCAACCACCCACCATCAATTATAAAACATATTCCTAACTCGATCGTAAGTAGACTCAGTAATAACTCAAGCGATGAAAATGCATTTAACAGGTCATCCAATATTTACGAAACAGCCCTAAAAAATAGTGGATACAAAAATATCGATATCAAATATAAGCAATAAAACACCAACAACTATAATAAAATTAAAAACAGAAGAAAAAGAACTATAATTTGGTATACGGCCCCATACAATCAAATGTTAAAAACAAAACTTTGCAAGAAATTTCTAGATCTTATTGAAAAACACTTTCCCGCAACCAACCCCTTACACAAAATCTCCAATAAAAATACCTTAAAGTTATCTTACAGTTGTTGCGAAAATTTAGAGATGATAAGTAAGGCACATAATAACAAAATACTAAATGAAAACAATGTAAAAAACAACAAAATAAACAATAAAAAGTAGACACCATGACAGAAATAAAACCAACACTAGCAGAAATAATAATAATAATAATAATAATAATAATAATAATAATAATAATAATAATAAAAATAATAATAACAACAAACCAACCCCGGACAAGAACAACCATACCATAAATAAAAATACTAATAACGAACAAGATAAATGCAATTGTAGACACCGCACACTTTGCTCAGTCCAAAATAAATGTCTAACAAAAAGCGTAGTTTATCAAGCAACAATATTTGCGAAAGAAAACCCGAATAACAAGAAATATTACATAGGCATGACTTCCTTAGATTTCAAAACCCGATACTATGACCACAAAAGCACATTCAAAAATAAAAAAAACACCGTATAAAAACAACACTAGCGAATAAATACTGGGAACTCAATGAAAGCGGACATTCGCCGGTAGTCGAATGGAAAATAATGAGACAAGCTACCACATGCAGAAATTTAGACGGCCCATGTAAATTATGCCCCCATGAAAAATTTTCTATCCTGTACTTTAAAGAACCTCAAAATCTATTAAACTGTAGGCGGGAAATAGCAAACAACTGTGTTCACAAAATAAAACTTACTCTAGGATAGCGATGCAAAATAGCTCTAAAACTAACAATAACAATAGAAAACAAACAAATAAATAAATTAAATAAACATGAATATACATAAACGATCACACACATATATGTATATATATATGTATATATGTATATATATGTGCATTATTGTGTACACATAGGTATATTTATATGTATAAAAAAAAGGAGAACGGCCACCTAAAACCACTAACCTAGTTCTAAAACAGATCCTTTGTTTGATAAAATGCATGCCCATTGGCTGATAGGAAGGGGCGCGGTGGAGACTTGAAAGCTGATTGGCCAACTAGAAATCCTCAACATATATAAAAACAAAAAGCAACGACAGAATTCGCGCATAAGCCTGACGAATCCTATAGTTGGATGAAACGCAGAATATTCAGTGTAGCTTAATCGCCATATATATTTTATAAATTACTAACTAGCTCTACCTACGTATTGAGCACTTTTGAAGTAAATACTTAAAGTTTACGCATAAATCTTACTTTCTTATATTAAATTTATGTGAATAAATGAAGTAGTTATATATATATATATATATATATATATATATATATATATATATATATATATATATATATATATATATGTAAAGCGATTGGAAAGTAAATCTCTATAACGAAACAAGAAAAAATGGCAGTGTGTGAATTTTAGGATATATATATATATATATATATATATATATATATATATATATATATATATATATAGCGATTGAAAAGTAACTCTAAACTCTATAATAACATAAAAAAACAAAAATCGGCATAATCACGTTGATACACCGGTTTTCACCAGATCACCGAAGTTAATCAACCTTGAGCCTGGCCAGTACCAGATGGGTGACTATTGAGCAAGGCGATGCCACGTATGTTGGACTAATTCGCAAAAATATAATTATAATATATATATATATATATATATATATATATAATATATATATATAAGAAAATATAATATAAATATATAAATATATAATAAATATAGAATAAAAATGATAATGATAATGTTGCTGATCAAATTCTGACTGTGTTTGTTTACAATATCACGTAAGCTGATACTGTGGCTTGACGATGAATACTCTAGCAAAGTCACTTCTGGTTGATATTTAGTTTTAAAATATGCAAACAATGAAAGGATTTGCAGAGATTTTAAATAGTACTCTTCTTTTATTGTAAATTGAACTTATTAATAAGAAGAAACTAAAATTAAATCGTAAGATACACCCGAGATTGAACAGGTGACTATTCGATCTGTAGTCGAATACTTTACGATGACAATAGTTCGATTTTTCGAAGAGGAAATGATTTGCTAATAATCGAATCTCCCTTGATTTACTGCAAATTATCTCCCTTGACCGGTGAAACGTCAAATGTTCCCTGCAAAATTGTTTCGCATCTATAAGAAGAAAAAGGCTATTTTTAGGGTCGGATTTTTTCCATTTTCGATACTATCGAATGAATTTCTGTACAAAATATATCTAAGAACACAGCGAGACATGTGAATTAGCTTTGTGGGAAATTTGCAAAAGATAGGCTCAGCCGTTTCGGAACCTATAAGAAAGGAACTCTCTCTCACACACACACAAAATAAGTTTTATATAATTGTAGAGATAGAGATGGATGAAATGCATACTTAATGAATATCTTCTTGGAGCATATATAGTTTCATATTATAGCTTTCAAAATTCCAAAATTAAGTTACCTCAGTTGTTCAAAATAATGTTTTTTTCCCCTGTTTTATTTTTAAAGGAATTTATTTGCTGAGTAAGGCACTAGAATGCAACAAAGACATAATTTTGTTGATTTGCAAACAAAAGAATGTTGTCATAATTTTCCTTTTAAAATGTAATAAACTACCAACTAAGGAGAATTGATTTTGGAATTTTGACATCTATTATATTACACTATACATACGTATATATGCATGTGTGTATACGTGTGTGTGTGCGCGTATGTGTACGTGCGTGTGAACATGTACATATATATATATTATTTGAGGTTGCTATTTTGAAGAGAAAGGGTAACCAGTGAAATATAACGAGGTTGATACAAGAGTGCTCAATACCGATGTAGAGCAAGTTTCTCTTTCAATTTGTTTTTACATAAGCAGTAATATGTTGCTACACAGTCATGAGCATGTTTCGGTCTTCTATTATGTAGTAACTAGAGACCTCTTCATGTCACAACGCTTATATACAAAAGCGAAAATTTAATAAAAATAAACAAATATATCTATATGTGTGTGTTTGTGTGTGAGTATTGAAATGTTGATCGATCTGCATAAACGTCTTAGTATGTTTATACAATTTTTTTTATATAAAAAAGACCTACAATCATATTGAGCACTTTTGAACAAATATCAATGTTTAGATTAGTTTACAAGATTATTGGACTTGATCAATCAATCAATCAATCAATCAATATATAAGATTGAGAAAAATGTTTTTGCCGAATTTTTTATTTTGATTTCAAATGATTAGTTAGATTGTTAGCAACCGGAAAACACCGGAAAGAATAATCGAAGGTGATTACGAATTCATGATAATCGATGATTATTATAAATTAAGAAATTGTATTTCATAAATGATATTTTAGGAATGTTGAAATCTTGGTTGTTATTGTAATTGGAGTCCATATTGTATTTTCTAAATTTTGTTTATAGTTAGAGTTGAGGTTAACAAACAGTTCTATAAGGAATTCGAAAATCTATTAACAAGGGAAGGTAGTAACAATGTGGATCGATATTCTCATGTTTGCGAGCATGATGAGTGACGTCACAGGAATTAAGTTAATGTACTGACTTGCAATGGAAAGTGGATTCTTTACAACAACCGGTGACGCTCAGCTCAGTAGTTAGACGCCGACGAAGCTCCACGAAACTTCTTGAAGCCAAAATCGTACCGAAAGAAGATCATGTTGACTATTTAGTTGTCTGCGACCGGTATCATCCATTATAGTTTTTTTAATATAGGCGAAACCATTAGAGCGGATAAGTACTGTCAACAAATGGATGAAATACATCAGATATTCGACAACATAACCCAACATTAGTCAACAGAAAAAAAAAACAATTCTCCTCCACGACGATGCTTGACGGCGCGTTGCTAAAGCGATCCTGCAGAAGTTGAACGAATTGAGCTCCGAAACTCTACCTCATACGCCTATGCAAAACAATCTGGAAACATATGCCTATACAAAACAATTTGGAAACTTATTTAAGGTATCCTCGAATCTCTTTCGAATACCGCTCTCTTCAATCGCTTTCAAATATCGCTGCATTGAATTGCTTTTAAATACCGCTCTCTTCAATCTTTTTGAAATACTGCACTCTCGGATCTCTTTCAATACCGAGATGTCAAATCTCTTTCAAATATCGCTGCACTGAATTGCTTTTAAATACCGCTCTCTTCAATCTTTTTGAAATACTGCACTCTCGGATCTCTTTCAATACCGAGATGTCAAATCTCTTTCAAATATCGCTGCACTGAATTGCTTTTAAATACCGCTCTCTTCAATCTTTTTGAAATACTGCACTCTCGGATCTCTTTCAATACTGAGATGTCAAATCTCTTTCAAATATCGCTGCATTGAATTGCTTTTAAATACCGCTCTCTTCAATCTTTTTGAAATACTGCTCTCTCGAATCTCTTTCAATACAGAGATGTCAAATCTCCTTCAAATACCGCCCCCCTCTCTCTCTCTCTCTCTATTTATCTCTTTTTTTGAACACGTTTTTCTTTTTATAATCTTTTTCCGTCTTTTTTCCGTGACGTCATCTCGCACTCAGTTCGGTCATTTGCATACAACTGTCAAACCTCTCACCTATCAACTACAACTTTTTCAAGCATCTCGAATGAGAAATGCTTCAAAAACCTAAGCGATATCAAAAACGGCTTAGGCGCCTTCATCGCCACCAGAACGTAAGATTTTTAGGTTACTGGCATAAATGTACTTGTTTTCCGTTGGCAAAAGTATGTTGCTTCTAATGGTGATTATTTATTTAAACTTTTTTTGGGCCGAGGTGTGTTCAACTGAATTTAAAAGTTAATAACCGCACGGACTTCCTTTTCAACCTGATATATATATATATATATATATATATATATATGTATATATATATATATATATATATATTCAAGATACAGTTGTTTGCATAGTTCCCAGTGTACTACCTTCGCCACCTGATCGTGTTTATTCTTATCTTCTTTTTGGGCTAGTTTGCTGCATTCACTTATGTAATTTATTGTTTTGTTTCTTTGATCACAGAGTATACATTTGCTGTTTGCTTGTGTTTTGTCGACCTTAGCCTTGATATAGTTTGTTCTAATTACATAAACAGTTTCTAGTAGTGAATCAGTGTTTCTATTTAGGTGTCCTTTTCGTAGCCACGTCCAGGTGTTTACACGAGTCTCATCTTTTCTCATCCTTATTATTATTATTATTGTTATTATTATTATTATTATTATTATTATTATTATTATTATTCTTGTTGCTGACTCATTAGAAATTTTCACATAAGTTATTATCAGTGATGGTTTACTGGTTTAAGTGGCATTTCTTGGATTCTGAGTGACAAAAAATTTCGCCAGATTTCTAGTGCTTTCTGTCTGGTATAACTTACCAATCACTTTACATTATTGCAAAAGCCGTTTACCATTTTTTTCTAACTGAGGATGACTGTGATACAACGAAACAGGACTGTATGTCGATGAGTACAAATATATATATATATATATATATATATATATATATATATATATATTTGTAGTCATCGACATACAGTCCTGTTTTGTTATCACAACTCATTTGTATCACAACTCATCAGTGCCGCTAGACTAGCACCTCTCCCAAGCCAAGGATCGAACCTAGAACCGTCGTGTTGACAGCTCTGCCCCTAGACCACGGAAGCGATGCCCGTAAATAATATGACCGAATGTCTATTTAAACAAATATCCGTCCGCCACTTGTATAGTACTCAAACCGCTATATAAAATGCATATATATATGTGTGTATAAAATGCACACACACACACACACACACACACACACACACACACACACACACACACATATATACATATAAATATTTATATATATATATGTGGAGATTTGTAGACAAAGTTTTGTATAAATAAACATATTATATATATATATATATATATATATATATATAATATAAAGCTGAATGTGTGTGTGTGTGTGTGTCTGGTCACGAATAGGCTCCTATATGGTTGACTATTTAAAAAAAAACTGATTACATATAATGATAGAAGATATATCGAGACACAGGAATGGGTATGTTTGATCTGGCAGAACAGTGGTTCATTAAAATTGTGGGGTCTGCGTTCGCGCCTGGTCAACAAAGTATGGAAATAAAAAAATTAAAAATTAAAAAAAAGCGTTTACAAGTTGTTTTGATATAGATTTACATAAGAATACTTTGATAAGTATGTTTTAATTTAAATGGGGATGGTATAATAACATTTTAGTGTCTGCGTTCGCGCCTAATCTCCATAGAATGGAAATAGGCACAAACTTTAATAAAGACTTTTCATATCTATCTGCGTAAGTATACTTTGATAATTATGTTTCAGTTTGGAGAAATATAGTATAATAAAATTATGGGGTGTTCGTTCGCACCTGACCTCCATATAATGGAAATATGTCACAAAGTTTAACAAGGTTTTTTAATATAGATCCACAGAATATTGTGATAAGTGTTTCAGTTTGAACAGGTATGGTATAATAAATTATGGGGTTTATCTATTTTATTTTTCCTTTCGTCATATTTTGCTTTGGTGTTGATACCCCTATATTCGAAGCTATCTCTTTACACACCTTCCTTTTCATAACCTATCATACTTTCCTAAATCAGAGTCCATTTTCTGTAGGCTGTTTTTGAACCCAGTCAACGACGGGTACATTTGCTAGTATATACATACATATATATATATATATATAATATATATATATATATATATAATATATATATATATTTATATATATATTATATATATATATAATGAGCAATGAAACAGAAATAGATACGAGTGAATCGAAGTGTCCATTATTCGTCTTCGAGCTGTTTTTATTATCACTGAATACAATTATGTCTCCACTATGTTTAAGTGCTTAGTTTTGTGAAGATGTACAAACCCTGCTTAAAATCACTATGAATACACCCTAGGAGTAATGTCTTCCGAAAGAAGTAGATTTCGCTATTCAATTCCAACAAAAAAATTTTTTATTTGAAGCTTCAGACACATTGTTTCATTTAGCGCAACCTAATTCGAACAAAGAGTATCGCTGCAGCCAAACACTAATTGAAATATCCGGCAATTTTTAAGTACGTAAAGATGTGTCCACTTTTGTATATCGATTTCTATTGTTGTTATTTCGTATAATATATATATATATATATATATATATATATATATATATATATATATATATATATATATATAAATATGTACAGGGTGTCCACAAATCTGGCTGCATGATCTACACAGTGCCACAAAGTCTGGCTGCATAATCTACACGGTGCCCACAAAGTCTGGCTGCATAATCTACACGGTGCCCACAAAGTCTGGCTGCATAATCTACACGGTGCCCACAAAGTCTGGCTGCATAATCTACACGGTGCCCACAAAGTCTGGCTGCATAATCTACACGGTGCCCACAAAGTCTGGCTGCATAATCTACACGGTGCCCACAAAGTCTGGCTACATAATCTACACGGTGCCCACAAAGTCTGGCTTCATAATCTACACGGTGTCCACAAAGTCTGGCTACAAAATCTACACGGTGCCCACAAAATCTTGCTACATAATGTAGGTAGACTTTGTGGACACTCTGTATGTGTGTGTGTGTGTGTGTACAGCATCGCTTTGTTTCGAGTGACTACCGAGTACATTTTAAAAAATTTTTCCCAAAAATGTTTTTTTTTTTTTTTTTTTTTACTGTTTTTTGTTTTTAGACCGTGATATAAAAAGTAAATATGATAAGCATTAAATAGAAATAAAATTAGTATTTTTAAAAATGTTGAAAAGAGAAAAGAGGGGGGGGACAATGTAAAAGTGTCCACTGCTATTTAGTTGAATATTTCCATGATTAGATTCATCTAAACACGTTGTTTTCTCGAAATTCTTATTTGAGAAGAATTATTAAAATGCCCCCTATACCAATGAAAATAATAGAATTTATTGTTATGAAGAAAAACAAGGCAAATCCCTTAATTCCACAGATAGACGGATTGAAATGCATTGAGCAGTGAATAAGAACATTATAAACCAAGAGATACTTAATATCTCTATATTAACGTATTTTTCATTGATCGTCTTAGTGGTTTAATTTTCTAACTATATTATACACACGGAAATCGCCTCGCAATATTGGTTTTCTTTTATATTCAAACAAGAAGAGTAATGTCGATATTTCCTACCGACGAGTGGGGGGGGGAGAAAAGACGTTTAGCTTGCAACGAAAAATTACCTCGTTGCTTACAAGCAAACGTATTCTTGTAAATATAACGCGCTATTAACAGTTGTCGTACCGGTCTGATAGATCTCTAACAACGAAAAGAACAAACTACAACAACAACAAGCCTACGAAGGTGACTCTTTTTATAGTCTCATTCTCTCGTTCAGCGAGATTGAAACGAGACTGGAATGTCTATTTAAGCTATAAGTAATAGACATCCTATTTTCTTCATTAACAAACACCAGGCCGGGCCGTTCACAGCCATGAGTGTCTTTCCCTTCCCACCGAGCCACCCTCGGTAAGTCAATCAATTTAATTATCACAGTAACCTTATTTGGCATATCGTTTATTTATTAAAAAAAATACGCAGTCAATCGATGCAAAATCTGGCACAAGGACGAAAAAAGGCTGATTTTATTATTACGACAGTACAAATCAGTGAACATTACCCACAGCAATATAATTTAACTAGTTGAAAAGATATGAAAAAAATATGTAACCTATGACACAATCGAGAATCTTATAAACGGCCATAAAGAGAGAAAGCTTACATGGAGAAATGAGAGGAGACTTTGCTTAAATTCAAGGAAACAGCTATATTGTGGGGAGGGGGGCAAAAGGCTCCCTGCAAATATAGATCTCTTTCTACACGTAAGAGAACTTTAAAGAGGCATAATTTACGGGGTTATGTGGCTTGCAAAAACAAAATACTATTAAAGATAAGGTTGATTGTTTTGTTTTACGGCATATCAACCTTTTTCAGGTTATTTAATGCCGAATCTAGTTATTTTGAGGAACGATTTTTAATGGAGTATATTTTTTTTAAAAGTCAGATTCTATACAACCCATAGTTGGGACCCTAACAGGTACTACCAATCAGGGTCAGAGTGGACCTGGGAGCAATGCCAATTAAAAGGTGGCTCCACACTCCCCAAGGCCTTCAAGGTGGGGCCTCACCATCGGATATAGTTTTAAAAATAAGGCATGTTTGTAAGAATATGTTGAACAAAAAAAAAAAACAAAAAACAAAAAACAAGATCTTGATAATATTTTCTACTCAAATGAATGCAGAATAGACTATCTATCCAAGGGACCTAATATATGTATGCACAACCTAATACCTACGTTAGAAGTTCAAATATGTTAGGAAAACCTTCAGATTCCCTGTTTATATTTGTGTATGTATCAAAGCTACCGGAGAGATCTGCATCAAACTATATAAAAGTAACTTGAACCGTTATAAATACCAAAATATCTATTGGATGTCCAAAAAAAAAAAAAAAAAAAAAAAAAAGAGATCATCATAAACTTCTGTCTAGCCTTGTTGGGTCTGGCAGAGTCAGTATGTTTCTATTAAGAACTCTATAGGAAGAGTGAGGAACTTTTTCGATGCCCATCCTAGTCAGATACTCTGTGACAAGGATGGAGTTGTAGATTAATGCATTGTCTTGGTGGAAATACCACTGACCCGATTTGAATAGTGCAAGCCTTTTTCGATGGAATCTCTACCTGAACTCCTTTTAAATCTCAGCATAGTATTCCTTCCGGTGGAAACCATGCCGTGCTGTTAATCATGCCGTGCTGTTAAAAAAGGAATCAGCATAAATTTCTGCGTACATTTTCTCTGTCTAGCTTTGTTGGATCTGGGAGAGTCAGTATGCTTCTATTAAGAACTCTGTCTCTATGTCTCTATGTCTCTGGTTCATAGCAGTAGATTAAGCTTTCCTCCCAGGTCACAAGAGCATTATGACTGCTGGATGAGAATTAATCAGCTCGACAATCACTCTTCTGTCATTAAAAAGTCTTTCTTTCTGATCTTAACTGTGTACTCTAGGGACAAACGCCGCGATATTCTTCTGCATCTTCAGTTCCTTGCGAATAATTATCAGCACAGTTCTCACACTGACATAAAAATGTGCACTTATTATCTCTATAGACACACGGCATTCCTTATCCATAAAATTCTTTATTTGACCAATCAATTCTGGTGTTTTCTTTTCCTTATTCTTTCCACACATCTCATCATCCCTTACAAAAGTTTTGTATTCTTTGAATCGCTTATGCAACGCACTAACTAATGCTTTATTCATGCAAGATTGTATAAAAGCAGTTTGAAGCATTCCATACGTTTTTGTAGCATTTTTCAAAGTTAAAAACAGACTGTTATTGTACATTGTTATTCTAAAGTGTCCTCACGTCCAGATTGCATTTTTGAAATACTCCAGCTGTGACAATCAGGCTTAAGCTGAAGCTGTAGCTGTTTATTTGAACCATAAAATCATGAAAATTGGTCTGTCATCTCATAAGATGTATAGCAATAACATACTGAATTTTCTAGAGTCTACCACATTTTTAAATGCCTATACAAAACAATCTGGAAACTTATTTAAGGTACCCTCGAATCTCTTTCGAATACCGCTCTCTTCAATCTCTTTCAAATATCGCTGCATTGAATGGCTTTTAAATACCGCTCACTTCAATCTTTTTGAAATACTGCTCTCTCGAATCTAATACCGAGATGTCAAATCTCTTTCAAATATTGCTGCATTGAATGGCTTTTAAATACCGCTCTCTTCAATCTTTTTGAAATACTGCACTCTCGAATCTCTTTCAATACCGAGATGTCAAATCTCTTTCAAATATCGCTGCATTGAATTGCTTTTAAATACCGCTCTCTTCAATCTTTTTGAAATACTGCACTCTCGAATCTCTTTCAATACCGAGATGTCAAATCTCTTTCAAATATCGCTGCATTGAATTGCTTTTAAATACCGCTCCCTTCAATCGTTTTGAAATACTGCACTCTCGGATCTCTTTCAATACCGAGATGTCAAATCTCTTTCAAATATCGCTGCATTGAATTGCTTTTAAATACCGCTCTCTTCCATCTTTTTGAAATACTGCTCTCTCGAATCCCTTTCAATACCGAGATGTCAAATCTTTTTCAAATATTGCTGCATTGAATTGCTTTTAAATACCGCTCTCTTCAATCTTTTTGAAATACTGCTCTCTTGAATCTCTTTCAATACCGAGATGTCAAATCTCTTTCAAATACCACCCCTCTCTGTCTGTCTGTCTGTCTGTCTGTCTCTCTCTCTCTCTATCTATCTATCTATCTATCTCCCGTTCTGAACACGTTTTTCTTTTCATAATCTTTTTCCGTGTTTTTTCCGTGACGTCATCTCGCACTCAGTTCGGTCATTTGCATACAACTCTCATACGCGTGTCCGTGCTCTGTTACACTTATATGAAGTAAAATAAGGAAATGATGTATACCTGAAAATCGTCTACGTTGGACTTCCATAGATTGCTATGTAACAAAGCGCGGACTCGCGTATGTCAGCTGTGTGCAAGATGATGTCACGGCAAGGAAAATATTATAAAAAGAAGAACGTCTACGCAGGCCGATGATCACGCTAGAGAGACGAACAAGCGTAACGTTAGAAACACATCTGTACTGATAGGAAGAAATTTAAATGTAACATAAACTAATATTATGTCAATCTTTTCTAGGCATGATCCCAAAATAATAGCCCTTTACCTCCAAGTGCCGATATGTCTTGTTTGGAGCGAACGTGAGTAAAAAAAGAAACATTGGTTTTATTGCCTCGGGGAGCTGGTTGCAGTTCCCATAATCTAACAACAGTGTCCAGAGATGTCCTTACAACAATCTAAATAAGTCTCCCCGACAAACGTTGACTTGTGCATGAGGCCGCTGGACGTATTCTCCCAGTATTTATTGTTGGTAGTTTATTTTTTGTTTTACGGCATATCAACCCTTATCAGGTTATTTAATGCCGAATCCAGTGATTTCGAAGAAAAGCTTTTTAATATAATTTTTTTTTTTAAAGTAGGTTTCTGTTTAATCCATAGTTGGGACCCTAACAGGTACTATCAATCCGAGTCAGAGTGGACCTGGGAGCAATTGCAATTAAAGGGTGACTCCACACGCCCCAAAGCATGTACACTGGGGCCTCACCATCGGATATAGTTTAAGGTAATATCCAGGACCACCCGGTATTTATAGTAAGTGAAAAAATAATTATTATCTGTAAGGTGGACATCACAATAATGAAATAACGTAGCGGTTCAAATTTATATGTAAATGTATGCAGGCGCATGACTTATTTATGACCTAGTTTTTATACAAAAAAGTTTGTGCGTCTTTCCTCACAATTCGTCATGTCGCTATTATAGAATATTTTTTCTGTATTTTTAAGGAGGTGAAAAGAGAATGGAGTCTGAAAATTGTGAGTTCATCTTTGCCTAAACGGAAACGATGAAGAATAATAGTGTAA
>NC_136507.1:23684990-23709990 GCF_053919585.1 Euprymna scolopes | reverse complement strand
TCAGCTTTATATATATATATATATATATATATATATATATATATATATATATATATATATATGTATGTGTGTGTGTGTGTGTATTTATGTATACATATATCTCGTTAATATTCATTATACAATCTCATACTTCCAACGTGATATATTTCCCCGTTGCCTTCTATAAATTAACTTTAGTTAAAAACAAAGCGTTTCAATCCGACAATGTAAATATAGAACATAAGCTAGTAATATGACAACATGAAAAGACATTTTAAAAATAATAATTCTAAAATACAAAAAATAAAAAATAAATAAATAAATAAAATGAACACAGCAAATAAATTGAAAATATTTCAGCAAATCGAGACGGCAGGAAGTAAAAAGAACAAAAGCGAAGCCTTTTCAAATAAACAAAAGACGAAACAACAAATGCAATAAATCATGTCGGAATAAAAGTATAACCATCATATGATAAAGACGTTCACAATATTCTTTTGTTAAAATTATGTTAAATGTTGTTCTGATATTCAGGTTTGTCTCATTTGGTAGAAACGAGTGGATGTCTTTTATTCTTACTATCTGTGTATAACCCCATTTAATAAGACATTACATATATTATGCTCCATCATTGTTCGCACTCATTATTTATCTAGATATAATGCACATTTTCTTTTACAAAGAAGCTACTTCTTATGAAGACTCAAAAGCCAGTTGAAGATAAGGGTTGATGTGTACACAATGGTTACCGAAATCCTGGTGTAGTAATAGTTAGTGGGTGAAATTGGGTAGAACTCGATTATTTAATGGATTGGCTACCAAGTACTTGTTTTGATTGGACTTGAAGTCAACCGTATTGTAGTCAGCTGCAAAGCTCCATATCTGGGCAGGAGCTGCTAAAAACAGCCTATCCTACCTTGACAGAGTACAAAATAGACTTCGTGGCTTAGTGGGGGATGCCCTTTTCTCTACCCTGCAACCTCTCTCACAAAGAAGAGACGTTGCGAGCCTATCCTTGTTTTATCGTAATTTCCATGGCAGGTGCTCGTCTGGACTCCAATCTCTGGTCCCCCCTCGCCAATCTTTCACGAAAAACACCCGTCTAGCTGAATCCACTGTGAAAAATTTCCCCCACTCTTTATCTGTGCCTAAATCAAAACGTGGATTTCATGAACAAAGCTTCTTCCTTAGAACTGCACGCCTGTGGAACTCTGTTCCGTCTGCCTGCTTCCCACCTGACTACAACTTGGATGTCTTCAAGTCCAACGTTAACAAATTCCTAATGAACCGCCCCTTAAGTAAACACTTCATTAAATCTCCACACTAACGTAATGTACTTGCAATAATCCTTATCCCTGTGTCGCTTCCAGGCCTTGATAAGTGGTGACCACTGTGTAAAAAAAGAAGAGTTCAACAGGTGAGCAGGTTTAAGAAAGCAGCTTTGTGCATGGAGTTTGCGTTTAGATTTAAGCACAGATAGGGAGTGGGGAAAATTGTTGATAGTTTTTGTAGTAAGACGAGTTTTTTTTTTAATTCCCACGTTGTAACAGGTCGGTCATCTTGGGTTCCGTGCGACCAAAATTACAGGTCAGCCATCTTTGGTCCCGTGCAAACCCAAATTTATATTCAGCATTCTATTTCAATAAATATATTTGATCTTAATTACGTCGTTTCTAACAAAAATTCGGGCGCTGTCGCCTTCAATATACAACACTCTTTCTCTTCTCATGAAAAAAACTGTACGCATTTTCAAATGTCAGTACATTTTATCCTAGTTTTCACTTATACCTCAACCATCTCCTTAAAATTTACATATCCTATCTAAGCTAGGAAATATCAAACCCCAACCATAAAAAAAATCTTTTTACTCAGACCTTTACCAACTGACCCTCCTAATTTTATTCAGACTGAAATCTGTATCCAATCTTCCTGGCATATTTCTATTTGGGTGGAGCACACCCTCCTATAATCAATATCAGCTGTATAATCCAGTTACCCTTATGACGTAACAACAGAGCCCATTTGCCTCTTCATTAAACTCGACGACTCCTGGTCCGTTGGCTCCTCTACCCTTTCTCTCCCATGGGTGTTACTACTAAAGATAACTTTGTATAATTTTATGAACTATTTACTTTTTTGGGACATACAGCAACGCTCATTTACTTAAATGTTTAGTGGTTGACTGAAATTATGCAAGATACCTTCTATCATTCTGATTCACTCGGATTTCCTAGCTGGGATATTAAGAACTCAACAGAAACATCGGAAACATCACCCTAAACTTAACCCTCTTCCCTGCGCCAAATCCCACTGCGCATACTGAATCCCTAACTATGAAGGTTATTTTGTGCGATTTTTCTTTTCTCTTCATAAGAGCGCACAAGACACAAATCAGGTTTATCTTATATCTCTACAAAATATATTGTTACATCAAGAAATATGGCGTAGTTTGTTTGAAGCATTGTTAGAGAATAAAAGGTATTTTTAGAAAACAAGAACTATGCAGGAATGTAAATGAATAAACATATTAATATTTTTTTATATATATTTATTCATTTATCTATCTGAATTTTAACTGTGGGTGGTACTTAATTCCAAAGGTCCTTTCGGGTAATAACCTATCGTCAGTGGAGAAATAAATCTTATCTCTAGGATGTAAATTGCAAAATGGCTGTTTTATTAAGATCTAATTCCAAACGCTCGAAGATTAATTAATGCCGTTAAATATTAAAGGGAGATAATTTTTCCTTCTTTTCTTTTTTCATACTTTTTTAATTATAATTCATACTTGTCTATAGATTTGAAGATCTGGGGACGTAATTCAAATTCTGTTTTATATGGTTATCACTGGCGTTGTTGTTTAAATGTTTTTGAAATTTTTTTTTTTTTATGTGTATCAAACGGTCAAAACTTAATTCATTCAGTTATGTTCAAGGGAGGTAATTCATTTTTACTTGTCTACAGGTTTTCTGATCCAGGGGAAGTAATTCATATTTTATTATATGCTTATAAACTGTCATTGTTTTGCCGTTGGAATTGAGTACCACCCACAGTTAAAACTCAGGTAGATCAATGAATAAATATATATATAATTAGTTTTTTTGGAAAAAGAAATACAGCCGAGAGCTCAATTATAAGGAAAACCCGAAAATACGTGTATATATATATATATATATATATATATATATATATATATATATATATATATATATATATATATATATATATATATTTGTTTTGTTTACAGTAAGTTTTTAGATGAGACAAGTCATTGGTATCGTCGGTTTCAAACCCGATAATTAGGACCGTTTTAGATACCCTTATCAAGCTCTCATCAGCTACATGGATATCTAAAACAGTCCTAATTATCGGGTTTGAAACCGACGGTACCAATGATTTGTCTCATCTAAAATTTTCTGTAAACAATATATATATATATATATATATATATATATATATATCATTCATATATTTATTTATCTTTTCACAACGACTGTACGTTCCTAAATTGTTCTCGCCTTCTAAAAATACTTAACATTGTTGCATCATTATTTGTGTAACGTATTGACGGCGTACTTTACTTTCCTCTTACTTATTAATCTGAGTTATTTACAAACCAATGACTTCACATCCATTATTCACATACGTCTGAGCCGAAGAAATTCTTTCCTTAAATCTGACACGTAGCCAGTCACACTTCACAGAATCCCCTCCACATTTTTATATGTTGTGTCGAGGATTACTAAAACGAGTCGAAGCCGGTATTCGCAGCACTGCCATATCGAGGCACACAACATCGCGAAGTTCATATTATTTCTCTCAACAGGTACACCTAATATCATGCTATAACCTGGCACGTGACTTTTCTTGCGGAAAAAAAAACTATGAACAAAAAAGGTAAAACGTTTTTGGCTTATCGCTTCCGGAAAACCTTACATAAATAGCCGTCAACGTAAATTCTTTTTATTTCTATGTCTACCATTAGACTGAAACCTCGATTTTAACTTTTATAACCTGTTTGGTTTTCCTTCTTTTAAATTTCTTTTTTTTTCTTCTCGTTTTAATATACGTTTCTATTTAATTTCGGCTTCGAATTCCTGAAAACAAATACAATTAAAATTTCCATGCAGAATTTTTGTTAAGCAATGATCGCTAAATGTACAAACGTTTAAACAAACAATAGACAAATGTCTGTTTAAAAGCACTTTTGATCAGATTAGCTACTTTTACGAATTTGATATACAGAAACACAAAAAAATCCGATCATTTTGGTCCAATTTTAAAAACAATAAAACAAATTATACACACATTTTCACTTTACAAATGGCCTGTAGTGATGAGACTAAAATATTTTTTAGTGATGTCACGCGACGGTAGGCGGTAATATGACCCCAAATAAAAAAAATGGCTGATCGGTACAAAGAAAACCACCTATTTATTAAAGAAAAAGTAAGTATGATGTTATAATTAAAAAGAGATATATAAAAACACGCATGGGTGCAGTAAACATATTATACCAGAATGTCGAAGCCATCCATCCAGTGGTTATTTACACTACTAATAACGAACGAACCAAGAATAAATTTTTTTTATATATAGATTATTATTATTATTATTATTATTATTATTATTATTATTATTATTATTATTATTACCAATGCCTAATTTTATAACGCTTTCTTTATTTTTGTGTTTGTGTTTTTCAATATATTTTCGTCTGTTTTTTCTTGTTCTTAAATTAGTTTTAACATGTAGATACGGTGTTTTTTCCATTATATATATATATATATATATATATATATATATATATATATATATGCGGGGGGCATGAAATAGGTAATGCCCCTGACTCACTTCCAGTTGTCTGATCTAGCTGAAATTTTGCATGTGTAATGATTTATATCCTTACGGGTTATGTGGCAAATTACAGCTCTGAACTAATTGATGTTTCTGTTTTACAGGTGTTTGAACTGAGTCAGGTGTGAAATCGAGCCTGTTGAATGTGCAGCAGTGATCCGGTTTCTGTATTTGAAAGGACGCACACCACAGGAGACTTTTAATGAAATGTAAGAAACTTATGGCGATAATGCCCTATCATATGTCCTTGAAAAACGCTGGCATCGTGAATTCAAACATAGCTGGAAGTCTGTGGAAACAGCACCCAGACCTGGTCGCTCCCCCCCTTCTGCCATTGATGAGGCATCTGTCCGTCAAATTGAGGCTGCCATTTTGGAAGATCGGCGCATTACTATTCGCCAAATAACCCAAGATGTCAAGATTAGTACAGGGTCTGTGGAAACTATCATTGATGACCATTTTCATATGCATAAGGTGTCTGTCAGATGGATTCCCAGGTTGCTCACACACTTCCAGAAGCGAGAACATGTCAAGTGCTTGAGGATGAATTTGGAGATTTGCGAAGAAGATGAGTCAAAGTTTTTCAAAAGACTGATTACGCAGGATGAAATCTGGGTCCATCACTATGATCAAGAGATAAAAACCCAGTCAATGCAGTGGAAGCTCTTGGGCTCTGCACCTCCAAAGAAAGCAAGGGTGCAGCCATCTGCTGGTAAGGTCATTCTCAGAGTCTTCTGGGACGAGGACGGAGTAGTGATGACAGATTCCCTAGCAAAGGTTACCACAATTACAGGAGCCCATTATGCTTCACTTTTGAGGAAATTAAGGGAAGCTATCAAAATCAAGAGGCGGGACAAGATCAGCAAAGGTATCCTCTTCCTCCAGGACAACACTCCGGTCCACAACTCACATGTCGCCATATCAGAAGCATGGGCGTGTGGTTATGAAATCCCATCCTCCCTACTCCTCTGACCTTGCACCCTCTGACTTTCACCTCTTCCCAGCCATGAAGTTGTTTTTGAAAGGAAAGCGTTTCCCAGATGATGCAGCCTTGATTTCTGAAGTCACGTCGTGGTTGGATGACAAGCCTGGGGTGTTCTACAAAAACTGTCTCCAGAGCTGCATCAAATGATGAGAGAAATGCATAACTCTGGGTGGTTCCTATGTAGATAAAGTCTAATAACTCTGCCAAGTTTCGTTGCTCTACTGCTATGGGAAGTGGGTCAGGAACTTTACTTATTGCACGCCACTCGTATATATATATATATATATATATATATATATATATATATATATATATATATATATATATATATATTAAAAACAGTAACGTAGGGGCACGCGTATTTCAGAGCCCTACTCCTCATAAGCGTAGCTTGACTGCTGACAGGATTCGAACCTTGAACCTTATGTATTTCAGGCCAGCTATAATGCCATAGACGATTCAATGTCTCTTTTTATCGTTTATCTGTTTAAGTGGTTTTGTTTTTGATCTTTTAAACGATATTTTGGTTAAAGTCTCCGCTTAATATCGTTTAAAATATCAAAAATAAAAGCACTGAAACAGATGAAACATAAATTAAAGTAAATTGTCTATGGCATCACAGCGGAATGGATAGGGCCCTGCACTTAAATACATAGGTTCAAGTTTCGAATCCTACGAACAGTCGAGCTATGCTGATGAGGAGTGGGGCTCCGAAACACGCGTGTCCGTAGATTACTGTTTTTTAAAAAAATAATAAATAAATAAAAAATACGTCCAAATAAAAAGTGGGCGACTTTCTAAGAACAACACCGGTTCTCCGAGACGGAGAAATTAACCTTATATATATATATATATATATATATATATATATATATATATATATATATATATATATATATATATATGTATATATATATATTCGTGACGCGCATTTTAGAGACTTGTTATATGAAAAAGAATAAAATTAAAAAACACCCAATAATCGATTCAAACATCGAATATCGAATGTTCCCTATATGACATGAACGTTACACGCTGTGTTATAATTTACAAGCCATGCGTGTTTGATTTCATGTTAGGTTGACTATCGGCCGCATATCTTACTAGCCCATACATCTATACGACAGGAAAACGCAACATGGCTTGCATTACTTCTCCTGTCAAGGAAGGAAAGTAACTATTAGAAAAATGAAAAATGAGCTGCATTTGAAGTTGCACAATGAATGCGCCTTCTATTTATGCAAGCATAAAACGAAAAAAAATACAAAAGGTCGAAAGTATTATTTTATGTAAAAGTAGTTATTTAAGGAAGCGTGTAGGGGAACATAAGATATCAGCAACAGCTCTAAGTTATCTGGTCAACGAAAGTTTTAGCAGCAACAGCCGTTAAAGCACGTATGCATATTAGCAAGTGTCCGCGAGCTTTCGTCACAAGAAAAGTAGAGAAAAATGTACCACTTGATCGAGAAGACAACTGAAGCGTTTGTCAAACAAGATGTAAAAACGAAAGTGAGAAATCTCTGGTCAGGCCGTTGCGAGGTGGCCAGGCGACAGAGACTTTTATAAAGCATATGTGTGCGCACAATGACTTTGGAAATATAATGTAATTGTCTGTTTTAGGTGAACTACGAATAAAACCATTTCATTTGCATATAAGAAAAAGTATCGAGCCGGATTTTTATTCATTTTCCTATTCCTATTGTTTGTTGGCCCCTTTGCGACGATACCGGACGGCGCGGCGGTCCGAGAGATTCTTTTATGTGGAATTTATTATTTGGATTATTTCGTATAGCCTCAGCATTTTTCATGTAACTCTTGACTTCTTGCAGGTATCCTTTTTCTTTTTTTTTTTCCTCTTGCCTAACAGATAAAAATCCTAATTCCTTTGCGACGATACCGGACGGCGCGGTGGTCCGAGAGATTCATTTATGTGGAAATTAATTATTTTGATTATTTCGTATAGACTCAGCATTTTTCATGTAACGTTTGACCTCTTGCATGCGTGCTTTTTCTTTTTTTCCCTCTTGCCTAACGGATAAAAATCCTAAATATATGATGGCACTTTCGGAAGGGCAATGTGTCGATTTTACCCAAGTAATTGAACAGTTGAAAATTTGACTCTCATAATCACGTGCTCCTCTCACAAGCAGTTTACATTAACCACAAAAAACAAAAAAAATCCCATAAACAAAGTGAGGAAAAAGTCCGTCAGTTTCCTTATATCTATTTATAGTTCTATTGTTAATATTTATAGTGTTCTATTGTAAATATCTATAGAGTTCTATTGTAAATATTTATAGTGTTCTACTGTTAATATTTATAGTGTTTTATTCTTAAGATTCATAGTGTTCTATCGATAATATTTATAGTGTTTTATTGTTAATATTTATAGTGTTCTATTGTTAATATTCATAGGGTTCTATTGTTAATATAAGTAGGGTTCTATTGTTAATATTAGTAGGGTTCTATTGTTAATATTAAAAGTGTTCTATTGTTAATAATTAGTGTTCTATCGATAATATTTATAGTGTTCTATTGTTAATGTTTATAGTGTTCTATTCTTAATATTTACAGTGTTCTATCGATAATATTTATGGTGTTCTATTGTTATATTTATGGTGTTCTATTACTAATATTAAGAGTGTTCTATTGTTAATGTTTATAGTGTTCTATTGTAAATATTTATAGTGTTCTATTATGATTATTTATAGATTTATAGTGTTTTATTATTAATATTTATAGTGTTCTTTTGTATATATTTATAGTGTTTTTATTGTTAATAGGCATAGTGTTCTATTGTTAATATGCATAGTGTTCTATTGTTAATATGTATAGTGTTCTGTTGTTTATATTTGTAGTGTTCTATTGTTAATATTTGTAGTGTTCTATTGTTAGTATTTAAAGTGTTTTATTGTTAATACTTTTGGTGTTCTATCGTACATATGTATAGTGTTCTATTCTTAATATTTATAGTGTTGTATTGTTAATGTTTATAGTGTTCTATTGTTAATATTCATAGTGTTTTTTGTTAATATTTATAGTGTTTTTGTTATTATTTATAGTGTCCTATATTTAATATTTAAAGTGTTCTATTTTTAATATTTGTAGTGTTGTATTGTTAATATTTATAGTGTTCTACTGTTTATATTTGTAGTGTTCTATTTGTAATACTAATAGTTTTCTATTGTAAATATTTGTAGTGTTTTGTTGTTAACATTTATAGTGTTCTATTGTTAATATTTGTAGTGTTGTATTGTTAATATTTATAGTGTTCTACTGTTTATATTTGTAGTGTTCTATTTGTAATACTAATAGTTTTCTATTGTAAATATTTGTAGTGTTTTGTTGTTAACATTTATAGTGTTCTATTGTTAATATTTATAGTGTTGTATTGTTAATATCTATAGTGTTCTCTTCTTAATATTCATAGTGTTCTCTTCTTAATATTTATAGTGTTCTATTGTAAATATGTATAGGGTTGTATTGTTAATATTCATAGTGTTATATTGTATATATTCATAGTGTTTTATTGTTAATATTTATAGTTTTTTATTGCTAATATTTATAGTGTTCTATTGTTAATATTCATAGTGTTTTATTAATATTTATAGTGTTCTGTTGTTTATATTTATTGTGTTGTATTGCTGTTTATATTTATAGTTTTTTATTGTTAATATTTATAGTGTTTTATTTTTGATATTTATAGTGTTCTATTGTTAAAATTTAAAGTGTTATTTTGTTAATATTTATAGTGTGCTATTGTTAATATTTATAGGGGTTTATTGTTAATATTTATAGTGTTCTCTTGTTAATATTTATAGTGTTGTATTGTTAATATTTACAGTGTTGTATTGTTAATATTCATAGTGTTCTATTGTTAATATTTATAGTGTTTGATTGTTAATATTTATAGTGTTCTGTTGATAATATTTAAAGTGTTCTATTGTTAATATTTACAGTGTTTTATTGTTAATATTTACAGTGTTTTATTGTTAATATTTACAGTGTTGTATTTTTAATCCTGATACTGGTCTATTGTTAATATCCATAGTGTTTTATTGTTAATATTTGTAGTGTTCTATTTATAATATTTATAGTGTTTTATTGTTAATATGTATAGTGTTCTATTGCTAATATTTATAGCGTTCTATTGTTAATATTTATACTGTTGTATTTTTAATATTTATAGTGTTTTATTGTTAATATTTATACGGCTTAATCACGATAACACCGGTTTCCATCAGATTAGCAAGGTTAAACGACATCGAGTTCAGGCAGTACTAAAGTGAGTGACTATTAAGAAATACCAGGTGCTGTATGTACTATCCGCTTATCTTGGCATTGTTTCCGATCATCTGATACTTCTTGCTACCAGCATAATGCAGACACTGGTAAGGTGTTTTTTGTTGAGCAACTCGTACTTCACAATTCACGCGCAGACACCGTTATTGAGGATATGCAAATCAACTGTTTCGAGAGTTAATGAATGCTTTTAATTATTATATTATATAACTTACCTGGGTACCCGGCGTTGCCCGGCTTTTTGGAGGTATGTATTGAGCAATAAAAAGAAGTGGTAGTAGGCAGGTAGACTCGAACCCGTACTGCGAAGGAGGACAAGAAGGTGAAAAAAAACGTGATACCTTTGCTGTTGCGTCCATCGCCAAACCGGAAGTGGATAAGGTTTAATTTAAGGCTAGTACATCAAAAATAGGAGATGACTTTCGAAAATATCTGTGAAAAAAAACGACCCCTCCCTGCAGAAAAGTGCAAAGTTGAGGGTGACGAAATAAATGTTTTTAGCGAATTTTTCAATATTTGTCGTCCGAAGGGTTGCGTTTCAAAACGCTACCGATCCCACGAAAATCCGTCACCCGTGTCGAAAGTTCTATGCATACATAATACATACATACATGCATATATTTAAATAAACATGTGCGATTTATATTATTTATTAAAGGTTATCATATTGCATTAAAAAGTATACGAGGTGGACATAAAACGTCATTCTCGAACAACACATGCACTGTTTCATGGAGGTATATTACACTTCAATTTCTTCTCCGTCTATAATGTTTACTTCGTCCCATGATGGTAGATGATTGCCATTTCTCTTTGATATATTTTCAATCACAAACGAAACTCCACTTTCTGAGTTTTATTAGGTTGGTGCAAAAATAATGTCGATTCTTTATATATAGTTGAAAGTAAAAAAAACGGCATTATTTTTGCACCAACATAATACCTTCTTTTTGCAATAGATTTTTACCATATCTTTTTATATGTTTTCTTGTGTCTACTTTCATAATCATTATAAATCTTTATAAACTTTCACAAACTGTGGAAAAATTTTAAATGCAAATCTGATTCAATTCATATATGTAGTTTCTTTTTAATGTATTAACCTGCAAAATTTATTGTACCTTGTACAAACTTCTTTCCGCTGAAGAGTGGAATAAGTTCTTTCAAGTTTACTTGTGCTCCTAGTCGGATAATTAAAATGCTGTGTACCTTTTTTTACAGGCTTTTAATGTCCTTTTGAAAAATTAATTAATTTTCAATTGTAAGATTTTCTATTATATATATATATATATATATATCGATAAAAGTGAACGTGTCTGTGTGTCTGTCTGTGTACATTTCCCTACGCAATAACTCTGTCAATTTTTGTCTAGACTCGAAATTTGATATACTGGGTACTGAGATTTGGGAAAATCTATATGATCGGTTTTCGGCAAGAATTTTCTATAATATATATATATATATATATATATATTATAGTCATCCACATACAGTACTGTTTCGCAGTTCATCAGTGCGGCTAGACAGGCAACTTCCTCAAGCAAGGATCGAAACCTGACCGACCAAATGACAGGAATTACGCTATACGGCAAGATGCTGTGTGGGTAATGAATAAACGATAAATCTATCTATATCTATCTATACTCCTATAAAGTCGTTTTTCTTTTGCGTGTTTATTCAGATCAAAACCCCTCTTTTCCATTTATTTGAAAGAGAATACAATTTTCTTATATATGGCTTGTGGAATTGCATTCACTAGCAAAAGGTCTAGCTAATTTGCATATTCTTTTAAACATTCATTTTAATAAATTCCCTATTAGCTTTTTAAAGGTTTCTTATGGGATGATCATATTTAGTTAACTATTACGTGTAATTATATTCATGCAGATATTCTATATGACGTTTCCATGCATAATATTTGCGTAAAAAGTTTACAGGAAACACAAAATTGTTTCCATATTTATGTCTACGTATATATTTTTGTTTAATCTCTCTCTCTCTCTCTCTCTCTCTCTCTCTCTCTATGTATATATATATATATATATGTATAGATAAAAGTGAACGTGTCTGTGTGTCTGTCTGTGTATCTGTCTGTTTGTGTACATTTCCCTACGCAATAACTCTGTCAATTTTTGTCTACAGACTCGAAATTTTACATACAGGGTACTGAGATTTGGGAAAATCTATATGATCGGTTTTCGGCAAGAAATTTTGCTGTTAAGGGGTCAAGGTTCAACGATCTGATCTTCGAGAACTCTACCAAACTCTTCAGAGAATTTTGGGTCGAAACACTTGAAATTAACAAGGTTCCCTGCACATGGATCTAACTTAATAATTTGATTTGAGCGCAAAACAATAAATTTTAAGGGGTCATAATAGGGTTCAAAGGTAAAAAAAATAGACGTTTTTTTTTTTTTGCTCAGCATACACCTCCAAACACCGGGCAACGCCGGGCACCCATGCTAGTAGGAGGAGCGTGCAATAAGTAATGCCCCTGACCCACTTCCCATAGTAGTAGAGCAACAAAACTTGGCACAGTTATTAGACTTTCTCTACATAGGAACCACCCAGAGTTATGTATTTCTCTCATCATTTGATGCAGCTCTGGAGACCGTTTTTGTAGAACAACCCAGGTTGGTCCTCCAACCACGACGTGACTTCAGAAATCAAGCCTGCATCATCTAGGAAACGCTTTCCTTTCAAAAACAACTTCATAGCTGGGAAGAGGTGAAAGTCAGAGGGTTGAAGGTCAGGAGAGTATGGAGGATGGGGTAGGATTTCATAACCACACGCCCGTGCTTCTAATATGGTGACATGCGAGTTGTGGACCGGAGTGTTGTACTGCAGGAAGAGGGTACCTTTGCTAATCTTGCCCCGCCTCTTGATTTTGATAGCTTCCCTTATTTTCCTCAAAAGTGAAGCATAATTGTGGTAACCTTTGCAAGGGAATTTGTCATCACCACTCCGTCCTCGTCCCAGAAGACTCTGAGTATGAACTTGCCAACAGAGGGCTGCACCCTTGCCTTCTTTGGAAGTGGTGAGTTCAAGCGCTTCCATTGCATTGACTGGTCTCTGGTCTCTGGATCATAGTGATGGACCCAGGTTTCATCCTGTGTAATCAGTCTTTTAGAAATCTTTGACTCATCTTCTTTGCACATCTCCAAATTCATCCTCGAGCACTAGGCGCGTTCTCGCTTCTGGAATGGTGTGAGCAACCTGGGAATCTATCTGGCAGTTACCTTATGCATATGCAAATTGTCATGAATGATAGTTTCTACAGACCCTGTACAGATCTTGACATCTTTGACTATTTGGCGAATAGTAATGCACCGATCTTCCAAAATGGCAGCCTTAATTTGACAGCATATATATATATATATATATATATATATATATATATATATATATATATATATATTTCTGTGGAAATATGATTGTTTTAATTAATTTCACTTTTTCTATATAACAATCTTATATTTAAGAAGCTCAGTTTGGTTACAGAGCATATAACAAATAAATGACAAAAATCTTTATTCAAAACTTCATGATATTGACCATCTTAGAATTTATTCCTTTAATTTCGTTGGCATACATATATATGTATATAGAGCGTGTGTATGTTTCTAGAGACGGCAATCCACAACTCTATTTTGCTTAATTGTAGCTTTAGCACATACCACTTAAAATATTGAGGCATTAAGCATTTTTTTTAAATTCAAGTCATAACATTATATTACCAATTCTTAATACTGCAATATTGAAAGTTTTAAATTTATATTTTTTACCAGAATATCTTGTTCTTTTCTTTTCCAGTTTTAACAGTTAGTTCTCTACTTTTCCATGTTTAAGCCTACCCATATTGCATTCGGCATAATCACGTTGACACACCGGTTCCCGTCAGATCACCGAAGTTAATCAACGTTGAGCTTGGTCATTGCTAAAAAATGGGATACCAATTTGGGAAGTCCAGGTGCTGTATGTAGGAGGACGTCGACACCTCTCTGCAAAAAGTTGCAAAGACCTGACGTCGTCATCTCCCCTAACGGGGATATATATGCGACTGGGGACCGCTTGTTAATTTCTACTCCCATGAAACTTCCTCCTTCGGAGGAAGCCGGTTAAACCCTGAATAGGGTTGGTGCTAGCTGCACACACACACACACACACACACACACACACACACACACACACACACAAACCATATTACTTTTCATGCTCGTATTTTTCTGTTGTAATCCATGTTTTTTCCAGGGTTCTAGTAAATTCACTTGTTCTTTGTTTACTTTCAGTCTCCCCCCCCCATACACATGTACAGAACTCGTCTGCTTTCAATAAAATCCCCGTAATTATCTCCCTTCCATTCTTTCATTCTCTCTGTTTCACTTGGTACTTCTCTTTTCGCGTAAGCTGTAGATTTGTAGCAACAGGATTTGCTGAAGCGACGTGGTTGCTATGGAAACCAGTCATAATAAACGTCGTTCACCACATTATTTTTTGTTTTACGATTTTGACCATCAGAAAATTCCTGATGACTTTTGTTGTACTGAACGAAAATTGAAAATTTGTTTTCACAATATAGCTGAGAAGGTGATCTATAAACTGTAATAATTGCTTGAAATTTGGCCGAAAAATGATTGAGCGGTGAAGCTGTAAAGCAGTTCTAAATGACTAAAGCTGCCACTTAACCATATATTCAAACACGGTAGTGTTTGAATGATATATGTATATATATATATGTATTTCTGTAGAAATATATTTTTCTTATTATACATCAATCCTTATATAAGAAGCTCAAAGTTAATATAGAGCAATATATATAATAAATAACAAAAGTTTATGTTCCAAAGAACATGATGTTAACAATTCTGTGTTTTATTCCAGAACTGTATAAATCAATTGATGTAAAGGAATAAAATACAGAATTTTTAACATCATGCACTTTGGAATATAAACTTTTGTTATATATATATATATATATATATATATATATATATATACTAGCAAAATTACCCATCGTTGACTGGATTCAAAAACAGCCTACAGAAAATGGACTCTGATTTATGAAAGTATGATAGGTTATGAAAAGGAAGGGTTGTAAAGAGCTTCGAATTTGGGGGTATCAAAACCAAAGCAAAATATGATGAAAGAAAAATAAAATAGATAAACCCCATAATTTATTATACCATACCTGTTCACACTGAAACACTTATCACAATATTCTGTCGATCTATATTAAAAAAAAACTTGTAAAACTTTGTGACATATTTCCATTTTATGGAGGTCAGGTGCGAACGAACACCCCCATAATTTTATTATACCATATTTCTTCAAACTGAAACATAATTATCAAAGTATACTTACGCAGATAGATATGAAAAGTCTTTATTAAAGTTTGTGCCTATTTCCATTCTATGGGGGACAGGCGCGAACGTAGACCCCACAATTTTATTATACCATCCCTATTTAAGTTAAAACATACTTATTCTTATGTACATTTATATCAAAAACACTTGTAAACGTTTTTTTTTTTAATTTTTAAACTTTTTATTTCCATACTTTGTTGACCACGCGCACACGCAGACCCCAAAATTTTAATGAACAACCGTTTTGCCAGATCAAACATACCCATTCCTGTGTCTCGATACATCTTCTATCATTATATGTAATCATTTTTTTTTAAATAGTCAACCATATAGGAGCCTGTTCCTGATCCTCACCCCACACACATACACAGACATTCAGCTTTATATATATATATATATATATAATCCACATAGTAATCTTTCGTTGTATCATAACTCATTGGTACGAATACGCTAGTACATTTCCCCAGCCGTGGATCGAACCTACAACCATCGAATATCTATTAGATAAATATCTGCCCAACTCTTAACAGTGCTCTTGCTGATAAAATGCTTGCAAACAAACTAAGCAAGGGGTGAAATACATTTACGACGGTGCTGGACCCCAAAGTACTGTTCTGTTGTATCAAAACTCATCAGTGCGGCTAGACTATACCAGACTACTACAAATTGATGGTCCATATCGTTTACTTGGTCCTCATTCGTGCCTTAAATATTCACTCTTATTAATCCTTGACACTGCATATATAATTATTTAATACTTAATTCGCTACTCCTTATAATAGCAAAAGCCCATACGAAATTTCCGTCAGATCGATGCAGTAGTTTCTGAGAAAACGTTTAGAGTAATTGTGGCATGGTGGTAACTAAACCCGATTAATGTCTACTAATTCGTAATTGTTCCTCGAACAGATACGTAATACTTAGTTTGTTGGACTTTATCATAAAACAAGGAAGCATACAAAATTTTAGTTAGATGAGACTAGTCGTTTTTGAGAAAAGAGGAACAAAGAGACCGACTAAGAGAAATAAAGTACATATGTGTGTATGTGTGTGTGCCTCGGTGTGTGTTTGGATAAGGTTTGTGTTGTTTAAGCTGGAGCGTGCACAGGCGCATTTGCGCACGTGTGTCGTGTGTCCGTTAATGCAAGCATGCTCAAAGGCAGCTTTCCCCATGGAGTGGCAGTGAATCTATAATGTACACATTTTTGAGTTTTTCGTTCGTACAGCACCGGAAACGTCACCTCGACGAGATTTATCAGGCGTGACGTCGTCACAAATGCGTCCCAAAATAGTTGCACACTTGAAGACAAATTCCGTGCCAAGCCAGGAAACGATGCCAAAGCCTCTAAGAAAATAGGTTTGAATACGAACCGACGCCTTCTGCCAAAGCGGAGCGTTACAAAAGAAAAAAGCGCTTAGTTCGACACTAAATTGAAAAGACATTTGATATGGAGGACGCCACGCTAGGAGGCGGTTTTTCAAGTTCACCGGTCTTTTTGTCATGTGAGATACGATTGAATTGACGGACGCTTGTTGTTTACACACTGTGGATTGTACAGAAATGACTGAGTCCTCTTATTAATCTGTTAGTAATATTAAAACAAAACGAGTATGCGTTATTAAAAAAAACAAAAAAACAACTCTGTTTCTAAATTGGATATTATTTTTTTTTACATTTCTATATTATTAATATTGTGTAAGCACGTTCCGCGTTACGTGTGTGTGTGTGTGTGTGTGTGTGTGTGTGTGTGTGTGTGTGCGTCTGTTTATCGCCTCAAACTGACACATTATTATTAAAATAAAATACGTATTAGATACGTTTGAAGCCAAAACCAACGCAATATTACGAAAATAAAGAGTTTTTATTTTTGTTTGAAATTTATAAATACATTTCCAAATAATGTTTCATCGTCAGTATTTCTTTCTTTCTTTTCTTTTCTTTTTTTTTTGACATGTTGTTGGAGCAGAGAGCGGTAAGTAGAAATGCGTTTTTGTTTTTCACGATAGCATCCCTCTGCCTGTTCTACAAGTACTTTAACGGTGAATGCTCCGACGAACTACAAGCACATGTACCCCCTCGACGTGAAGACCCCCTACAAACCCGAAAAGCAGATAAATCCCACCCCTTCTGTAGAGATCCCTAGGTGTAAGAAAGCCTTTTACTCCAATAGTTTCTTCCCCAGTACTGCTAGACTTTGGAACTTCCTTCCAGGATTCTGCTTTCACAACTGTACTGACATGCAGAAGTTCAAATGTAATGTGAATAGACATCTTGCTACTCGTCTCCCTTCATAATACCCCCTGCAATTTATGTCCCCGATGGTAGCCCCCTACTTCAAAGTTGCACTCTGCCCTGTTTGTGGTGAAACTTGAATAATAAAAAAAGATATAAGTGAAAATATTTCTATGGAATCAACTGGGTTCGAACAGGGCACACCCAAGACGTAACTCTGTATCATTAAACATTGTGCCATACTCATCGTGTTTACATCAGATGTGTTTGCTTACTTTCTTGTCATTCATACGATTCCCCTACCGAAATCCATTTTCATATGGTTTATATTTTTGTGTTTACAAGCTTCTTAATCTGACCTTCACACCTGACCTTAACCCTGGACCTGAAATACAGGATTTATATCTTATCTGTTACCAATATCCCTACTTAAAAGAACAGATAATTCTATTGTTCCAAAAAGTACTTCACACGCGGCATCAATTCATTACATATGGGCCCTGTCGGTGGGGGATTAGAATACACCGTCTGCCCCCCCCCTGCAGAGGGTAAAAGTCCCTCAATGGGGGTCCTGGATACGACCTTAAACTATATCCAGTGGGGAGTGTGGAGCAACCCTTTAATTACCATTGCTCCCAGGTCCACTCTGACTCGGAGTGGTAGTACCTGTAAGGGTCCCAACTATGGGTTAAATAGAAACTGACTTACAAAAAACAAATATATTCTATTAAAATATTTTTCTTCAAAATCTTTGGATTCAGCATTAAATAACCAAAACAGGGTTGATCAAAAACAACCAACCAACATATACAATGGGAAAATACATCCAAGGATGGAGTACTCTTGTAACATCTACTATTGTGACGGGATACAGAACGTCTTCGAAAGCTCGGGAACGAAACTCTTCTCAGTACTTTCTACTGTTATGTGATGAGTTCTATATGAACGAGTGTATACGGCACTAGGACCAATACGTTATGCAGTGGAAATATGTAATGAGAGTTCTATATGAACGAGTGTATACGGCACTAGGATCAATGTTTTATGCAGTGGGAAGATGTAATGAGAGTTCTATATGAACGAGTGTATACGGCACTAGGGCCAATATATTATGCAGGGGGAAGATGTAATGAGAGTTCTATATGAACGAGTGTATACGGCACTAGGATCAATATGTTACGCAGTGGGAAGATGTAATGAGAGTGGTATATGAACGAATGTATACGGCACTAGGATCAATATGTTATGCAGTGGGAAGATGTAATGAGAGTGTTATATGAACGAGTGTATACGGCACTAGGATCAATATGTTACGCAGTGGGAAGATGTAATGAGAGTGGTATATGAACGAATGTATACGGCACTAGGATCAATATGTTATGCAGTGGGAAGATGTAATGAGAGTGGTATATGAACGAGTGTATACGGAACTAGGATCAATATGTTATGAAGTGGGAAGATGTAATGAGAGTGCTATATGAACGAGTGTATACGGAACTAGGATCAATATGTTATGAAGTGGGAAGATGTAATGAGAGTGCTATATGAACGAGTGTATACGGAACTAGGATCAATATGTTATGAAGTGGGAAGATGTAATGAGAGTGCTATATGAACGAGTGTATACGGCACTAGGATCAATATGTTATGAAGTGGGAAGATGTAATGAGAGTGGTATATGAACGAGTGTATACGGAACTAGGATCAATATGTTATGAAGTGGGAAGATGTAATGAGAGTGCTATATGAACGAGTGTATACGGAACTAGGATCAATATGTTATGAAGTGGGAAGATGTAATGAGAGTGCTATATGAACGAGTGTATACGGCACTAGGATCAATATGTTACGCAGTGGGAAGATGTAATGAGAGTGGTATATGAACGAATGTATACGGCACTAGGATCAATATGTTATGCAGTGGGAAGATGTAATGAGAGTGCTATATGAACGAATGTATACGGAACTAGGATCAATATGTTATGAAGTGGGAAGATGTAATGAGAGTGTTATATGAACGAGTGTATACGGAACTAGGATCAATATGTTATGAAGTGGGAAGATGTAATGAGAGTGGTATATGAACGAATGTATACGGCACTAGGATCAATATGTTATGCAGTGGGAAGATGTAATGAGAGTGCTATATGAACGAGTGTATACGGAACTAGGATCAATATGTTACGCAGTGGGAAGATGTAATGAGAGTGCTATATGAACGAGTGTATACGGAACTAGGATCAATATGTTACGCAGTGGGAAGATGTAATGAGAGTGCTATATGAACGAGTGTATACGGAACTAGGATCAATATGTTATGCAGTGGGAAGATGTAATGAGAGTGGTATATGAACGAGTGTATACGGAACTAGGATCAATATGTTATGAAGTGGGAAGATGTAATGAGAGTGGTATATGAACGAATGTATACGGCACTAGGATCAATATGTTATGCAGTGGGAAGATGTAATGAGAGTGCTATATGAACGAGTGTATACGGAACTAGGATCAATATGTTATGAAGTGGGAAGATGTAATGAGAGTGTTATATGAACGAGTGTATACGGAACTAGGATCAATATGTTACGCAGTGGGAAGATGTAATGAGAGTGTTATATGAACGAGTGTATACGGCACTAGGATCAATATGTTACGCAGTGGGAAGATGTAATGAGAGTGGTATATGAACGAGTGTATACGGAACTAGGATCAATATGTTATGAAGTGGGAAGATGTAATGAGAGTGGTATATGAACGAGTGTATACGGAACTAGGATCAATATGTTATGCAGTGGGAAGATGTAATGAGAGTGTTATATGAACGAGTGTATACGGAACTAGGATCAATATGTTATGAAGTGGGAAGATGTAATGAGAGTGTTATATGAACGAGTGTATACGGCACTAGGATCAATATGTTACGCAGTGGGAAGATGTAATGAGAGTGGTATATGAACGAATGTATACGGCACTAGGATCAATATGTTATGCAGTGGGAAGATGTAATGAGAGTGTTATATGAACGAGTGTATACGGAACTAGGATCAATATGTTATGCAGTGGGAAGATGTAATGAGAGTGGTATATGAACGAGTGTATACGGCACTAGGATCAATATGTTATGAAGTGGGAAGATGTAATGAGAGTGTTATATGAACGAGTGTATACGGAACTAGGATCAATATGTTATGAAGTGGGAAGATGTAATGAGAGTGGTATATGAACGAGTGTATACGGCACTAGGATCAATATGTTATGCAGTGGGAAGATGTAATGAGAGTGTTATATGAACGAGTGTATACGGAACTAGGATCAATATGTTATGAAGTGGGAAGATGTAATGAGAGTGTTATATGAACGAGTGTATACGGCACTAGGATCAATATGTTATGCAGTGGGAAGATGTAATGAGAGTGTTATATGAACGAGTGTATACGGAACTAGGATCAATATGTTATGCAGTGGGAAGATGTAATGAGAGTGGTATATGAACGAGTGTATACGGCACTAGGATCAATATGTTATGAAGTGGGAAGATGTAATGAGAGTGTTATATGAACGAGTGTATACGGAACTAGGATCAATATGTTATGAAGTGGGAAGATGTAATGAGAGTGTTATATGAACGAGTGTATACGGCACTAGGATCAATATGTTATGCAGTGGGAAGATGTAATGAGAGTTCTATATGAACGAGTGTATACGGAACTAGGATCCATACGTTATGCAGTGGGAAGATGTAATGAGAGTGCTATATGAACGGAACAGAAGACTAAAGGATAGAAGTCGATAAGAGGCCTCTCATCGACTTCTCTCCTTTAGTCTTCTGTCCCGAACTCTCCTTTTGACTCTGTAACTAACTCGTTTATATCTACTCACAGATTCGATTAGGTCATTTATTTCCATGATCTCACACGTGGCATCCAAAAAAGTTTCCGCTATTTCATTTATTGACGTTTCACAATTCTATGGTAAATCTACTGTTTGGAAATCCCACCCCTACAGAGTAGAGCTCCCCAAATGCCAGAAAGCCTTCTACTATAATAGTTTCTTCCTCAGAACTGCTAATCCTTGGAATTTCCTTTCCGGGTTCCTGTTTCCCAGACTGTACTGACATGCAGAAGTTCAAGTGTAATATGAATAGACACCTTGCTGATAAACTCCCTGAATAGTGTCCCTGGAGAGTAGAGATCCCCAGATGCCAGAAAGCCTTCTAATCTCATAGTTTCCTCACCAGAACAGCTAGCCCTTGGATTTCACTTCCGGATTCCCGTTTCCCAGACTGTGCTGACATGCAGAAGTTTAGGTGGAACGTGAATATATATCTTGCTGACAAACTCTCTAAATAGCATCCCTGCGATTGTGTCTCAGATAGTAGCGCCTTTCGTCAAAGGTGCACTATACTTTGGGGTGAAAAAAAAGAAAATTCCAGGATCTCTTTGTTCTAAGTTTAATATTTTACTACAAGTTCCTTTGTTTCAATAACATTCTCTCTGCCTACCTTTTTTTTTTTAGATAACCGTTACAAAACAATAATAATGTTCATTATCAAACATTTTACTTTTTTTATATAATAATAATAATAATAATAATAATAATAATAATAATAATAATAATCGATGTTTGAAATCAACTATCAACAAGACTATCCCGGCACACTCCAACACTACATTCTCAACTGATATTCGTCTTCCTACAACAAGGGCTAACATTTTCCTTTAATACCTAGGCGTGCTTAAAACTAAATGCAAATTCAATGACTAAAGTTTTTCCTAGAACTACCTGTTGATGGAACAAAACATAGAGGATGCTTCGTAGGTGACTATAATTTGCCGTTCTCAAGTCTAATATAAACAAGTTCCAGTTAAACCGTATCTTAAATAAACAAACAAGTCATTGCTGATAATCATGATGTTATCTCACCGGTCCCCTAATATTCATTAACCTTTATCCCCAAATAGCGTTTGAGCCTTTATAGGGTTGACTCCCCTTAGTAAAAATAGATTTCTTTTTAATTTTTCTAAATATTTTTATTATCTTATACATTTTTCTGAGAAAAAAAACCCCAACAAAACAACTAATTCAACTAATTGAAAAAAAAAATTAACAAGAATTATCAACCAACAACCAGCACGTTAAGCAGAACCAACACATAACTTCAATAACTTTGGAACAGAATTTTTCAATTGCCAGTTCAATAAACCTATTAAAAAAATTGTATTTATTTGGCGTTACTAAATAACGAAACTACAACATAAAAAACAGTTCTGAATTTATTTATTTAAATGCGAACTATTAACTTTATCTTTATAATTGTTGTTCTTTCACGATGTTTCGGCCAACTATTCGTCTGGTCTTCGTCAGGTTTTTAACCGCGACGAGATAGGAATGCTGAATCTTTTATCTGTATCCTCAGTAATGACTGCTTTCCATAGTTGTTGTCATCTCACCACGTTTTAACCAACTAATCCTCTGTCCGGCTTGTGGTAGGATTGAAACCGCTGTCTTCAGACAATGATCACCAGGAACCGTAGATATTCAACTTCTCTATCCACCGCGCCACGGGCTCCGAAGGGCAATCAAAGTTGGATTTTATAAATCCTAGTTTTTTTTTTTATCTGATCTTCTATTTTCGGGTTCCTATATTATTTAATTATCCACATTATTTTGAGATGAGTAATATGTATATTTATTTATTTATCTATTCAACAACTATGGAAAGAAGTAATTACATAAGATAACGTTAAAGATTCAGCATTCTTATCTCGTCGACTTAACAACTTGATGAAGACCAGAAGAATATTTGGCCGAAACGTCGTGAAACAACAACTATAAATATGAGGGTAATAGTCCGCAAATAAACATATAAAAAATACAAATTACTAATCTAAAATTAATTCCGATAATTAAATAATATATCTTTCTGAATTATTTGAAATAGGGATCGAGCAAGCCTAAGTTTAAAACTCCTGAATTCATATTAGCATTGTATGCAAATATCTGTGGCGTAGTGGATAAATTTCTTCCTAAAAATTAATTGTAAATTATACAATTCTCGGAAGTCCCCGTCCTCATTGATTGGGACACTCAAAATACAATAGAAAATTACCGAGGACCTATACTCAGCAATTGCTGACGGAACACGGGCATGCTTCGCTCGAGAATTAAATAGAAAGTCCCATTCGAAATTCGTGTAGTTTGAGAGAAAGATTCTCAAGTTTGACAGAAAGATTTAAGAGTTTGACAAAATACAAGGTACACCTGAAGAATGTCAGCGGTTACATCAACGGAAACGTTCAGCACAGTATTCCCAATAATCCAACTAATAATAACATATATTTTTTCACGTACGAAAAAAATCGAACTTACACTCTATCGAATATGTCTCGAAATATTTCGTAAGCAAAAAAATAAAAGAAAAATCCATAAAACTGTCATACACTTCTGAACATAATACATCATATTTTCACGGGGTAAAGCTAAACGAAAAAAAATATATATAAATCTATTTATTTTTCAGGAAATAAACAATTTTGAGGTGTGAGTTTGTTTTTGCCTGCAAAGGTGCGCAGGGACCGATAAAGATAAAGTGTCAGGGAGATAATTATTTTCTGAAAATATAAGACAATTAACAGACCATAAATATATTTTTTGGCAAGAAAAAACAATTTAGGAGAATTGATTTCTCTCACCCTTTCTCTCTGTTCCTTTCTATCTATTTCTGTATATATATATATATATATATATATATATATATATATATATATATATATATATATTTATTTGTATATATATAATACGTATATATATTTGTATATATATATAATATATGTATATGTATATGTGTATATGTATATGTATATGTATATATATATATATATATATATATATATATATATATATATATTAATAAATATAAAAGTTTGAAGGTTCAATTCTTAGTGTGGGTGACCGAAAAATACAATTGTGGATTAATTAGGACTTCTATCCAGTCATGGCTGACAGAACAAGAGCATGCAATAAATAAAATGATTCCATCCAAATTTCTGAGATCGACAACATACACCAGAAGAAGGCCGGAGGTTACATCGAGCAAAACGTTGTGAAAATCACACTCAAGATGAGAACAGTAGTCCGATGAATCCAAATAATGCGAATAACCAATTCTCATCTAAAAAAAAAACTTCAGAAATGTCATAACAAATTCTTTTCCAAAATGATTGAATTCGGCATTAAATAACCCGAAAAGGGTCGATATGCCGTAAAACAACCAACCAA
>NC_136507.1:23669990-23679990 GCF_053919585.1 Euprymna scolopes | reverse complement strand
TGTATATATACTATATACATATTTATATATATATACTATATATATATATATATATATATACTATATATATGTATATATACTATATACATATTTATATATATATACTATACATATATATATATATATATGTGTGTGTGTGTGTGTGTGTGTGTGTGTATGACTGTGTATCTGTGCGTATCCAATATATTTTTCCTTGCAGGACATAGGTAAAGTTTCATTACAACAAAAAAGATATGCTTTATAGGCACATGGTAATAAATTTCTTGAACCTACTCCGAGGGTCACACTCATGAGGCCAGGGATAAATGAATGTTTTTCCTGTCGAGAGAACAATAGAAAAGAACAATGGTGGAAGCAGTGCAGGCTTATAGATATTGGCACTTGCTGAAATCTACAATGGACAGGAATTCGAGCGGCACAGAAGAAAAACAGACTGGAAAAAGCGAAAGAGGAAACTATGGATATAATCCTGAGATGGCCGAGGGTGGGCTACTCATTCAACTTTTAACATTATTTATTTTTCTTCTTTTTTTATGTATAGATATTTATTTATTTCTCCCTCTTCTGTCTCTCTCCCACTCTCTCTTTCTCTCTCTTTATATATATATATATATATATATATATATATATATATATATATATATATATATATAATTTTGATGCTGCTGATTAAACAGCCCTCCCCCTCTTCGAATGAACCCGAAACCTAGTTTCTAAACGTCCTCCATAGAAATTGGTATTTAACAAAAAAGCCTTCAAAACCTTTTTCTTTTTTGTTTTACATTTCATAAAAAGATATGCCTCGATGAAGACCAAAGGCTCTGGCTTCCATATGAAATCTTTTTAGATTGAAACAATAAATTTATTGTCTCGACCAATGGTAATTTTGTTTAATAATATAGTTAATAAGATTATATATTGCTTTTTATTGAGCACTATTGACATCCTCGTTAAATTTAATGGTTTTTACTTTTGGATATTTTTAACCTAAAACACTTATACGCGCACACACATACATATGGATATATGTATACAACTACTGTCAAGAATTGTAAATGTCAACTGAATTAAAGGAATAAATTATAAGATGGTCAATATCATAAACTCTGGAATGTAGTTTTTTGTCATTTATTAAATGTATTGCTCTGTAATTACATTGAGCTTCTTAAATAAGGATTGATACATATAATAAAGAAACAAATATGTTTCCACACACACACACACACACACACACACACACACACACACACACGCACATATATATATATATATATATATATATATATATATATATATATATGATCCCAGTAAAGCAACTGGCTCTGACGGCATTTCAATTATAGTACTGAAAATGCTTCAACCAGAAATTGCCCCTATACTTACAAAACTGTTTAAGCGTTGCCTTAAGGAGAAGTGCTTCCCAACACTCTGGAAAACCTCATCAGTATGCCCTGTATTTAAGAATTCAGGTGATAACTCGTCTCCCTCTCAGTACAGACGAATAAGTCTCTTGTGTGTAATGAGTAAGTTGCTGGAATCCATATATAACAAAGAAGTAGTCAACCACCTCAGCCGAAATAACCTTCTTAGTGACATGCAATATGGTTTCCGTTCTGCCAGATCTACAGCAGATGTGCTAACGATTATATCTCGTAGGATTAGTGAATGTCTTGACAAAGGCTCCCTTTCTAGGGCAATTGCTCTTGACATATCAAAGACCTTCGATAAGGTGTGGCATAAGGGCCTACTTCACAAGATTTCCAGCTACGGTATAACTGGAAATGTTTTCTCAAACATTAAATCATTTCTCTATGATAGGCTCATAAGAGGAGTGGTTGATGGGCAGAAATCAGAGGCTCACAGGGGTCCATCCTGGGCCCAACTCTCTTCCTGATCTAAATCAATGATCTCTCAAAACACATACTTAAATCATTCGTTGACATCTCTGCTGATGACACGACTATCTATGGCAACACAGCAAAGGTCGTAAATGACAAATTTCTCTCTGACTCTCTCTCTCCTCTTATCTTGGGCGCGTAGTACAGTGGGGAAAGAGGTGGCTGGTTACTTTTAGTGCATCTAAACCAAGCTCCTATCTTTACATCATCAACGCTCTGATCCCCATCTGGCATCAATTGAAATGGATCGCTCTCGTCTAGGGGAAGCTCCATGTTTTGATAAGCTTCTTGGCTTGCCTTTCACTCCTGACCTGAAATGGAAAACGTACATCGCGTCAGTTGCCAAGGTCGCTGGTAAATGGTAGGATCCTTCTACCACTCTAGAATATATCTTACTGCTGATACAATTTTCTATCTATAAAAGCCAAGTACGTCCAAGGATGGGGTACTGCTGCCACATCTGGGCAAGAGCTGCTAAAAACAGCCTATCCTGCCTTGACAGAGTACAAAAAAGGCTTCGTGGCTTAGTTGAGGATGCCCTTTTCTCTTCCTTGCAACCTCTCTCCCACAGGAGAGATGTTGCGAGCATGTTTTTGTTTTATCGTTACTGCCATAGCAAGTGCACATCTGAGCTCCAATCTCTGGTCCCCCTCGCCAATCTTTTACGAAAAACACCCGTCTAGCTGTTACCACTGTCAAAAATTTTCCCCACTCTTTATCTGTGCCAAAACAAAAACGCATATTCCATGAACAAAGCTTCTTTCTTAGAAGTGCACGCCTGTGGAACTCTTTTCCGTTTGCCTGCTTCCCACCTGACTACAACCTGGATGTCTTCAAGTCCAGCACAAACAAACTCTTTATGAACCGCGTCTTTAAATAAGACACTTTATTAAATCTCCAATACTAACGTAATATACACGCAATAATCCTAATACCCAAGTGGCTTCTGGGCCTTGATAAGTGGTGACTACTTCATATATATATATATATATATATATATATATATATACACACAAAAGCCAAAACAACGAGGAAAGAAGATTGCATTATAATTTCTATTTTTTCGAATATTACAAATTGTTTCGACATTAACGACAATTTTAGACTTTATATTGTTGAAAAATCTTCAAGGTTGGCATAAAAAATTTCATAAACACCGGAAAAAGAATTTATCCAATCATATCGATGCGTTTCCCAACTGCTTAGTACCGTTAATAAAAATATGAAAATCTGTTCAGATACGTATTTGTATTTCTTTCAATAAGTCTAATAAGATGCCAACCTTGAAGGCATTTTTTTTAACAATATAAAGTTTAAAATTGTCTAGTTGATATCGGAACAATTTGTAACATTCGATAAAGTACAAAATATAATTGAATCTTCTATCCTTGTTATTTTTTAAAAAGTATATATGAATGCTCGATTACAGAAATATTATTCATGCAACTTAATATTTTAGTCAATTTACCTGGCTAATATATTTTAATCCTTTAGGTAAAAATTTTCTAATATATATATATATATATATATATATATATATATATATATATATATATATATATATATATATATATATATATATATATATATATATATATATATTATATATATATATATATATATATTATATATATATATATATATATATATATATTATATATATATATATATTATATATATATATATATTATATATATATATATATATATATATATATAAATATATATATATATATATATATTAGCAGATATACCCGTCGTTTACTGGGTTCAAAAACAGCCTACAGAAAATGGACTGTGATTGATGAAAGTATGATAGGTTATGAAAAGAAGGGAGTTGTAAAGAGATAGGTTTTGATACTCAAAAATTTTACCCTAAGCAAAATATGATGAAAGTAAAGATAATTTTCGCGAAAATATATTTTTTATCAACTTTGTTTCCATCCGTAGCCAAAAGTGACAAACAAAATGATGTTTCCTTACAAAGAGAAAATGTTATATATATAATAATATAAACATACAAGAAATAAATGTTATCATAGTCAATAAAAGTTACTTTTTATGGCAGAAAAGTTCATTGGTTTGTAATTTAAGTAGTTTGTAAAAAGATTTTTTTAATTCACGAACCGGTTTAAAAAATCAAAATGGCAGTGGCTTTGAAATGGAGAGCACCGTTTTCAATTTGAAGGAGGGGCATCTGAGCATTCTGTGTTAACAATTTAATAGAGTTCCGTCAACGTAAGGAATGTTTATAAACATATTTTAATGTTTTCCATTATTTTATGCTTGAGGAATATTCGATTATGGCATGTGTAGTTTATATAAAAATTCATGCAAGTAGTTATCGCCTCAAATTTCGTTTAAATTTCGCTTCGCTGAAATTATTTCAAGTAAACAGCATTAAAAACTATTTTAAAACAACAAAAAACATGAAAATTTTACTTTTTCTTTTGATATAAATATACCTGTAAATTATATATTAGTCTTCAGACTTGTAATTTTTTTTGGAATAGTTTATATTACTGTGAAGCGAAGGTGGGTGTAGCTTCATAATTACATTTGTTGTTTGCTATTGTAATGTATGATTATTGATTATGACATCACAAACCTGGAAGTAAAAGTCGCGTTTGCTATACAATGAGGTATGTAGATAAAAAGAAGTGGACACTGAGTAGTAAATAGGCCTACCGATTGTGACATGTTTTAGTTGGTTTCTGGGTGAATGTAAGGTTTAATCTCTTATCGTTTTAAAGTTTTTATAAGTAACTCAAGAAATCCTTAAGCGGCATTATTTAACTTTCGTTGCAGATTTTTGAACTAAAGATGAAGCATGGCTACTTAATCTATGCGACGTGTTTTGCAATATTTGCGGCGTATATACGTTGCAATCCAACACGGAATGGGTTAGTGAATTTGTGAAGTGTGCTTATCATGCGTACCTCAAAGTAATGGTGGGTGATCAGGATATGTTGTATGCAAGCAATTTGTGGAGTTTCTTCAACAGTGGAGAAAAAGGATAGAAAGTCACTCCGCTTTCGTATTCCAATGGAATGGCGTGAACCGAAAAACCATTTCGATTCCTGCTATTTCTGTGTAGTCAAAACGAAGAAAATCAATAGGAAGCACAAGGATTCGTAAGTTTCTCCAAACATCAAGTCTGAAATTAGGCTAACTACAAACTGTAATGAAATCGTTCTTCCAGTGTTTTAGGCTTGCCTGAATTAGAATTGCCTGCCTCTCTTTTGTCTACTGACAGTATCTGAGCCACTGCTTCGGATGTCGGTTTTCCTCCTTCACTACCACAGCTATTTTTTTCAAAGATAGCTTAATGATCTGATTCGAGATCTCAACTTTTCCAAAGAATATTCTGACTTTTTAGCTTCAAGACTCAAAGAAAAAATCTATTTCAGGCTGGAACTCTCATAATCTTCTAGAACACGCGATATTGAATTCTTGCAATATTATACTTAGGAAAACGATATAGTATATTGCAACGAGATTGCCGGCCTGCTCTTGTGGCTTGATGTCGAACAGTATTATTCGCAAGATTGTCGCTTTTTCTAGACAGTTCCAAAATAACTTCTTCATTACAATGGCGTCTTATATGGATCAGTTCCTCAAGACCATTCAACTACACTAATAATATGATGGAATTAAATTTATTCTAGAAAAGATTTAACATGGACATCACGAATAAATTATATGTGTAGATTTAAAAATGTTTGGGTTCTTCTTCGGGCTACAAGGTATGTACAAAAAAATTCATTGCTGCTTGTTTTTGTGGGATAGTAGAGCAGGAACAGAGCATTTGATAAGAAAGACCGGCCTGTGCGAAATGGACTGATTCCTGACTCTCCCAATGTTCTGGCTTCCTATATTGTGGAGCGTTCCAACATTTTGTTTTCCTTATTTTCACATAAAGCCTAGCATCATGAAACAATTTGGGGAAGCTCTTGAGAAAGATAGCAACTCTTTCAAATATATTTGTATGAAATTTCCAAGCATAACCATAGATGAATTAAAAGCTTGAATTTTTGATGGACCCTAGATTCGAATTTACTAAATGACGCAGAATTGTGTAATTTTTATTAATCCTGCAGAACTGAGTGCTTAAATGGCGTTTACGAATGTTGGAAAATTCTTGGAAAAATAAAAGCGCCCAAATACAAAGAGCTTGTTGAAACATTATTCATAAGTCTTCATCAACTGGGTGCAAATATGAGCATCAAGTTACATTTTATGCACAGCATCTTGCATGTTTTGCAGAAAATCTAGATGATGTAAGCGGTGAGCTAAGGGGTGCTTCCATCAAGACATCAGCAACATCGAAGTCCGCTATCAATATCGTTGGGATGCCACCATGGTTGTAGATTACTGTTGTTCTATCAATCACGATGATGCCGGGGATCCCATCCTAGAAAATCAGTAAAACGTCAATTTATGGATGATGATGTCTATACTTAGCATTTTTTCACACTTTCAAGCTTTAATCTCTATATAAATAAAATGAACTCATTTTTTCCCGTCTGATTTTGACCTTAATAGGATTAAAAATCAAGATATTTCATGCAAATATAATATGCACAAACGGCAGAACAATATCTGAGGTGTGTTATAGGCTTATTATTTCTCAAATTCCTCGATAATCTTAGATTTCTATATTTTTTCTGCTGAGAAGTCACGGCCAAAATCGGTTAAGATCAATGGAAGTGGTAAAATATTTTCTCTCTAATAAATTCCTCCTCCCCCTGCCACCACTTAACACCGTTTGGGGATCGTTCACAAGGAACAGTTGAGAAGAGAACACCGGTTTGGCTTGGTAGTTCTTTCATGTGAAGTTATTTAAAATCACTAAACTAAGCTGCAGTGCTCTGTGGCGTAGTGGTTAGCGTGCTGGACAATTCACATTATATTTTCACGTTCGCGCCGACCTACCGTAGTCGTTTTTTTTTTTTTTTTTTTCCTAAACAACTGGAATGGACTTTTCTTGGTGGCCGAACTGTTAACGTTGCAGATGTTTTTTTTTTCACACTTTATTTTCCTACTTTTACTCATGACTCCGGGTTTGATCCTTCCTACTTACCTACCATAACATTTTTTAAAACTCCCCCCCCCCGTCCCGGAAACAAACACTCGGGCAACGCCGGGTACCCCCGCTAGTTGTAAATATTTTGGTGTGAGTTCATAAATAGTTGTCTTAAAGTTACATAAAACTATTGTTTCTTCGATGTGCCCGTTTTTATTGCTGCTATCTGCTACCCACAAAAGATAGTATACCATAGTAGAATCACTAGATCTGATGGAAACCACACCTCAAATTAGGTAAAAACAGTTGAAACATCTTAGGCACCATGACAATTTTTTGTAAACTCATTGCACATTATCAGGTTTTTGTGTGACTTTCCCCTCAACACGTTTAAGACTTATAATCTAATGACATTTGTGCCGTGATATGGTGTGACTCTACAGTAAAAACAATATCGATTTATCGATTTATCAGTCACTGAATAGATCTTTTTATCACCCTTCATTTATCAATGTATCTATTCCTCTGTTTCCATTTTTATATAACAATCTATCAATGTACGTCCCTATGTATATATGTATGTATGCATCTATCTATCTATCTATCTATCTATCTATCTATCTATCTATATACTTCTGTATGTACGCATATATGTAGGTATGTATGTTTATTTGACGGTCTTAACCATGACACACAGAGTTCGAAATGCGACACTTGTGAACGAGTACTTTTGTCAAAAGCTGGCTACGTCAACCACCTTAAGTCGCACAAAACTTCTGTTCAGGCCAACTTCTGCTTCAAGATATGCAAATCTGCGGCGGGAGTGCAGAGTCATCTGAGATGACATAAACGACAAGATGGGGAGAATTCAGTGTGACGGCGATCATCTGGAAATATGCAGCAATCATTATGTCATTATGTATGTATGTATGTATGTATGTATGTATGTATGTATGTATGTGTCAGGTCATGTCATATGCTACTGGTACCATGTAACCCAGTACTACCTGCCTCATGGTCGGGTCACTGGCGACTAAACTGGTTCCCCCACCAGACTTGTTTGGTGAGGAGGGCGGCTAGTCTCCCTGAAGGATTAAAAACAAGACCTTCCAAAGGGCGAATGAACTCTTTTTCTGGGTCAACGGCCAACTAGCACCGTGTATATTTGTGTGTGTATATGTGTATTGGGGTGGAGAGGGCTCCCGTAAGCCGTGCTGAAGGCAACCTTTCTAGGAGAAGCAAATCTCTGATTTAAAAAACCATAAAGCGGGAGACCAGTACCCGCATTAAGCTGGTCTGCAGTTTAACTTGTTGCAGGCTATCTTGCTCTTGCTTGTTGCTGGATCTCAACATTTTGAACCGAGAGAGAGAGACTTAGCTGTCGTACAAAGCTAAGACTCTGTAACATCATCTTTGTATAGATACTCCCTCAGGCATTTGGGCTCATGGATTTTAAATGTCTGAGGGAGTGGCACTCGTCTGACAAGACGTTGCAATCATCATGTATGTATATGCATGTATGTATGTAAGTATGTATATGTATACATGCATGCATGTATGTATGTGTAAGAGCTAGGCTGCTCTGAAGAACAACATTCGTTTCCACAGAAAATAGAAAATGCATCTTGATCGCATTTCTACATGTATATATATATATATGTATGTGTGCATAAATGTATATAAAAAATCGAATAAAAGCAAATTATAATACGTATTAAATAAAAAAAAAGTACATGGAAATGGATAAATAATTTATATATCTATAAAAGTTAACGTGTCTGTGTGTCTTTCTGACTGTGTGCTGTCTGTGTGTCTGCGTACATTTCCCTACGCAATAACTCTGTCGATTTTTAGTCTACAGACTCTAAATTTGATATATCGTGTACTGAGATTTGGGAAAATCTTTGGAATCAATTTTCGGCCAGAAATTTAGCTCTTACGGGGTCAAAGTTCAACGATTTGGCCTTTGAGAACTCTACCAAACTCCTGCGACAATTTTGGGTCTAAACACTTGAAATTTTAGATATAGGTTCCTTGGACATAGATCTAACTTAATAACTTAATTCGAGCCAAAAACAGTAAGTATTAAGGAGTCATAATAGGGGTCAAATTAAAAAAAAATTGACCTCTGCGGTCTCTACCAAATTACTCAGACAATTTCTGGTCTAAACCTTTCAAAGTTTACATAAAGAGTATTAAGGAGTACGGCAAGCTTTTTCGGTTTGGGTGGAAAATCTTTCGTTATCAATATATAAATGTATGTATGTATGTATGTTTGCATGTCTGCCTAAAACTTTCGACAGAGGTAACGGATTTTACTAAGATCAGTATCGTTGTGAATTACGACCTTTCAGACGACAAATATCGAACGATTAGCTAAAAACATTGATATCTTCACCTTAACCTGGACACTTTTCTACAAGGCGAGTCGCTTTCTCCGCCGATATTTTTTAAAGTCATCGTCTACTTTCGATTGTCTAGCCTTAATTTAACCATCTGTTACTTCCGGTTTGGCGGTGGTCATAATAGCAAAGACGTCAAATTTTTACCGTTGTTTTCCTTCTTCGTGGTACGGGTTCAAGCCTGCCTTCCTACTACCACTTTTTAAAAATGTTTGCTCAACATACACATTCAAACACCCGGGCAACGCCGGGCGTAAATGATAGTCAACGATAAAACAAAGGAAAGACGGTCTTCTGTCAAGAATTGACGATCATTATGTATGTATGTATGTATTTATCCATAGATTCATCTATCCATCTACCCATTTATCTAAGAATACATCTATCAATGAAACCATTATTCTATCTACCCCCTGCCCCCTCTCTCTCTCTCTCTCTCTCTCTCTCTCTCTATATATATATATATATATATATATATATTATATATATATATAAATATAATAATCTGTATCTCCATTTATCTATCAGTCTATTTCACCATCTATTTATCGACTTCATTCATACTAGCTATCATAATTGTAAATATTTGTACAGACCTTTTGTCAATATTCTGTTATACGTTTCTTACACGCTAACAAATACCTAAAGCACATATGACCGATTCTCTATAGCTAG
>NC_136507.1:23374990-23667490 GCF_053919585.1 Euprymna scolopes | reverse complement strand
GCGGTCTCTAGTAAACTATTCAGCCAATTTTGGGTCTAAACGTTTGAGATTTTACATAAAGCGTATTAAGACATGCAGTAAGCTTTTTAATCAGTTTTGGGACGAAAATTTGACTGCCAAGAGGTCGAAGTTGAAAGAGTTGACCTTTGCAGACTCTACCTAACTCCTCCGCCCATTTTGGGTCTAAACAACATTTTAATATATATATATATATGTTGTGGAGACGCCCACTAACTAGCATACGTGGGTGGACAAGAGAGAGATAAAGGTATCAAGTCAGCAAGACCGGAGAGCTGTGTTCGAACGCCGGATAGGCAAGACGCATGTGCCGGTTGCGCCATGATAGACTTAAACACGCCCTCTGCCGGACAATCTTCCAACTGCAGTACAACTGCACCTTTGTAAATATGTATTTTATTTTCGTCTTAATATATTTTTTTTACCTTTACTTTCTGCGTTCGTGTTGTTATTGATACAACCACAACAATATATATATATATATATATATATATATATATATATATATATATATATATATATATATATATATTAAAAAGTATGCATATGTACAATAATGCCTTTCTATATAATAGTCTTCCTAAACTACCATAGAGAAAAGTTGGTAAGGACCGCAGAGGTCAATTTCTTTTAAATTCTGGAACTATATTTGACAGCTTAACATTTATTGTTTTGAGCTCAAATGAAGTTATAATGGTTAACCCATGCCCATATAACCTACATCCAGAATTTCAAGTGTTTAGACCAAAAATTGGCGGAGGAGTTTGGTAGTATCTGCAAAGGTCAACTCTTTCAACCATGGCCTCTTGGCAGCGAAACATTCACCCAAAAACTGATTAAAAAGTTTGCTGCATGTTTGAATATCCTTTATGTATAATTTCAAATGTTTAGACCAAAAAATTGGCTGAATAGTTTGCTAGAGACTGCAAAATGTGAAATCTTTTGAACGTTGACCACTTGGCAGCCAAATTTTCGGCCACTAACCGAATAAAAATCTTCCAGTATGTCTGAATACACGTTATGCAAAATTTCAAATATTTAGACCAAATATTGGCTGAATCATTTGGTAGAGACCGCAAAGATAATTTTTTTTATACTTTGATCCCAATTTTGACGTCTTAGTATTTATTGTTTTGGGCTTGAATCAACTTATAAAGTTTGATCCATAATATGTTAAGTGTTTAGTCCCAAAATTGGCGGAGGAGTTTCTAAGGTCAAATCTTTGAAATTTGACCCCTTGACAGCCAAATTTCTGGACGAAAATGGATGATAAATATGTTCTCAAATCTCAATACCTAATAGTTCAAATTTTGAATGTGTAGACCGAACATTGACAGAGTTATTGCGTAGAGAAATGCACACACACAGACAGACACACACAGACATTTTCACTTTTATAGATATACTAGCGGGGTACCCGGCGTTGCCTGGGTATTTGGAGGTGTGCGTGTGTTAAAAAAAAAACGTTGGGCGGGCGTTTGGAGGTGTAAAAGGAAAAAAGTTTTAGTAGGAAAGTAGGATTGAACCCCAAAGCCTTGACGCGAAGGTGGAAAGGGGAAAAAAGCCCGACACCTAACCACCTCGGCTACAAGGGAAGATGAATTGATGAGTCTGTTAAAATAAGGTTTATAAAGTAAAACATACAGGTGCGGGGAAGTGGTGTGATGTTTGACCTAGTTTTGCGCTGGAAGCCAGTTACCATTTCCCCCGCTTTTCGATTTTCGAAGACGCGGCGAGCTGGTAAAAGTCTGGCAAATTAAATGCACACGCGACTCCCGTTGTTAAATCGTAGATATTATCATTAAGACGTGACATAAGAAGTTTTAAGAATAAGCGACAGCCTCGAGAACCCGCTGGGAAAAAAACCTTTTGCGGACATGCACAAAAAGCGAACATACATACATACATACATACATACATACATACATACATACATACATACATGCATACATACATACATACATACATACACATTTTCGCTTTTATATATATAGATAGATTATTGATGTAAAATGATCTTTTGTCGGGGTAAGTGCTTTAAGATTTGTCTGTGTCGTGTTCCGGAACAGTTGTTATGTCCTATATACGGAACTTGTCCCCCGAGTGGTAACCACAATATAACGCTACAAATCCTCGTCATATTAAGAGTTGTTATGTCGTCGGCTACGTCTAGTCTTGTGTCGAGTCTCGTACAGTATATCGATACTCTATGGCTTACTGGGATAACTTCCGTCTATTTATATCTAATCATTTATATCTGCGTTCCATTTATAAAATGAATGTGATCTCTATAGTATCAAGTGTATGGATAAAAATCCGTTGAGTGTATCGGTTGAGAAGTATGCTAACACACATTCTTCTTTATCTACGTGAGCAACTTCGAAACCCTGATACTTGACAACACCAACAAACCCTCTATCTATGGAAGGTATGTAGACGATATTATCCTCCTTGCTAATAACAACCATCAACTTTTTACAGTTAAGGACCTTCTCCAAGACAACTATGTACTCAAATTCACTGTAGACTTAAATGTCAATAACAAAATTTCTTTCCTCGACGTCCTTATTGACACTTCCAATAACACTTTTAGCTCTTTCGACTACAAAAAAACTTACCTACTATAATTCTTTCTTTCTAAATTTTAAGGGCGAATGCACCCACCGTTACAAAATAGCCATCATCAAAAACCTCCTCAACCGAGTAAAACTTATCTCTTCCAACAAAAGAATACTACTCATCGAACTAAAAAATATTAATCAAGTCCTCATAAACAACCATTTCCCAAATTATATTGTTGACTAACGAATAAACTCTATGCTCATAAGTTACACAACACCCGCTCTAACACTAATACCAACAGTACCATACCTCAAATGCAATCAACTTATTCTATTGCAGACAAATGCATCGCGGCTTAAACCGAGAAGAAATCACTATAAAAAATTGTCCACAGACATATTCCCCTCTATACAAGAATAATATTAGATTCATCATTTACTATAAAAAAGTTAAAATTAAAACTTAGCTATTAAAAAAAAACATCCCACTGCTTAAACTATTAGAACGCACTAACGTCATCTATCAGTTCAAATCCCTCCTGAGAGACTGCAACCCCTACAACAACAATGCAATTAATTGTCGTCCGACGTACGAGCACAACATTAATCAAATTAATTGAGGACCCTCCTAACTCACGCAGCGTGCCTGGAAAAACCGTCACATACCTCCACTGAGGAGAATCTACTGTTTTAGTTTATAAAATTATCTTTAAATAATTCTTCAGTCAAGGTTGAAATGCAAAAGCCATGTATTCTGGTAAAATTGCGCTCTACAAAGAAACAGTCATTTTGAACGTGCTCATATTTCATAAAAAAACCGACTGTTTATCGTATGGAATTATTTTTACATAAGAACTTGAGTTAAAATCACACGTGCACTTGTGCAGTAAACAAAAAAAAATCATTTTGAAGTTTTATAAAAGAATCGTACTAGTGGATTTTCCGCTTGTAGGTGATAAAACTTTTTATGTTAGGTTATATAACAGTGTTGGATTTAGTAAAAAATCGGACTTCGTTCTTCAATCCGATTTGTTCGATTATCGATTTTTGAAAGAAATGTGTATCTTGATATATAATTGTGATGTAAAATTTAATTAAGTAACCAAAGCGAGCTCTAACATATATACAAAGCTATGATTAAATTGAATAACATAATTATGGATTTCTGAAGTATGTAATTATGTAATTATGTAATTATAGAATCTCTATTAATCTCTTTCCGCATATATATATATATGTGTGTGTGTATATATATATATACATATATACACACACATACACACATATATATATATATATATATATATACGAGCGGCGTGCAAAAAGTAATGCTCCTGACCCACTTCCCATAGAAGTAGAGCAACGAAACTTGGCATAGTTACTAGTCTTTCTCTACATAGGAACCACCCAGAGTAATGCATTTCTGCTATCGTTTGATGCAGCTCTTTTGTAGAACACCCCAGGTTGCTCCTCCAACCACGACGTGACTTGAGAAATCAAGGCTGCATAATCTAGGAAACGCTTTCTTTTCAAAAACAACTTCATAGCTGGGAAGAGGTGAAATTCATAGGGTGCAAGGCCAGGAGAGTAGGGAGGATGGGTAGGATTTCATAACCACACGCCTGTGTTACTGATCCGGCGACATGCGAGTTGTGGACCGGAGATTTTCCTGCAGGAGGAGAGTACCTTTGCTGACCTTGCCCCGCCCCTTGATTTTGATAGCTTCCCTTAATTTCCTTAAAAGTGAAGCATAATAGGCTCCAGTAATCGCAGTACCTTTTGCCAGGAAATCTGTCATCACTACACCGTCCTGGTCACAGAAGACTGTGAGCATGACCTTGCCAACAGAAGGCTGCACACTTGCCTTCTTTGGAGGTGGTGAATTCAAGTGCTTCCACTGCATTGACTGGGGTTTGGATCATAGTGATGAACTCAGGTTTCATCCTGTGTAATCAGTCTTTTGAAAAACTTTGACTCATCTTCTTGGCACATCTCTAAATTCATCCTCCATGACACGACGCGTTCTCGCTTCTGGAATGGTGTGAGCAACCTGGGAATCCATCTGGCAGAAATCTTATGCATATGTAAATGGTCATGAATGATAGTTTCCACAGACCCTGTACTAATCTTGACATCTTGGGCTATTAAGCGAATAGTAATGCGCCGATCTTCCAATATTGCAGCCTCAACTTGACGGACAGATGCCTCATCAATGGCAGAGGGGGGGCGACCAGGTCTTGGAACTCTTTCCACAGACTTTCGGCCATGTTTGAATGCACGATGCCCGCGTTTTACAAGATCATATGATGGGGCATTATCGCCATAAGTTTCTTTCATTTCATCAAAAGTCTCCCATGGTATGCTTCCTTTCAAATACAGAAACCGGATAACTGATTAACATTAAACAGGCTCCATTTTACACCTGACTCAGTTCAAACACCTGTAACACAGAAACCACAATTAGTTCAGAGCTGTAATTTGCCACATAATTTGTAAAGATATAAATCATTGCACATGCACAATTTACGCAAGATCAGACAACTGGAAGTGGGTCAGGGGCATTAAATATTGCACTCCAAGTTACCTACATCTAAAATCTCAAGTCTTTAGACCCAAAATTGGCGGGATTTTGGTAGAATCTGCAACGGTCAACTCTTTCAACTTTGACATTTTGGCAGTTAAATTTTTTCCCCCAAACTGATTAAAATTCATGCCGCATCTTTGAATACGCGTTATGTATAAATTTCAAATGTTTAGACTCCAAATTGGCTAAATAGTTTGCTAGACACAGCAAAGGTCAAATCGTTTGACCTTTGACTCTTGGCAGCTCAAATTTTAGACCCAAAGGGAGTAAAAGCTTACCTTATCTCTGAATACGCTTTATGCAAAATTTAAAATGCTTAGACCAAAAAGTGGCTTAGTAATTTGGTAAAGTCTGCAGAGGCCAATTAATTATTTAAAATTTTACCCCAATTTAGACCCTTTGACATTTTTGAGGGGCTCAAATAAAACTAAAAAGGTTGATCCATGTTCAAGTAACCTATATTTAAAATTTCAAGTGTTTGGACCCAAAATTGGCGGAGGAGTTTGGTAGAGTTTTCAAAGGTCGAATCGTTGACAGCCAAATTTCGGGCCGAAACCGATTAAAAATATTTTCGCAAATCTCAATACATCTTACATCAAATCTCGAGTCTGTAGACCGAAAATTGACAGAGTTATTGCGTAGGGAAATGTACACAGACTCACACAGACATTTAAACTTTTATAGATATACTAGCAGTTTTGCCCGGATTTGCTCGGGTCCTATGTACTGTTCATAACTTCATGTTCATATGTATATATAAAAAATTTTGAATATATACGGTAATGCCTTTCTACAGGCTTCCTTAAGTACCATAGAGAAAAGTTAGTACGACAATTTTTAAAACTTTGATCCCAATTTTGACCCCATAACATTGTTTCGGGCTAAAATTTAATTAAAATGTTTGATCCATGTCCACGTAAGCTACATCCCAAATTTCAATTGTTTTGACCCAAAATTGGTGGAGGTATTTTGTAGAGTCTGCAAAGGTCAACTCTTTCAAATCTGACCGTTTGGCAGCAAAATTTTCGCCCAAAAACTGATTAAAAAGCTTGCTGCATGTGTGAATACCCTTTAAGTTTAATTAAAAATGTTTTGACCCAAAATTGGCTTAATAGATTGCTAGAGATAGCAAAGGGAAAATCTTTTGAAATTTGACCTCTTGGCAGCCAAATTTTCGGCACAAACCGATTAAAAACCGTGCCCTATGTCTGAATACCCTTTATGAAAATTTTAAATGTTCAGACCAAAAATTAGCTGAGTAATTTCGCAAAAACCGCAGAGGTCAATTTTTTTAAACTTTGACCTCAATTATAACCCTTAGCATTTACTTTTTGGGGCTCAAATCGAATGATAAAATTAGATCCATGTGCAAGTACCCTATATCTCAAATTTCGAGTGTTTAAACCCAACATTGGCGGAGGAGTTTGGTAGAGTTCTCAAAGGTCAAATCGTCGAACTTTGACCCCCTTAACAGCAACATTTCTGGCCTAAAACGGATCACAAAGACTCTCTCAAATCTCAGTACCATGTATGTCAAATTTCGAGTCTGTAGACTTAAAATTGACAGAGTTATTGCGTAGAGAAATGTACACAGACACACAGACACACAGACAGTTACATCCACGATAGATAGGTGAATAAGTCCTTTGTGGAATTTCCACAGGTCCCGCTAGTACTATTAGTATAGCGAGTAAGCATGGAAGCAATTAAGTCCGAATTGACAATTTCAGATTAATATTTAGTATTTTTTTAAGTAATTATAGCAATTTGCAGTGTCAAGAGCATATTTGCAAGAACTAGAATTTAGAACTCAATTTTTGGCTCGCGAAAATGGAACTAACAGTGAATGAAAACAAGTATATAATCAATGAAATTAGAAAAGGAATATCTTAGATTCAAATTTCTAAAGAGTTTAACTAAGGATCGTTGAACAATCAAGAAAATACATCCAATGGGAATTCAACCAAGGAAAAAAAGTCTCAAAGGCCGAATTAAGGAATTTAACAAAGCGAGATCACACGTATAGGAAGAGAATTAATAAGAAGCCCAAAATGCGTCACGTGCGTTCATATTTGAGGTAGCTTAAGCTCATATGTTGTCAAGAGAAACAAAGTATTTATTGGTGTAAAGATAAAATAAATAGACCAAATTTCAGGAAATATGATTGTAGTTGGAAAAACATACATAAAAAATGATATCAGTAAAGTGTTTTTTGCAGATGAATCAAGGATCGCCCTGGATTCGCGCGATGAATCGACTAGCATGACTCAAGATAATCTTTTCCTCATCTGAAATGGAATACATGCATCAAAATCCGTTGCCAAGGTCGCTGGAAAAATGCGTGGATCTTTCTATCGATCCAGTAGATATCTCACTGCTGATGCAATTCTTTACCTATATAAAACCCCGGTACGTCCAAGGATGGAGTACTGTTGCCACATCTTGGCAGGAGCTACAAGAAAAACCTTACCCATCCATTGATAGATTTTAAAATAGACTTCGTAGCCTAGTAGGGGATGTCCTTTTCTCTTCCCTGCAACCCCTTTATCACAGAAAAGATGTTGCGAGCCTGTCTCTTATTTCTCGTTATTTTCATGGCAAGTGTTCGTCTGAACTCTAATCTATGGTCCCACCTCTCCAAACTTTCACGAAAAACACTTGTCTAGCTAAAAACACTTGTCTAGCTAAAAACACTATCAATAATTTCCCCTACGCTTTATATGTCCCTAAACATAAACGTAGATTCCGTGAGCAAAGTTTCTTTCTTAGAACTGCACGCTTGTGGAACTGTCTTCCGTTTGCCTGCTTTTCAGCTGACTATAATATGGGCGTCTTCAAGTCCAACGTAAACAAGTTCTTGATGAGTCGTTCCCCCCTTAAGTAATTCAATTTACCAAATTTATAATATTAACGGTTACTATGATATTGTCCCATTGAGAACTGTGCACTGTTTAACCGTTATCCTCAAGTTGCCTCTGGGCCTTGATAAGAACAACAAAAACAACAACAACAACAACAAAAAACAAGGGACGGTGAAATCATGACATGAGTTGAGATTATTGATTATTGATAATCAGTTCTTAGGTAAGTGACATCCGGGATTAAAATGATGTTGATTTATGATCCTTATGTAAGATAACGCATCGAGTCATGTATCAAGGTTTACTAATTTTTGGCCTTCAAATAGCTTTTACTTGAATCTCATTGAGAACGTTTGGAGCGTTTTTAATAGAGATATTCATTCTTATGAAAGACAATTCAAGAGCATGTGTTACCTTTGGAAGTCCGTTAAAGTTGTTACAAACAACTAACCAGCAACTAAAATTGCAAATCTAACATCAACTGTTGACAATAGCCTGTTAAGATTTATTGCAATAAATCTTTTGATGCCTTTGTTAGTATATTTTTTATTTTGAAAAAAAAAAATGTCCTCTTGTTTTTCGTTTAAGAAATCGATAGATGCATTCTAAAACCGTTTCATATTATTATTAAATTTGTTTTACATGGTATAATAATAATATAAAATATCAAAATAAATAGTTGCAAATAAACTACTGAGAATAAAATTACATAAATTAATTCATTCTAAGCTCAAGCAATAGTTTTCTCTATCACTATATATCTAAGTTAATAAAATTGAGAAGAATAGGCCTCAAGTTTTGACAGGCTTCTGGGCTGTACCTTTACTCCTGATCTTAAATGGAATACGTACATCAAATCTGTTGCCAAGGCCGCTGGAAAAATGGTCGGATCCTTCTATCGATCCAGTAGATATCTCACTGCTGATGCAAATCTCTATCTATATAAGAGCCAGATACGTCCAAGGATGGAGTACTGTTGCCACATATGGGCAGGAGCTGCTAGAAAAGACTTACCCTGCCTTGATATGGTTCAAAATAGACTTCGTGGCCTGGTGGGAGATGTCCATTTCTCTTCGCTGCAACCTCTATCTCACAGAAGAGATGTTGCGAGTGTGTCTCTGCTGTACCGGTATTTTCATGGAAAGTGTTCAACTGAGCTTCAATTTATGCCCCCCCCCTCGCCAAACTTTCACAAGAAACAGTCGTCTAGCTGAAAACATTATCAATAATTTCCCGTACTCTTTATCTGTGCCTAAACCTAAACATAGATTCCATGATCAAAGCTTCTTTCTTTGAACTGCACGCCTGTGGAATTGTCTTTCGTTTTCTGCTTTCCAGCTGACTACAATATGGTTGTTTTCAAGTCCAACGTGAACAAGTTTCTGATTAGCCGTTCCACTGAAGTTAACAAATTTACCGAACTTCCATTACTATCGATTACTATATTGTCGTTTACTGTACACTCTTTAACCCTTATCCTTGAGTAGCCTATCGGGCTTGATAAGTGGTGACGCCTATGTAAAAAAATATAATATTAGATATTTTAACATTGGCAGCACAACTCTTCATATCAATTCATAACTTGCATATCATCATTTGCCACAGCTGATTATCGTCATTAACACATAGCAAAAACGTGATGATTCAATTATATAAGAAAACCAAGACCCAATATAAATAGTTCCTATTATGGCAAACATATTCCTATTTAGAAGGAATGGGGATATTTTTGCAGAGAGTTGTGTGTATTCCTTGTCAAACATATCTGGAGAGGATGAATAAGCTCAACTGAGAAAGCGCCTAAATTGAACAGAAAGAGTAATATGTAAACTCCAAATGAATATAAATATTATACAAATATGTATATAATAATTCAAACAAGATATAAAAGCTCAATAGCTCTAAAAAAGGAGATAGAGCTTAAATCTATTATATAAAAGCGAAAATGTGTGCTTGTGTGTGGCGCGCACTTTCTTTTTTTGTATGTCCGGCAAAGGCTTTTTCCGGAGAGGGGGTTGCTCGGGGGGGACGATCACTACTTCTTACAACTTTTTATATACTCCCTTACTTATAATATCTCTGATTTACGAAAGGAGGTCCTGTCTGTCTTTTATTTGATCGATTTCTACTTTATAAAATTCACGCTATCCCGTGGTTCCGCCTGTTTGGCTTTTTAGTATAAATAAAGTGAAACTAATTGAAACAAACTCAGTTCCTTGGCTTTCACGTCAGGGACGTCCAGAAAGCAATGGGCTTTGATCAATGCGGGGAAAACCCGTCATATCAGAAAATTGCTATTCACTTGGACACTCCCCTTTTTATGGGGAGCTGGGGTTTCATCGTAGGGAGACAAAAAATATGCAGAAAACTGGCTCTGTGCGATTTCATTTCTCTATGGCGGCATGTTTGATCTAGAAAACCAGACGTTCGTTTTTAAGGGCAATTTTAACTATTCTCATTCTCTGTCATTTTAACGTCGCGGTAAGTTATCACGCCTTCCCTTCAAGGCTTCGGGATCGATCCTACCTGCCTAACAAAACTTTTTTCTTTTACACCTCCAAACACCCGGGAACCCTCGTTAGTATAATATAATATAAAAATCCTGTGATTGAAAATTCACCCAAATAAAATTTTTTTTTATAAACCTGGAAGTTTAATTATTCGAAAAGAGGTAGAAAACAAGCAAACATAAAAACAAGAAACACCCTATTCCATGGAGTTGCAAATAATGCAATTCCTCTCATCAAAGCGAAGAAGTTTGCAAAATATACAATTAATTTTGCAGGTTAATACGTTAAAGGAAACAATCAATATCAAATTTATAATATTTGCATCAAAAAGTAATTTAACAGTTAAAGACAGTTTATAAGGATCCAACGAGATTAAGACAGCAGGAACTGTGAAAAAAAATGGAGAAAAGAGATGTGATAAAACAATCCAATGAGGAAGATAGTAAAATACAAAATAGGAAAAATCCTACACGGGTTCGTTGAAAATCCAATGATAATCCATAAGGAAATAGAAACAGAAATATATTGTCCAGGGAAAAATCCAGAAAGGCATCAGATCATGGAGTAGTGAAGATTCATATTTTCATTTAAAACCGTTTTTCATTGAAAAAAAAACGGATAATGGAAATGGAGAGTGATAAAATGGAAATTCTAAATGGAATTTAAAAAATGGGTGCTTCTACATTATTGGGACCGGATTTTGTAGTCATTAAATGGAGTTTTCAGATAAAAACACAATGGTTTCAACTGATTTTTTTTTCAATTCTAATAAATTACAATGGTAGCTTCCAAATTATACAGTCGAAATTATTACTGAATTATTAAAAAAAAAATAATCGTGTCAGCAGGTAAAAAATTGCCGCCGTCTTTTATTCGAATGATAAAATTACTTCCCTGTTGAAATTAGGAATATGGTTCTTAAGAGAAATAAAAAAAATGAAATAGAGAGATGAGATCAAGAGAGAAAGAAAGAATATTGAAAGGTCGAAAGGGTAGGGGAAAATATAGTTGAGGGAAGAGACGAGAAAGAAGAGGAGTAAGTGGGGCATTAAGAGAATCGTCATTCTAAATCTATTTTTAGACGAGATACATAGAGGCCTGTTAAAGTCAATTTGACATAGACAAGAATATAATTAAGAATTATTAATTTACAATTTTGAAATGAGTAAAGTGGATGGGTTATTATGGATAGTTAATTAAATTAATGCTTGATTATAATTATAATCGTACGCATACACACATATACATATATAAAACATAGAATAAAATATACATATATAAAACATATAGAATAAAATAAAATAATAAAGAAAACATGTATGTATATATATGTATATATGCAACCACACATATATAAATATACTAGCATGGATGCCCAGCGTTGCCAGGGTCGATATGAAGTTCGGTTTGGCCAAACCTGCTATACTAAGAATATTGATCAGTTTTTCATTATTATATGTCAACTCCATTGTTACCCCAACAAAAATTTCAAAAATAAAAGAACGAATGAAAACACGAAAATGTAACCCCTCCCCTGAAAAAAGCAGAAGTGCGTGAAAAACTCCCCGCCAGATATTTCGGCAGAAGGAATACGAAGACAAGCTAATCTCCGGATATTGAGCATCTTTTTATGACTATATTCCTGTTTAAGCGAATTTCTTTTATGTTCCCTCAGTCTAGAAAGATTTGTTATTATGGTTTATTGCTACGAAAAACAAACTGTAAATAATTCGGTTTCAAAAATACCAAAATAGAATTTGTGTAAAACGAAATGCACGGTTTATGTTATAAAAATGAGAAGTTATGACTTATTGTCTATTAAAAGAAATAAATAGCAGTTACGATGTAAAAAAAAAAATGTGAAGTAAAAAAAAAACTGGTAAAAACGTAAATGAAAGTTTGTTTTTTTTGTTTTTGTTTTGAATAAAGAATTGTAGTTGAATTGGATTGTTTGTTTATTTTAAAATAAATAAAAAATCCACTGGACTAAAATGTTAATTGAAAAATCACGAAATTATTTTATTTGAACTGATTCCAAAAATAATGCTTGAAAGCTTGTGTGAATTATTTTTAGTTTGTTATGCGCCGAAAAAGAAAACAAAAACAAAAAAAAAAACTCAAATAACTCAAACTGTTTTATAAAAAAATCGATGTCGGTAAAAATGAATAAAATTAAATATGGTATCAATATCAATCAAATTTAAATAATAAACTTAAATAGAACACGTAAAACAATTCTCTCACTATAAACAATAACTAACACACCGCTATTAAATAAATCGATTTTTCTAAATGCAATATGCAAATGAGGTAATCTCTCAATCCTCTATATTACACGAATAATACTATATATAGGATTGAATGAAGCATTAAAGTAATGGACCTTTTGTATATATTAATCAAATTGTGAATAAACAAACAAACAGACAAGAATACAAATTTGTATATATATATATATATATATGTGTTCTTCTCGTAAACAAATTGAGCGGAGGTATTTCAGACGATATCAAAACATCGTTAAACTCACTACTCGTTCAAGCAGCCGCCAATAGCGTAATGGTTAGGAGCCTTGACTGCCGTACAAACGGTCGGGTTTCAATCCTAGCTTGAGGTTGTTGCCTGTCTAGCCGCACTGATGAGCTGTGAAACAGCGAAACAGTACTGTATGTGGATGACTATAGTGCTCCTCACCTTGAGTTGAGCATATTGAGAAGTGAAACACGAATTACCATTAGCATATAAGCGACGCTCTTTGTGTAAACAAATCGAGCGGAGGTATTTCAGACGATATCAAAACATCGTTAAACTCACTACTCGTTCAAGCAGCCGCCAATAGCGTAATGGTTAGGAGCCTTGACTGCCGTACAAACGGTCGGGTTTCAATCCTGGCTTGAGGTTTTTGCCTGTCTAGCCGCACTGATGAGCTGTGAAACAGCGAAACAGTACTGTATGTGGATGTATATATATATGTATGTGTGTATGTATGTATGTATGTATGTATGATGTGAAAAGGAAGCGGAAGCGGTCTTCCGCTTCATTTTCACATGACAACGTCAGATTGTATCCATTTTAATATTCATATGTATGTATGTCAGGTCATGTCATATGCTACAGATATCATGTAACCCAGTACTACCTGCCTCATCGTCGGGTCACCGGCGACTAAACTGGTTCCCCCACCAGACTTGTTTGGTGAGGAGGGTGGCTAACAAGACCTTCCAAAGGGCGAATGAACCCTTTTCCGGGGTCAACAGCCAACTACCACCGTGTGTTTTTGTGTGTATATATGTGTGTTGGGGTGGAGAGGGGTCCTGTAAGCGATGGTGAAGGCAACCTTTCTAGGAGAAGCAAATCTCTGATTTAAAAAACCATAAAGCGGGAGACCAGTACCCGCATTAAGCGGGTCTGCAATCTAACTTGTTGCTGGCTATCTTGCTCTTGCTTGTTGCTGAATCTCAGTATTTTGAACCGAGAGGGAGACTTAGCTGTCGTACAAAGCTAAGACTCTGTAACATCATCTGTATATAGATGGATTGAGGCGAAGGATTTTTCACGAGATCGGTATCGTTTTAAAACTCGACCCTTCGGAAGACAAATATCGAAAAATTTGTTAAAAAAATTAATTACTTCACCCTCAACAGGGCACTTTTCTACAAGGAGGGGTCGCCTTTTTCGCCGATATTTTCGATTGACATCCCTCTTTTCGATTGACTAGCCTTAATTTAAACCTTTGCACTTCGAGTTTGGCGATGGACGCAACAACAAAGACGCTACGTTTTTTTTTCACATTCTTTTCCTCCTTCGCGGTACGAGTTCGAGCCTGCCTGCCTACTACCACTTTTTATTATTTGTTTATTTATCCATTTTTGTTCAACACACGCCTCCGAACACCCGGGCAATGTCGGACTCCCAGGCCAGTCTACTATATACTCTTAATGCTTTGGGTATAGCAATCCTTCAGTTAATCAAAATTACTGATTATTCTTTCTAAAAATTTTGTTGCAAAATAATCTATTAAAATAAAATAAATAGTAAAACATAGAAAGTTTATGCAAAATTAATGGTTGAATAGGGTTACATTTGTACTTACGTTATATAAAATCCTAATATGTATTAATCCTTAACTATGTATCTAATGGATACCATAATACTTAGTACGTTACACCACATCATAACAAAACTCCATTACAACTTTCAGCCAGATCAACCGGAAACTTTCTGAGAAAAAGTTCGCAAAGATAGACACACACATAGACAAACAAACTGACAAACATAACTGAAATATAATAGAGATTAGACTTTTTAAAAATAAGAAAAAGTTATAACCAGTTGACTCAGAATGAGTGTTTTATGTCAAATTGATAGTTTTCTGTGGTTACATTTCTACTCCTTTTTGCATTAAATACCAATTAATATCAATCCATTACTTTGCTTCGTACAGATACCATAATAGTTAATCCGCTGCACCTATTGTTAGAAAGGTCCGTATATTTTTTTCCAGATCTGCTCAGTAGTTTCCAAGAAAACTTCTGTCTTTGCGTGTCTGCGTGCGTGCGCGCGCGCGTGTGTGTGTGCGCGTGTGCGCGCGCCTGTGTGTGAGGAGAGAGATCGAGTTCCATATGGACTCCAAAAAGGCTATGGCGGTTTCTTTTAAAATTTCACACAAATGCACTTCATGTGTCTGAACTTGTTCGTAGACAGGATTTGCACCGAAGTGCCCCCAATTGGTATGGAAAATCGATAATCGAAAAGTCCGATTAAAAGAACAGTCCGATTTTTACCAAAGTTAACATCTTTATACAGCCTAACACCAAACATGCATTTCAGAAGTTCTATCAACGCACATGCATAAAGAACCGGCGTATATAATCAACAGTTGAATCTTTGATAAGACAGGGGCGCGTTTCTGTTTCTGCATAATTGAACCATTCTTTAACGTCGTTTTGATGGATGTAACCGTCTGTTTCTTTAGAATCATAGTTTGTAATCTGTGAATTTTCATACCAAAGTCGTGTTAGATATTTACCGGGCAAAGCCGAACGGTGTGCTGGACGGTGATTATTATTATAATCGTTATTGATATTTATAAAAACTAACGGAGGTAGGTACTCAGCTTCGCCCAGTCGTAAAATACGCTCAAATATGATATATTTATTTGTCCAGATTTCGTATATATTATTATAGAGTCGTGATTTCAAAGGTAAAAAAATGTATTTAGGTACCATCAGCTAGAATCGAAATCAAAAGAAAAACTGTAGCAGTCAATGCCGGTAACGTTACCAATGTACTAACGTGATACTCATATGGACTGATTAAAATTTAAAATAACCGGAGATGAATGTACACAACGTATAACGATTTAAAAAACAAAATTCCCAAGTTTTGAGTCTTTGAAAACTGTTTTAACCGGCTAAAGACCCATAAAAGAACGCTTCATAAAAATATAACTATTTGAGGCTCCTAGCGCCGCTCGTCGACTGTTAGTTTCGCGTGAGATAGAGTTTGAAAATAGGGAATCAGACAGTCAGACAGATAGATAGACAGACAAGAATGTGGCATTTTATATTAGACACTATGCCAGAAATAATGTTTTTCGAGCGAAATACGTATTCACAGATAAAATTATTTACGTTAAAATGTTTTAATAGAAAAGAATATTAGTTTACATGTCTAGCACAACACAAAAATGTTAGCTTGTTGAAAAAGAATGTTCGAACACAAACACAATGACGTAACGAGATTGCTTAAAATACATGTATCTTAATCAAGTGTTGGGAGTTAGCAGACCAATCGATAGGCAAAGGAAGATGGCCTGTGGTCCATAATGGCTCCGAGTAATGGAAAATGTCGATATTAAATGTCTAAGATCAGAGTTGCAGCTTTACATTGGGGGAAACATCCGTAATAAAGCTGCTGTAAATACCATCAAGGCTTCGGGTCGTACGAGTCTTTGTTTCTAGCTTTTCCAATAAGCCCTTAAATCAAGTACAACTCAGATGGATAAGGTATGTTTCTACATTGACCGAATTAAACCATAAGAGGATGTTATGAGTCCTTTAATGTTAAAATTTTTAGGCAATCACTAGACGATCACTAGACGATCACTAGACGATCACTAGACACATTCATATGTAGACGATCCAAACAATAACTACACACCCTACATACTACTTCCCATATTATACAGAACCTCAACGACAGTCAGAAATTAAACGAAATTCCAAACGTTACAAGACAATAAGTTCAAAGTTGATCTTTCCATCCTCATTACCAGAGAGGATAATTAAGAATAAAGCTAAAAATACTAGTCGACACCATATTGACAGGTCTTGTATTATGAACGAGCTCAGGAAATGAATGTATAAATTCATCATTTTCACTTTTTCAAATGCGTAATAAAAACAAACGAATCATTTGGCAAATATGAATACAACTATACTTTATTTTGACAACCAGTCATGTACTGATGGAGAGAGAGAGAGAGAGAGAGGGGGAGAGAGAAATAGAGAAAGAGAGAGAGAAATATATATGGACGAGGAGTGGCGATCAGGTTTGTCAGGTAAGAGATGTGGACGCAAACATGAATACAACTGTACTTTATTTTGACAACCAGGCATGTGCTGATGGAGAGAGAGAGAGAGAGAGAGAGAGAGAGAGAGAGAGAGAGAGAGAGAGAGAGAGAGAGAGATGTGGATGAGGAGTGGCGGTCAGATTTGTCAGATAAGGATGTTGATGCGAACATGAATAAAACTGTACTTTATTTTGACAACCAGGCAGGTGCTGATGGAGAGAGAGGGTGAGAGAGAAAGAGAGAAAGAGAGAGAGAGATGTGAATGAGGCGTGGCGATCAGGTTTGTAAGGTTAGACATGTAGATACGAATAGCTTGCGACTTGTGAAATCGTCTGTAATTGCGTTTCATGTCTCACTGACCTATCTCTCTGTCCCTCGTTTGTTTATATCGACCGAGGTTTTTTTGTCCATTTGTCCAACACCTGACGTCAGTTCCTCGGTCAAAATCTAGGATATATTTACATCACATGCAGGTTCTTTGTTCCGTTTATTTTTTGGGAAGCTGGTATTTTTCTGAGATTATTGTTACTTGAATTCTTCTTTTTTTATCCACAGCGTCGTCCAACGGCTTTACTTATCAAACACATACACACGCCCATGGATGACGGAACGAGAACAACCAATGCAGGAAGATGAGATAAACAAACACGTTGCTTCAGTGACTACTGTTGCTACTAATTCTATGCTATTGCAGAAAGAGAAATAATGAGTGAAACAAAGAGAATGAAAGCATGAAAGGGAGATAATTGGGGAGATTTTATTGAAAGCAGACGAGTGCCTTACATTATTATTACATATGGGGCAAAAAATAAAAGTAAAATTAAACAAAGAACAAGTTAATTTATTTGAAGCCTGGAAAAATCATGGATTACAATAGAAAAATACGAGCATGAAAAGTTATATGGTTAAGCTTAAACATAGAAAAGTAAAGGACTGGTTTTTCAAACTGGAAAAGAAACAGACAATATATCCTATTAAAATATAATAAATTTATAACTTAAAATATTGCAGCATTAAGAATTGGTTATATAATGTAATAAATTGAATTAAAATTTCTTAAGCTTAATCATATTACTTTTCATGCTCGCTCGCATTTTTCTATGTTGATAATATAATGTGTGTGTTCCTAAAATTAAGAAAAGGTAAATAGAGTCGTGCTACACTCTTGTCCTGAGCAATGCCGGGTAGCCCTGCTAGTTTTAATAGAAGAAGGAGCATTAGTCCTCCAAATAAATGACGTTACGATTTTATGTTGCGAAAGTCGATTGTGTATATGATGATTGGTTGAGCACGAATATTTTTGGTGTAGCGCATAGCAGCAATTAGAAGTTTTCTCCAGACAGAATTCCGGTCTGGGAGGAATGGAAATGACTTCATTCCTGTCTTATAAAAGCCGTTATTTTGTTTATGTATACATTTAGTTCTTTTTATCGTGTAGTTATTTATTCTCTGTGTGTGTATCTTTTACGAATGGCTTTACATTTTTGAAAACATTGCACGGATAATTTAAACAGTCGAATCTCACAAATCCCATTGAGACAGAAGAGTTTATATAAATCGATTTAATGCTCATCGATTTGTATTCCAGTTCTCTCTCAGTATCCCTCACCTTAACCCACTCTCTCTCCTTCTCTCCTCCTCTCTCTCTTTCTCTTGTTACTTACTCTCTTTGTGACGTCTTCATATTCGCATCAATATATCTCTCTATTTCGATATTGAATTCTCCCCCCCGTCCTCTTTTTACGGTCTCACGTTTCTCTCTTTTTTTCTATTTCTACTTATTCTTTCCTTTTCTTGTTTGTTTAATTTTATTTCTCAACTGTTTTTTTTCGCTCCTTTTTTATTTCTCTCTCTCTCTCTTTCTCTCTCTCTATACACACACAGATACGCACACACACACACATCTATATATATATGCATATATATATATATATATATATATATATATATGTGTGTGTGTGTGTGTGTACAGGGTGAGGAGGCAACACTTACAGTGAATTTAAGTGAATACAACTTAAATTCACTGTAAATTTTGCTTTTCCACCCTGTATATATATATATATATATATATATATATATATATATATATATATATATATATATATATACTCGGGTTTTTTTTATTTATGATTCATTGAACTTTTGAATAGTCAAGTCGCTGCCTGATGATATCTGTTGTTTGATTGAAACAAGTGGCTATTTGTAGCAGCGGGATGTGAGCATGTTTATATAACAATAAACAAGTAATATATATATATATATATATATATATATATATAGAGAGAGAGAGAGAGAGAGAGAGAGAATAATGAAATAAATAAGATATAGTGTTTACTTAATATACGCAATTGTAAACGTCAATCTAATATAAATACCAGCATTTATATATAGATAATTAAACCCCAACCGAACAGGCTTGTGTTTTTTTCTGTTGTTCTTGGCCTTCGGGCTGGAATCAAAGTGTATTATCTGTTCCGGCAGATACTGCAAGCTATGACTAGCTATGACTAGCTATGACTAGCAAAGTCCAGATGTGGGGGCAACCCCACATGCCTGACCTTTAACCAGCTCCCATTTCCCACCTCTCGGGAGCTGGTCCCCTTTTTCCCTTCCCCCTCCCTTCACTCCTCACATTAAAAATTGGCCTTGTGCCTAATTTGCTCGGTGGGGGAGCAAATAAATACCATCTGTTCCGGCAGATACTGCAAGCAAAGACTATATGTGGGGGAAATCCCACAGATAAGACCTTGGTCAATGTAGGGGCAACCCTTCTTACCAATTGTCAATATCCAGCTCCCCTACTCCCCAGTGAGTTGGTCCCCATTTCCCCCTAACTTCTCACATAAAAATCGGCCATGTGCTTAATTTGCTCGGTCGGGGAGCAAATAAGTACTTTGTCTTTTTTCTGTTGTTCTTTGCCTTCGGGCCGGGATCAAAGTGTAAAATCTGTTCTGCAGATGCTGCACTTAAGATAATTTGTACCAGTCAATGGAGGGAAAATCCTCTATACTGGGACAATTATTATTTTTGGTAACCACAGCGTCCCCTTTTTGTATACTTTTAAGGGAGCTGGTTTTTACCCCCACATTAAAAACGGCCTTGTGCCTAATTTGCTTTGGTGGGAAGCAAATAAACACAATAAAACGACAATAGACAGAAGATTTCCTGATTCCTTTCTGTCCTGTGATGAGAAGAATAACAAGAATAACATTCTTTGAAACTCCGCGGAATAAGGACTTTGGAAATTGTATTTTTGGAGTATTCAGTCGAACGATAAAGTTTGATTGTAAGTTTCAACTTACAGTTTTAATTTTCTTTCTCTTCGATATTCGACTTTAAGAATGTCAATCTGAGAATTCTTGGCAAGAATATGAAACTGATCCCCTTCGATGTAGCCTCTTTTGCAAATATCAATATAACAATGTACCAGCATTGTTGAAATTGTGTGAGAAACGGATTCGGTATCATTTCAACGCCAGCGAATTGTTACGTGAAAAGGGAACATTGGAAAGAAACAAGGCAAAAATTGTTCGCTAAAAAGTGCTGGACTTAATCGCTAAATTAAATATTAATCATTATTTTAATGGCAAGTGCTCGACTGAACTTTAATCTATGGACGCCTTCTTTTCAAACTTTTACAAAAAACACGCGACTAGCTACAACTACTATATACGATTTCCATCCACTCTCTAACTGTGCCTAAATCTAAACACATATTCTATGAACAAAGCTTCATTCTCAGAACTACCCGATTGTGGAACAGTGTTCCACTGGCTTGCCTCCCGGTTGAATACAATATGGTAGCCTTCAAATCCATTATAAGTTTTTATTAGGCCGTCCTCATAAATAATCAAATTCTACTCAATTTAAACCAATTAATGATTACTTCACCACCCTCTTACAATTATCCCTTATCCTCCAGTGACTTTCGAGCCTAATGACTAGTGGCTCTCAATTAAAAAAAAAACACCAAAAAACAACCAATGTGATTTTATCATTTGTATTGAACTATGTAACACAATATTACTTTCTGAGTATTTATTTGTACTTATTAGTTTATCTTATTTGGATTAGTTTTATATTTAAAAGACAATGGACACTATTTTCATAGAATTAATAATAAACTCATATTTGCTGCGTGTTCTTGTTTTTTTTTCTGTTCATAAACTAAAGTTTTGTGCTATCTAGAAAAATACCGGCTTTATCAAAACATATTTGTTGATTAAATATGTTTCTTATTCAGTGGGATTTCAACGGGTCCTGCTTTTCGGTCAGTTCACAGCATTTACAGCAAAAACGCATGTTTATTTAAAACAAAACTAACCCCCGGATACTTCATTCCTTCCTCATCAATCATCATGCTAGAAACAACGAAGACATCTGATCATCGCTGGAATGATGGATGGTGCGCACTTGGAGACTGTTTAAAGCAAAGCGGGTTTGCATAAAGCTAGTCTCACTCTATCGTGACAATCAACTTGATCCAGCGGCAGTACAGGGTTCTGACAGTTTGAGATCAAGTAGGATGAATGAGATGCCAAAGATGTATACGTCCTCCTATATACAGCGTCTGGTCATATTCTCAAATGGTCACCCACGTGTAACTTGCCCAAGAGCTCAATATTGCTTAACTTCGGCGATCTCATAACAACCAGCGACTCAACGTGATTATGGCGTCTATTGTTAAGACAGCCTGAAACCATGCATATAATGAAGTTATACAAGACTAGCCCAACACCCGTCTCAGGACGAGTATAAGCCATAAACACCAAAGAATATTCTCTCTCTACAAATCTTCTGTCAGATCATGCACCAAGTATTGTTGTCATATTTTGGCTAGTGAATCTATATCCTATTTGAGAATTATTGATAACGCGTAGAAACGTATCTGAAATTCGATTGGCCCCAAACTTTCTTTTTCTCTGCAACTTCTTTCTCACAGACGTGTTGTTGCTAGTCTTAGTCTTTTCTATAAATACTATTATGGCCTGTGTTATTTAGAATTGTCTGATATATTGTCTGCTTCCTTTGTTCCAGATCGTTTGACTGGTTAATCTAGTGGTCTTCATCGATTCGCTGTCTTAATAGTCCATTGTAATATAGCTATTCAAGTAGCTTCCTTCAAAAAGCCGCACGCTTGTGGAACTCTCATACTGCTGACTGTGTTCCACCTACATTTAACCTGTGTGCTTTCAAGAGTAAATTTAATAGGCATCGCCCGTGTTTGGAACATAATCTTTTGTTCTTGTAAGCTCATTAAATGGCTTCATGCCTTGTCTGAGGCGATTTGCCTTTAAAAAAAGAGTTCAAACGCAGGATTTGACAAAATTACATCATTATCACTGAAACAATGTTTGCACTTAAACATTCGCACACGCTGTTTTTTGCATAATATAATACCGAGATTACTTCTGTTAGTTTTCAACTAAAATGAGTTTCGTGAAAGTTTTTCCATTTTATATAGTTGTCCATTTATTATTTTTCTCTTTCTACATTTACATAAATTCGATTTAACGTGTTTTGCAGTCAAAATTTTCAAACGTGTCATTGTGTGTGTATATATATATATATATATATATATATATATATATATATATAATATAAAATGCTATATGTCTGTCTGTTTCTCTCCATATTTCCAAACCCTGTCTCCTCCAACACTAAAAGACGCAGAGCGGCGCTAGGGCCTCAAATGATAAGATTTTATACGAACCGTTATTTTATGGTTCTTTAGCTGGTTAAAATCGTTTTAAGGGGTAAAACAATGGGTTAAAAGAATGGGTTAAAAGAATGGGTTAAAACAGAAAAATATCGTTAAACATTACGTTTATTTTTAATTTTAAATCAGTTCATATACGTGTCAAGTTGGTTAAGTGGTAACGTCACAAGCTTAGAATACTACAGTTTTAATTTCGGTTTCGATTCAAACTGATGACACACAAATGTTCTTTTTTTACTTTGGAAATCAGGACTCTATTATAAAACATACGAAATCTAAATACATTAAAAAATTATTCAAGCGTATTTTAAACCCGTGCAAAGCCATGCACCCCACGCTAGTATATATATATATATATATATATATATATATATATATATATATATATATATATATATTCAAGCAAATATTATTAAATACAACGGAGACTTTTTTTCTTATAATTCTTTTTTTTAATTTTTCAATTTTTCGTATTGTCTTTTTTGTTTCAAAATCAAAAATATTAATAAAGGATCCATACATGTTGCTGTTACGAGCGCTTTCGATTCGTCCATGAATCATCATCAGGTGTTAAAAATACAGGATTGCGAAAATGAGGATTGAAAATGAAAACTAAAATATATATAGTCAGTGATGAGTTAAAATAAAAGTCGATTAAGAATAAAAGTCGATTAAAAATTCGAGTGTTAAAACCAGCAAGTTCGTAGACACCATGTACGAAGTCCGTCCAACACGGACTACGCAAGACATTTCAGAACGTTACTACTTTTTTGAAATGCAATGTCATTTATATTAGGTTGAAGAGTTCTAATGTACGACGCTTCAAGAATCTTTAATTTTTTTACATTATTTTCCCGTTGTATAATTTTTGTGTTGTCAACGAGGACCTTTCTAACATTGGAGGGGGGACAGCTATGTTCTTTTTTTAAATGTTTGTAAATCGCGCTTGTGTCGTTAAGGTGCATAGTTATTCGCCGGGACTATATATATATAGTCTTATTTGTAGTATTCCGAATTTTACTGGGTTTACATAATTCAGTAATTGTTCATATACCAATAAATTTTAAGCCAAAAAGACATTACTTAAACTGTAAGCTACAAAATTATCATATTTAATAATTGAGCATTCATATGTTGTTTAAACAAAAAACGAAGACTTCAAAGAATGGGTTGATAGCAATGGATAGTGTATAATGTTTGAATTTGTCCGAATCGTCTTGAAACAATTGTAACTAACAATGAAATACACTATTTGTTGATATCAGCCCATTCTTTGAAGTCATGGGTCTTGTTAAAACAGTGGGTATATATATATATATATATATATATATATATATATATATATATATATATATAGAGAGAGAGAGAGAGAGAGAGAGAGAGAGTGGGAGGGAGGGAAACAGAAAGAAATTTAACTAAAATATGCGGAAATTTCTGGAAAGCTCTTTCGGCTATCATCTCTTCAGAAAAAAATCTATAGCAAGCAAAACACAATTATTGGCTAAATTAAAGAACACTAAGGGGAATTCGAATGTGCCAAATATTAAGAAAAAAAAACGATTAAAAGAAAGATTGTAATCTGTGTATACGGCGTTTAAAAGCTACTAAAAATTGGCACAACCAGGGGGAAAACGAGGGGGAAAAGGGTCCACGGTTCCCAAAGAGAAATAACTTCTAAAAATGTGTTCAGACAATTTAATACTTTGTCTCCTATCCACGGCTGTTTTAAATAAACCGGACACTTCGAGGGTCCAAACATTTAGAGGATTTAATCTCATTAACCTTCTTGTCAATGCAATCATCAATAAGTTCCAATAGCTAAGCATTATTGATAAATATTTCACTGATCTTATCAAGTTCGGAGTTTAATCAGTTTGGTGACCATATGAGAGCACTATGTACCAGTGGGAGATGGACGTGTGAAGTTGACGGCGAGAAAGAGCTGGCTAAGGACGGCATCAGGTGGCGGGGACAGAGATTGTTAAAAAACACGTGTTATATGGCATCGCGTTGTAAAGCACACGTATGTACAAAAAAAAGATTTGAATAATAATGAAATGCGTTGTTTTAGAAGAACCACGAATAGATGCATTTAATTTGCACTGAAAAAATTTCGAGTCAAATTTTTATTCTTTATTTTAAAATTGTTTTGTTTTCTTGACAGTACTAGACAGCATATGTGTCCGAGAGTTGGGAACTGTAAAGGCACAGTAAAAATATAACGGCCAATTATATATATATATATATATATATATATATATATATATATATATATATATATATATATATATATAGTAAGTTATAAAATGTATATGGCGATTTAGCTACACTAAATATTCCGTGTTTCATCCACTCTAGGATTCTTCAGGCTTAAGTTGACTGTCTGTATGTTTTGTTTTAGCCAGACATGCAAACATGCAGACAGTCAACTTGACTAGCAGGCCGCTCGGCGTTGCCCGGTCGCATAAATATTATATTTTAATTCATGCATATTTCTTATTTCTTACTATAGAACTAATTCTTTATTGATTAATATCCAATATATAGCAATGATTTCAAAAGTTGTAACAAATTTGATTTAGGTACCATGCGCTAAAATCGAAACCAGAACGTTTAGCACCCCGAGTTTTGTTATAAAATACGCATAAATATTATATTTAACTTGATTAATTAATAATTATTAATCATTACATGCTCCTGCAGTCTTTGACCGACTATGGATACCCACGTTGGTGTGTATGCGCGTGAAATTTTTGTGGCAGGAGGTGCGCAATCTCCGAACACACCTCTCCTGAGACGATATTGTTAAATACTAGTGGCAAGTGAAGTGTATGTACAGGACGACTGGAAACAAATGCCGAGATAAGCGGAGAGCACATTCAGCACCTAGAATTCCCAAATGGTAACCCACCTGGTACTAACCAGGCTCAACATTGCTTAACTTCGATGATCTGACGCTAACCGGTGTCTCACCGCGATTTTGGCGCATTAATAAATAAGGCCACTTATGTATATAGTTATGCAGGGTTGGGGACTCTACATAAGCAGAATTCAACGTAATAGTGAAATGGAATAATAATCTTATACGAAACGATATGATTAAGTAATTATTTTACACTTGTTTTTCGAAAGAGTATGCTAATTAATTAACCTTCATGTAGTCGCTCGAATATCCATGACTGAGTATATTAGGAAGTTAGTTTTGAGAACTTTAAAAAAGAATAAGTAAGAAAAAATAGGATTTTAATATCAATATAAGAGCAAGAAAAACTTAACTTTATAGGAAGATGATATAATAGACGTAATAGGTGAACGGCAATGAACATTTTAATGTTTTTTTATATTGATGTTAGGATATGTACTAAAGCAGTTTTCTTTTGTTATGGTGGTTTTTATGGTGGTTTTATGGTGGTTTTATGGTGGTTTTATGGTGGTTTTATGGTGGTTTTATGGGGGCTTAAAGAAAGATAAGGATGTGAAGCGGTTGCTTAGAGAGAAGAAAGGAAAGCAAGATAGGGAAAGATAGGAAAATGAGGAAATACGGAGAAAGAGAGATATGGTGTGATAGAGAGAAAGAGCGGAAGGAACGAAGATGTATAGGGTGTAAGAGAGACGCAGAGGGAGAATAAAAGAAAGAAGAAAAGACAGTAATAATGAAGGAGAGGCAGAGAAAGAGAGCAAGATAGTGAGAGAGAGAGAGAGAGAGAGAGAGAGAGAAAAGGAGAACGAGAGAAAGCACGAAAATAGGGAGAAAAATTGTGTGATCCAACCATCTATGGTGGTCGAATTTTACATAAATACATCATATCTATATCTATCTATCTATCTATACACACACACACACACACACACACACACACATATATATATATATATATATATATATATATATATAATCAAGTTTCAAGGCTGTAAACCAAAAATTGACAGAAGAGTTTGGTAGAGACCATTTCTCAGACAAACAAGGTCACTTTTATGTATATACATTAAAGCCTAAAAACTTTATAAGTGAGACATTTATAAGCATATTACATAAATAACGATTATAATAGTGTTTTTATTATGTGAACAATCTTGAGATATTCTCGATTGCCTTGCTGATTCTATTTGTTTGGTCGATGATGCAAAGCAAAACAAGGAAAAAGATAATTTTTAGCTGAGCGGATTTGAGATTGATAATAATATATTACTACTAATATTGTTTTGCTAATAAAATCGTGCAAGAAGGAGAAAAAAACGGGAGAGGAAACAGAATGAAAGGTAGTAGAAGAATGAGGAAATGAAAGGGTGTGAATAAACAAAATTAAAATAGAGCAGGATTCGAGTAAAAGGCATAAATGAACAAGAAGAGATGTCAAAAAGGTAAAGAATATTCCAGAGGAGAGAAAAAGAACACGAGTGGTTTAAAGAGAGAGAATGAGAAGAATAAACGTAAAAATATAGAGGATGAGAAGCAGAGGACAAAAGGTAGATATATGAGGGGCGTTCCAAACATCATTATCTCCTATTTTTTTTGGGGGGGGGGCTGAGGGGATTGCGAATTGAATTGATATGATGGCTAGCTTTCTCTATGCTGCAGATATTACTCGCGTGAGACTCCAAGAAAGCAAACCGGATCATAGACGTGTGTCAAAGAAAGAGATGCGTGATTGTATCCCTGGCAACAGTGTATGAAGAATAGTGGTGACTATGTAGTAAAACAAATTCTGAAGCACGAAAGATCGCTTATTTTAATTGTGCCATTTCTGTGTTCGTAGTGCTTCAACTTTTGGCGTTAAGAAAAATAGGAAGCTTTACTTTTCGAACCACTGTCGTGCATATATATATGAATGTTGTTTTGGTCAAATATGGTTTTCAAATATATTTCACTCTTTGTGCATACCAATCCTTTTTAGAAGCTCAATGTATGTTAAATATAATAACAGAGCATATATATATATATATATATATATATATATATATATATATATATATATATATATATATATATATACATATATATACATCAAATGAAAATTACAATTGAAATCACCAAAATGATCCAAGATGGTAAAATTAAAGTAAATTATAAATATTAAAGAATTAATATTTATAAAATTATCTCAGCCATATATAAAAGCTCGATAAAACCAAATAGGAAATAGAGCTTATAATATGAGCAAACAGTTAATAAACTATATTAAAAAACACTTTGAGATGAGTTAAAAACATATTTAATCTGAAAAGGAAACACTAGATAAATGGATAGTCCTTAATCCGCGGTGTTTCTAAGAAATACCCCCTTCTCATCAGAGGCTAGGAATTAGTCAAATGCGGGATCGGATTTTGCATGCAGAAGTATTTGATGAAACAACAAGTAAGTCAAAGATCTCACTTGAAAAAAAAATAAATTAAGCAGAGGGAATATGGTAAAGAAAATGGAGATTACACATGAATGGATAGTCTGGTGGAAGATAAAAAATCCAGTGACGGTAAAATCGAAATGTAAAACTCCAAGAAAGTTAAAAGAATTTCCATTTGTACAAGTAAAATCCAAGGAAATCCCGTAATTGGAAGAAGATGGTCCATAATAATCCAAAGGCAGAAATTGATGGAATAATTCACAAAAATGTGTACAAGGAAAAAAAGTAATATTAATAAAAGAAATATATATATATATATATATATATATATATATATATATATATATATATATATATATATATATATATATATTTATTTATTTATTTAAATATTTTTTGCGGGGTACAAATTTTTAATGTGGCTATGTAAAGACTAAATTTAAACTTGTTCGAAAACATTATTTATTTTATATTTTTAAATTAAAAAATAAAAATGAATGTGTCAGCTGACCGGTTTCGAAGCTCGATCAACAGAGCTAAAATCGAGCTTAATTATGTTTTAAAAAGAAAAGGAAAACAATGAATCGGAGATGAAAAAGTAGGGGGGAATATATGTATAAAAAAGGGGGGTTGAATTAACTATTAAATAGAAACTAGATTAAGCCCTAAGAGATTCGCTTTTCGTTTGCAAAGAGAAGGTCTCAGAGTATTAATATATATAGTTTCTAGAATTTGAGGCGGTAAAGAGAGTGCAACTTGCTAAGAATGGAAAAAAAGTCCGCACTAAAATTCAAAGCGCAAATACGATTATTTATAATATATATATATATATATATATATATATATATATATATATATATATATATATATATGTATATATATATGTATATATATGTATATATATATATATAGAGAGAGAGAGAGAGGAGGGTAGAGAGAGAAGGAAAAAGCGAGGGAATAAAATGTAAATAAATAACTAAGAGACATGGACAGATAAAAAAAAAGTAGAAAATAAATAATACACGGAAGGAGAGAAAGTATGACCGATTAAAATATAAACATATATATATATATATATATATATATATATATATATATATATATGTATTATACAATTAATAATTATGTTTATACCTTCGGACACTAGAATTTACATCATCAGTGTAAGACCTGACAGTTCCTGCCGGTCCACAAATTCTTACTTAGTCATGAAGCCACCGTTGACTCTATTCGAAAAGCGTTTACTTTCGAAAGAAAAAAATTATAAGAAAGGTAAAGAGATATACAGAAGAAGGGAAAGAATAAGAGAGAAAAAAGAACTATAAAAAGAGAGATACGGAGATGAAGACACGTGGTAAAAGAGTAACGCCAGATGTGAAGATATACCAGATGTGAAGGTATGCCAGATGTGAAGGCGTACCAGATGTGAAGGTATACCAGATGGGAAGGTATGCCAGATGCGAAGGCGTACCAGATTTGAGATATACCAGATGTGAAGGCATGCCAGATGTGGAGGCGTACCAGATATGAAGGTATACCAGATGAGAAGGTATACCAGATGTGAAGATATACCAGAAGTAAAGATATACCAGATGTGAAGGTATAGATAAATAGAGAAAAAAACAGAGAATGAAAAACGAAGAGACAGAAAAGGCCAAAGACAAGACCAAAGAAGAAAATAAGCAAGTGAGAGATAGAAATATATATATATATATATATATATATATATATATATATATATATATATATATATATATATATATATATATATATATATTATTTTTATTATTTTATTATTTTTTTGTTTTATGTTTCCGTTTTTTAGATAATTAAACATTAAACAAATTCTTTGAAATAGTTTAACGCGTTTCGGACGTTCTCGTGTTTCCTCAAGCGCCCGAAAAAATGCGAGAACGCCCGAAATGTGTTAAATTAACTCAAAGAATTATTTTTATGATTTAAAAATTAGAACTGTTGGGGAGTCCCATTCATGTATATATACATTTTTTCTCTTGTTGGGATCCCTTAACACATTTTATAAACACACACACACACATACACATACACATGCACACACGCGCACACACATACATATATACACACATATATATATGCATGTATATACATATATATGCATATATATACATTTATATATATATACATACATATATATATATATACATACATATTATTATGCATATATACATATAGAGAAATAAAAAAGGAGCGAACCGTGTTATGTGTTAATCACCGTTTCGTCTTTATTTCGAGACTTCCTTTCATACATATATATATACATATATATACATATATGTATGTATGTATGTATGCATATATATATATATGCATATATATATATTTTTGTATACTTTGGCAGGAAGTAATTATTTATGTACGTCCGATTAATCACGACTGAGTGCGTCTTTTTTTCAATTTAGTTGGTAGTCTATTCAGTTCGCTGAGCGGTCTTTCTTGTTTCGGCTGGTAGGTTAGATAGTTCGGCGCCCAGTGGGTGTTGTTCTAGCCATACTCTCTAGCGCTTTCCATCGGAACTTCTGATCATCCTGAGGACTGGAGATAGTAAAATAGCAGGATAGAGATAGGCAGTTACGGAAACGGAGAGATACACAGAAAAAAAGAAGGTGGAAAGAAAGAGAGATAGAAAGAAATACATAACTAGTAATCCAGATATAGATAGACTTGTAGATAGATAGATAGTAGTAGAGAAAGAGATAGATAGATAGATAGATAGATAGTGAGAGGAAGAAGGAGTAAGGTATATCTATACGGAGATAAATAGGGAAAGAAATAGATACATAGATAAAAAACATAGCAAGAAAAAGATAGAGAGATAGATAGAAAGAGGGAAATATAGAGCAAGATAACTCGATAGAAAGGGATAGAGAGAGAGAGAGAGACAGATAGAAAGAAAGAGGGAAATAAATAAATCGATTGATAAATAGACAGAGAGAGAGAGGGGCATAGAACAAGAGAAAAAAAGAGAGGTACATTATTCTTTGGATCAATTATTCTCTGTTAACTTCAATATATTTCAGGAAGACCCGACCGGCACGATCCTTTTCATCGCATATTATATTCTCTGCCGTTCCAACGTGAACGAATTGTGAATACTCGGCGATTTCTTTAACAATAGCTTTTAATGATCCGCCCGATCATTGTATAAAAGATAGCAGGGCGATTCTTCGTCAAGAACTTACTTATTTGATTTCGATCTTCATTGTCTGCGATCTAAAAATTATTTGAAAAAGCGATTTCTTTTTTACAAGGTAGTCACCACTTATCAAGGCCCGAAAGCCACTCGGGGATAAGAGTTATTGCGTGTACAGTAATCAATTGGATAGTATCGTAGTAATCGTTCGCATGTGAGATTTTGATAAAGTGTCTTACTTAAGGGGGCGGTTCATCAGGAATTTGTTTAAGTTAGACTTGATGACATCAAGGTTGTAGTCAGATGGGAAACAGGTAAACGGAACAGAGTTCCACAGGCGTGCACTTCTAAGAAAGAAGCTTTGTTTCTGAATCAATGTAGACAGAAAAATAAAATGTAGGGTCAATTTTCGTTAGTGCAGAGAAATTCTAAAATTGGAATATTGACTTTCAAGTGAAATTAATGATATCTAATGAATTGTCATATCACAGTTATTAACATATCCAAAAATTACGAAAAACAAAAGGATAGAAAATATATTATTAGATGCAACGATAAAATTGTCGCCCTCGAAAAAACGACTTCATTCCATTTCCGTTTGAGGAAAACCGGGTTTCTTTTGTTGCAGACCATCTACGATTTGGCCAGTTGTGTGCAAGTCACAAAAGTGATAGAAAGCTTCTATCATGTTTGAAAGTGACTCGGAGATGCGCCGCTGTATAACTCATGCTCTCTACTGACGCAAGTTATGGTAACATAGCCAGCACCCTCAAAATGCAATGCTTGAGGGAATAGCTCAACGCAGTGGATGACCCACGATTATGGTCTTTGGTGTGGTTTCAAGTAAGGGCAATATAATGTCACCTCACATCTTCGAAGTCAAGACCAAAGTATACCTGGATGTACTGGTTATTCCCTGGTAGAATCAAGTTGCTGCTGGCAGACCCTGGATATGGCAACAGGATTCTGCGCCACAACACAATTCCAAAGAGACCTAGGGTAAGGGTTAGGGTTAGGCTTCAGAAGGTGTGGTGCGATTTTGTATCCTTTTGTCACTGACCTGCCCCCTCCACCGATCTGAACACGCTGGACTACTTTATTTGCTCATACCTGGAGAACATCACAAATATGACCTCACACAACACAACTGCTAAACTGATAGCTGCCATCCGCCCAGTATTCGCCGAGCTGTCGCCCGCGCTTGTACAAAAAAGCATGCTCCTAGTTCCGGACCCGTGTTAAAGCGGTGATTTAGGCTGAAGGCGGCTACATTGAATACATATCAGCTCTAATATATAATCAAGTTACCTAAATTGATTTTTTTAAATATTTTTTTTTAATAAAGATTTAGTGTTGTTTCCTTAAGGACGACAAATTTATCGTTCCAGACCGTATTAAAGAAAGAAGTTTTCGGAGTAATTAGCAATTTTATGTTAGATAATAATTACAGAGCGCTTATATTAACAGGGGAGGTCATTCATGGTTGAAACCTGTCAAAAGCTTAGGACAATTTTGGAGAAGTTTTTGAAATGGACTTACATACACTGAATTAACAGAACATTTATTTTTTACGGTTAATAAAAAATTCTAAAGAAAAAAATATATGAGTTTGATGTTTGTTGTCTATTTTTTTTTATATATACCCTTATTTATTACAATTACAAACTATGATAATTTCCCTTGTATTTAACTTACATGCTACACGTGACAAAACAAATATGGCCGAAAAAATATTTTTCTTTGAATAATGGAAATACCTGTTTTATGTAACATTTTTTAAATATTTAAATAATTATGACGTGACAATTAGATAAAATAAGATAAATTTAAATAATTGTGACGTAACAAATAGATAACATAAGATAGATTTACATCAGTGTGACGTAACAAATAGATAAAATAAGATAGATTTAAATAATTGTGACGTAACAAATAGATAAAATAAGATAGATTTAAATAAGTGTGACGTAACAAATAGATAAAATAAGATAGATTTAAATAATTGTGACGTAACAAATAGATAAAATAAGATAGATTTAAATAATTGTGACGTAACAAATAGATAAAATAAGATAGATTAAAATAATCGTGACGTAACAAATAGATAGAATAAGATAGATTTAAATAATTGTGACGTAATAAATAGAAAAAATAAGATAGATTTAAATAAGTGTGACGTAACAAATCGATAATATAAGATAGATTTAAATAATTGTGACGCAACAAATCGATAAAATAAGATAGATTTAAATAAGTGTGACGTAACAAATCGATAAAATAAGATAGATTTAAATAATTGTGACGTAATAAATAGATAAATTAAGATAGATTTAAATAAGTATGACGTAACAAATAGATAAAATAAGATAGATTTAAATAATTATGACGTAACAAATAGATACAATAAGATAGATTTAAATAATCGTGACGTAACAAATAGATAGAATAAGATAGATTTAAATAATTGTGACGTAATAAATAGAAAAAATAAGATAGATTTAAATAAGTGTGACGTAACAAATCGATAATATAAGATAGATTTAAATAATTGTGACGTAACAAATAGATAAAATAAGATAGATTTAAATAATTGTGACGTAACAAATAGATAAAATAAGATAGATTTAAATAATTGTGACGTAATAAATAGATAAAATAAGATAGATTTAAATAAGTATGACGTAACAAATAGATAAAATAAGATAGATTTAAATAATTATGACGTAACAAATAGATACAATAAGATAGATTTAAATAATTGTGACGTAACAAATAGATAAAATACGATAGATTAAAATAATTGTGACGTAATAAATAGATAAAATAAGATAGATTTAAATAATTGTGACGTAACAAATAGATAACATCAGATATATTTAAATAATTGTGACGTAACAAATCGATAAAATAAGATAGATTTAAATAATTGTGACGTAATTAATAGATAAAATAAGATAGATTTAAATAAGTGTGACGTAACAAATAGATAAAATAAGATAGATTTAAATAGTTGTGACATAACAAATAGATAAAATAAGATAGATTTAAATAATTGTGACGTAACAAATAGATAAAACAAGATAGATTTAAATAATTGTGACAACAAATAGATAAAATAAGATAGATTTAAATAATTGTGACGTAATAAATAGATAAAATAAGATAGATTTAAATAAGTGTGACATAACAAATAGATACAATAAGATAGATTTAAATAATTGTGACGTAATAAATAGATAAAATAAGATAGATTTAAATAATTGTGACGCAATAAATAGATAAAAAAAGACAGATTTAAATGTGTGACATAACAAATAGATAAAATAAGATAGATTTAAATAATTGTGACGTAACAAATAGATAAAATAAGATAGATTTAAATAATTGTGACGTAACAAATAGATAAAACAAGATATATTTAAATAATTATGACGTAACAAATAGATAAAATAAGATAGATTTAAATAATTATGACGTAATAAATAGATAAAATAAGATAGATTTAAATAAGTGTGACGTAATAAATAGATAAAATAAGATAGATTAAATTAATTGTGACGTAACAAATAGATAAAATAAGAGATTTAAATAAATGTGACGTAACAAATAGATAAAATGGTAGATTTAAATAATTGTTACGTAACAAATAGATAAAATAAGATAGATTTAAATAATTGTGACGTAATAAATAGATAAAATAAGATAGATTTAAATAATTGTGACGTAATAAATAGATAAAATAAGATAGATTTAAATAATTGTGACGTAACAAATAGATAAAATAAGATAGATTTAAATAAGTGTGACGTAATAAATAGATAAAATAAGATAGATTTAAATAATTATGACGTAACAAATAGATAAAATAAGATAGATTTAAATAATTATGACGTAACAAATAGATAAAATAAGATAGATTTAAATAATTATGACGTAACAAATTGATAAAATAAGATAGATTTTAGTAATTATGACGTAACAAATAGATAAAATAAGATAGATTTAAATAATTGTGACGTAACAAATAGATAACACAAGACAGATTTAAATAATTGTGACATAACAAATAGATAAAATAAGATAGATTTAAATAATTGTGACGTAACAAATAGATAAAATAAGATAGATTTAAATAATTGTGACGTAACAAATAGATAAAACAAGATAGATTTAAATAATTATGACGTACTAAATAGATAAAATAAGATAGATTAAAATAATTATGACGTAACAAATAGATAAAATAAGATAGATTTAAATAAGTGTGACGTAACAAATAGATAAAATAAGATAGATTTAAATAATTGTAACGTAATAAATAGATAAAATAAGATAGATTTAAATAATTGTGACGTAACAAATAGATAAAATAAGATAGATTTAAATAATTGTGACGTAACAAATAGATAAAATAAGATATATTGAAATAATTGTGACGTAACAAATAGATAAAATAAGATAGATTTAAATAATTGTGACGTAATAAATAGATAAAATAAGATAGATTTAAATAATTGTGACGTAACAAATAGATAAAATAAGATAGATTTAAATAAGTGTGACGTAATAAATAGATAAAATAAGATAGATTTAAATAATTATGACGTAACAAATAGATAAAATAAGATAGATTTAAATAATTATGACGTAACAAATAGATAAAATAAGATAGATTTAAATAATTATGACGTAACAAATAGATAAAATAAGATAGATTTAAATAATTATGACGTAAGAAATAGATAAAATAAGATAGATTAAAATAATTGTGACGTAATAAAAAGATAAAATAAGACAGATTTAAATAATTGTGACATAACAAATAGATAAAATAAGATAGATTTAAATAAGTGTGACGTAATAAATAGATAAAATAAGATAGATTTAAATAATAATAGTGACGTTACAAATAGATAAAATAAGATAGATTTAAATAATAATAGTGACGTTACAAATAGATAAAATAAGATAGATTTAAATAATTGTGACGTAATAAATCGATAAAATAAGACAGATTTAAATAAGTGTGACGTAATAAATAGATAAAATAAGATAGATTTAAATAATTATGACGCAACAAATCGATAAAATAAGATAGATTTAAATAATAGTGATGTAATAAATAGATAAAATAAGATAGATTTAAATAAGTGTGACGTAATAAATAGATAAAATAAGATAGATTAAAATAAGTGTGACGAAACAAATATATAAAATAAGATATATTTAAATAAGTGTGACGTAATAAATAGATAAAATAAGATAGATTTAAATAAGTGTGACGTAACAAATAGATAGAAACAGATAGATTTAAATAATTATGACGTTACAAATTGAAAAAATAAGATAGATTTAAATAAGTGTGACGTAACAAATAGATAAAATAAGATAGATTTAAATAACTGTGACGTAACAAATAGATAAAATAAGATAGATTTAAATAAGTGTGACGTAACAAATAGATAAAATAAGATAGATTTAAATAACTGTGACGGACCAAATAGATAAAATAAGATAGATTTAAATAAGTGTGACGTAACAAATAGATAAAATAAGATAGATTTAAATAATTCTGACGTAACAAATAGATAAAATAAGATAGATTTAAATAATTACGACGTAACAAATCGATAAAATAAGATAGATTTAAATAATTATGACGTAACAAATAGATAAAATAAGATAGATTTAAATAAGTGTGACGAAATAAATAGATAAAATAAGATAGATTTAAATAATTGTGACGTAATAAATAGATAAAATGAGATAGATTTAAATAATTGTGACAACAAATTGATAAAATAAAATAGATTTAAATAATTATCCCGTAATAAATAGATAAAAAAAGATAGATTTAAATAAGTGTGACGTAATAAATAGATAAAATAAGATAGATTTAAATAATTATGACGTAACAAATATATAAAATAAGATAGATTTAAATAAGTGTGACGTAATAAATAGATAAAATAAGATAGATTTCAATAAGTGTGACGTAACAAATAGATATAAACAGATAGATTTAAATAATTATGACGTTACAGATAGAAAAAAAAAGATAGATTTAAATAAGTGTGACGTAACAAATAGATAAAATAAGACAGATTTAAATAACTGTGACGTAACAAATAGATAAAATAAGATAGATTTAAATAAGTGTGACGTAACAAATAGATAAAATAAGATGGATTTAAATAATTGTGACGTAACAAATAGATAAAATAAGATAGATTTAAATAATTACGACGTAACAAATCGATAAAATAAGATAGATTTAAATAATTATGACGAAACAAATAGATAAAATAAGATAGATTTAAATAAGTGTGACGTAATAAATAGATAAAATAAGATAGATTTAAATAAGTGTGACAACAAATAGATAAAACAAGATAGATTTAAATAATTATGACGTAACAAATAGATAAAACAAGATAGATTTAAATAAGTGTGACGTAATAAATAGATAAAATAAGATAGATTTAAATAATTGTGACGTAATAAATAGACAAAATAAGATAGATTTAAATAAGTGCGACGTAATAAATAGATAAAATAAGATAGATTTAAATTATTATGACGTTACAAATAGATAAAATAAGATAGATTTAAATAAGTGTAACATAACAAATAGATAAAATAAAATAGATTTAAATAATTGTGACGTAACAAATAGATAAAATAAGATAGATTTAAATAAGTGTGACGTAACAAATAGATAAAATAAGATAGATTTAAATAATTGTGACGTAACAAATAGATAAAATAAGATAGATTTAAATAATTGTGACGTAATAAATAGATAAAATAAGATAGATTTAAATAATTGTGACGTAATAAATAGATAAAATAAGATAGATTTAAATAGTTGTGACATAACAAATAGATAAAATTAGATAGATTTAAACAATTGTGACGTAATAAATAGATAAAACAGGATAGATTTAAGTAAGTGTGACGTATTAAATAGATAAAATAAGATAGATTTAAATAATTGTGACGTAACAAATGTATAAAATAAGATAGATTTAAATAAGTGTGACGTAACAAATAGATAAAATAAGATAGATTTAAATAATTGTGACGTAATAAATAGATAAAATAAGATAGATTTAAATAAGTGTGACATAACAAATAGAGTAAATAAGATAGATTTAAAAAATTGTGACGTAACAAATAGATAAAATAAGATAGATTTAAATAATTATGACGTAACAAATAGATAAAATACGATAGATTTAAATAATTGTGACGTAACAAATAGATAAAATAAGATAGATTTAAACAATTGTGACGTAACAAACAGATAAAATAAGATAGATTTAAATAATTGTGACGTAACAAATAGATAAAACAAGATAGATGTAAATAATTGTGACGTAACAAATAGATAAAATAAGATAGATTTAAATAAGTGTGACGTAATAAATAGATAAAATAAGATAGATTGAAATAATTATGACGTAACAAATAGATAAAATAAGATAGATTTAAATAATTGTGACGTAACAAATAGATAAAATAAGATAGATTTAAATAATTGTGACGTAACAAATAGATAAAATAAGAAAGATTTAAATAATTGTGACGTAACAAATAGATAAAATAAGATAGATTTAAATAAGTGTGATGTAACAAATAGATAAAATAAGATAGATTTAAATAAGTGTGACGTAATAAATAGATAAAATAAGATAGATTTAAATAATTATGACGTTACAAATAGATGAAATAAGATAGATTTAAATAATTATGACATAACAAATAGAGAAAATAAGATAGATTTAAATAATTGTGACGTAACAAATAGATAAAATAAGATAGATTTAAATAATTGTGACGTAACAAATAGATAAAATAAGATAGATTTAAATAATTGTGACGTAATAAATAGATAAAATAAGATAGATTTAAATAAGTGTGACGTAACAAATAGATAAAATAACATAGATTTAAATAGTTGTGACAACCCAAATAAATAAAATAAGATAGATTTAAATAATTGTGACGTAACAAATAGATAAAATAAGATAGATTTAAATAATTGTGACGTAATAAATAGATAAAATAAGATAGATTTAAATAAGTGTGACGTAATAAATAGATAAAATAAGATAGATTTAAATAAATGTGACGTAACAAATAGATAAAATAAGATAGATTTAAATAATTGTGACAACAAATAGATAAAATAAGATAGATTTAAATAATTGTGACGTAATAAATAGATAAAATAAGATAGATTTAAATAAGTGTGACATAACAAATAGATAAAATAAGATAGATTTAAATAATTGTGACGTAACAAATAGATAAAATAAGATAGATTTAAATAATTGTGACGTAACAAATAGATAAAACAAGATAGATTTAAATAATTATGACGTACTAAATAGATAAAATAAGATAGATTAAAATAATTATGACGTAACAAATAGATAAAATAAGATAGATTTAAATAAGTGTGAACTAATAAATAGATAAAATAAGATAGATTTAAATAAGTGTGACGTAACAAATAGATAAAATAAGATAGATTTAAATAATTGTGACGTAATAAATAGATAAAATAAGATAGATTTAAATAATTGTGACGTAACAAATAGATAAAATAAGATAGATTTAAATAATTGTGACGTAACAAATAGATAAAATAAGATATATTTAAATAATTGTGACGTAACAAATAGATAAAAAAAGATAGAGTTAAATAATTGTGACGTAATAAATAGATAAAATAAGATAGATTTAAATAAGTGTGACGTAATAAATAGATAAAATAAGATAGATTTAAATAATTGTGACGTAACAAATAGATAAAATTAGATAGATTTAAATAAGTGTGACGTAATAAATAGATAAAATAAGATAGATTTAAATAATTATGACGTAACAAATAGATAAAATAAGATAGATTTAAATAATTATGACGTAACAAATAGATAAAATAAGATAGATTTCAATAATTATGACGTAACAAATAGATAAAATAAGATAGATTTAAATAAGTGTGACGTAATAAATAGATAAAATAAGATAGATTTAAATAATAATAGTGACGTTACAAATAGATAAAATAAGATAGATTTAAATAATTGTGACGTAACAAATAGATAAAATAAGAAAGATTTAAATAATTATGACGCAACAAATCGATAAAATAAGATAGATTTAAATAAGTGTGACGTAACAAATAGATAAAATAAGATAGATTTAAATAATTATGACGCAACAAATCGATAAAATAAGATAGATTTAAATAATAGTGATGTAATAAATAGATAAAATGTGATAGATTTAAATAATTGTGACGTAATAAATAGATAAAATAAGATAGATTTAAATAAGTGTGACGTAACAAATATATAAAATAAGATATATTTAAATAAGTGTGACGTAATAAATAGATAAAATAAGATAGATTTAAATAAGTGTGACGTAACAAATAGATAGAAACAGATAGATTTAAATAATTATGACGTTACAAATAGAAAAAATAAGATAGATTTAAATAAGTGTGACGTAACAAATAGATAAAATAAGATAGATTTAAATAACTTTGACGTAACAAATAGATAAAATAAGATAGATTTAAATAAGTGTGACGTAACAAATAGATAAAATAAGATAGATTTAAATAACTGTGACGGACCAAATAGATAAAATAAGATAGATTTAAATAAGTGTGACGTAACAAATAGATAAAATAAGATAGATTTAAATAATTCTGACGTAACAAATAGATAAAATAAGATAGATTTAAATAATTACGACGTAACAAATCGATAAAATAAGATAGATTTAAATAATTATGACGTAACAAATAGATAAAATAAGATAGATTTAAATAAGTGTGACGTAATAAATAGAAAAAATAAGATAGATTTAAATAATTGTGACGTAATAAATAGATAAAATGAGATAGATTTAAATAATTGTGACAACAAATTGATAAAATAAGATAGATTTAAATAATTATCCCGTAATAAATAGATAAAAAAAGATAGATTTAAATAAGTGTGACGTAATAAATAGATAAAAGAAGATAGATTTAAATAATTATGACGTAACAAATATATAAAATAAGATAGATTTAAATAAGTGTGACGTAATAAATAGATAAAATAATATAGATTTCAATAAGTGTGACGTAACAAATAGATATAAACAGATAGATTTAAATAATTATGACGTTACAGATAGAAAAAAAAAGATAGATTTAAATAAGTGTGACGTAACAAATAGATAAAATAAGATAGATTAAAATAACTGTGACGTAACAAATAGATCAAATAATATAGATTTAAATAAGTGTGACGTAACAAATAGATAAAATAAGATGGATTTAAATAATTCTGACGTAACAAATAGATAAAATAAGATAGATTTAAATAATTACGACGTAACAAATCGATAAAATAGGATAGATTTAAATAATTATGACGTAACAAATAGATAAAATAAGATAGATTTAAATAATTGTGACGTAACAAATAGATAAAATAAGATAGATTTAAATAAGTGTGACGTAACAAATAGATAAAATAAGATAGATTTAAATAATTGTGACGTAACAAATAGATAAAATAAGATAGATTTAAATAATTGTGACGTAATAAATAGATAAAATAAGATAGATTTAAATAAGTGTGACGTAACAAATAGATAAAATAAGATAGATTTAAATAGTTGTGACAACAAATAGATAAAATAAGATAGATTTAAATAATTGTGACGTAATAAATAGATAAAATAAGATAGATTTAAGTAAGTGTGACGTAATAAATAGATAAAATAAGATAGATTTAAATAATTGTGACGTAACAAATAGATAAAATAAGATAGATTTAAATAATTGTGACGTAATAAATAGATAAAATAAGATAGATTTAAATAAGTGTGACATAACAGAGTAAATAAGATAGATTTACAAAATTGTGACGTAACAAATAGATAAAATAAGATAGATTTAAATAATTATGACGTAACAAATAGATAAAATAAGATAGATTTAAATAATTGTGACGTAACAAATAGATAAAATAAGATAGATTTAAACAATTGTGACGTAACAAACAGATAAAACAAGATAGATTTAAATAATTGTGACGTAACAAATAGATAAAACAAGATAGATTTAAATAATTGTGACGTAACAAATAGATAAAATAAGATAGATTTAAATAATTGTGACGTAACAAATAGATAAAATAAGATAGATTTAAAGTATTGTGACGTAATAAATAGATAAAAAAAGATAGATTTACATGTGTGACATAACAAATAGATAAAATAAGATAGATTTAAATAATTGTGACGTAACAAATAGATAAAATAAGATAGATTTAAATAATTGTGACGTAACAAATAGATAAAATAAAATAGATTTAAATAATTATGACGTTACAAATAGATAAAATAAGATAGATTTAAATAATTATGACGTAACAAATAGATAAAATAAGATAGATTTAAATAAGTGTGACGTAACAAATAGATAAAATAAGATAGATGTAAACAATTGTGACGTAACAAATAGATAAAATAAGATAGATTTAAATAATTGTGACGTAACAAATAGATAAAACAAGATAGATTTAAATAATTGTGACGTAACAAATAGATAAAATAAGATAGATTTAAATAATTGTGACGTAACAAATAGATAAAATAAGATAGATTTAAATAAGTGTGACGTAATAAATAGATAAAATAAGATAGATTTAAATAATTGTGACGTAACAAATAGATAAAATTAGATAGATTTAAATAATTGTGACGTAACAAATAGATAAAATAAGATAGATTTAAATAAGTGTGATGTAACAAATAGATAAAATAAGATAGATTTAAATAAGTGTGACATAATAAATAGATAAAATAAGATAGATTTAAATAATTATGACGTTACAAATAGATGAAATAAGATAGATTTAAATAATTATGACATAACAAATAGATAGAATAAGATAGATTTAAATAATTGTGACGTAATAAATAGAAAAAATAAGATAGATTTAAATAAGTGTGACGTAACAAATCGATAATATAAGATAGATTTAAATAATTGTGACGTAACAAATAGATAAAATAAGATAGATTTAAATAATTGTGACGTAACAAATAGATAAAATAAGATAGATTTAAATAATTGTGACGTAATAAATATATAAAATAAGATAGATTTAAATAAGTATGACGTAACAAATAGATAAAAAAAGATAGATTTAAATAATTATGACGTAACAAATAGATACAATAAGATAGATTTGAATAATTGTGACGTAACAAATAGATAAAATACGATAGATTAAAATAATTGTGACGTAATAAATAGATAACATAAGATAGATTTAAATAATTGTGACGTAACAAATAGATAACATCAGATATATTTAAATAATTGTGACGTAACAAATCGATAAAATAAGATAGATTTAAATAATTGTGACGTAATAAATAGATAAAATAAGATAGATTTAAATAAGTGTGACGTAACAAATAGATAAAATGAGATAGATTTAAATAGTTGTGACATAACAAATAGATAAAATAAGATAGATTTAAATAATTGTGACGTAATAAATAGATTAAATAAGATAGATTTAAATAATTGTGACGTAATAAATAGATAAAATAAGATAGATTTAAATAAGTGTGACATAACAAATAGATACAATAAGATAGATTTAAATAATTGTGACGTAATAAATAGATAAAATAAGATAGATTTAAATAATTGTAACGCAATAAATAGATAAAAAAAGACAGATTTAAATGTGTGACATAACAAATAGATAAAATAAGATAGATTTAAATAATTGTGACGTAACAAATAGATAAAATAAGATAGATTTAAATAATTGTGACGTAACAAATAGATAAAACAAGATATATTTAAATAATTATGACGTAACAAATAGATAAAATAAGATAGATTTAAATAATTATGACGTAACAAATAGATAAAATAAGATAGATTTAAATAAGTGTGACGTAATAAATAGATAAAATAAGATAGATTAAATTAATTGTGACGTAACAAATAGATAAAATAAGATAGATTTAAATAAATGTGACGTAACAAATAGATAAAATGATAGATTTAAATAATTGTTACGTAACAAATAGATAAAATAAGATAGATTTAAATAATTGTGACGTAACAAATAGATAAAATAAGATAGATTTAAATAATTGTGACATAACAAATAGATAAAATAAGATAGATTTAAATAATTGTGACGTAATAAATAGATAAAATAAGATAGATTTAAATAATTGTGACGTAATAAATAGATAAAATAAGATAGATTTAAATGTGTGACATAACAAATAGATAAAATAAGATAGATTTAAATAATTATGACGTAACAAATAGATAAAATAAGATAGATTTAAATAATTGTGACGTAACAAATAGATAAAACAAGATAGATTTAAATAATTATGACGTACTAAATAGATAAAATAAGATAGATTAAAATAATTATGACGTAACAAATAGATAAAATAAGATAGATTTAAATAAGTGTGACGTAATAAATAGACAAAATAAGATAGATTTAAATAAGTGTGACGTAACAAATAGATAAAATAAGATAGATTTAAATAATTGTGACGTAATAAATCGGTAAAATAAGATAGATTTAAATAATTGTGACGTAACAAATAGATAAAATACGATAGATTAAAATAATTGTGACGTAATAAATAGATAAAATAAGATAGATTTAAATAATTGTGACGTAACAAATAGATAACATCAGATAGATTTAAATAATTGTGACGTAACAAATCGATAAAATAAGATAGATTTAAATAATTGTGACGTAATAAATAGATAAAATAAGATAGATTTAAAAAAGTGTGACGTAACAAATAGATAAAATAAGATAGATTTAAATAATTGTGACGTAATAAATAGATAAAATAAGATAGATTTAAAGAAGTGTGACGTAATAAATAGATAAAATAAGATAGATTTAAATAATTGTGACGTAACAAATAGATAAAACAAGATAGATTTAAATAATTGTGACAACAAATAGATAAAATAAGATAGATTTAAATAATTGTGACGTAATAAGTAGATAAAATAAGATAGATTTAAATAAGTGTGACATAACAAATAGATACAATAAGATAGATTTAAATAATTGTGACGTAATAAATAGATAAAATAAGATAGATTTAAATAATTGTGACGCAATAAATAGATAAAAAAAGACATATTTAAATGTGTGACAACAAATAGATAAAATAAGATAGATTTAAATAATTGTGACGTAACAAATAGATAAAATAAGATAGATTTAAATAATTGTGACGTAACAAATAGATAAAACAAGATATATTTAAATAATTATGACGTAACAAATAGATAAAATAAGACAGATTTAAATAATTACGACGTAACAAATAGATAAAATAAGATAGATTAAAATAAGTGTGACGTAATAAATAGATAAAATAAGATAGATTAAATTAATTGTGACGTAACAAATAGATAAAATGAGATAGATTTAAATAAATGTGACGTAACAAATAGATAAAATAAGATAGATTTAAATAATTGTGACGTAACAAATAGATAAAATAAGATAGATTTAAAAAATTGTGACGTAACAAATAGATAAAATAAGATAGATTTAAATAATTGTGACGTAATAAATAGATAAAATAAGATAGATTTAAATAAGTGTGACGTAATAAATAGATAAAATAAGATAGATTTACATAATTGTGACGTAACAAATAGATAAAATAAGATAGATTTAAATAAGTGTGACGTAATAAATAGATAAAATAAGATAGATTTAAATAATTATGACGTAACAAATAGATAAAATAAGATAGATTTAAATAATAATGACGTAACAAATAGATAAAATAAGATAGATTTAAATAATTATGACGTAACAAATAGATAAAATAAAAAAGATTTAAATAGTTGTGACATAAAAAATAGATAAAATAAGATAGATTTAAATAATTGTGACGTAATAAATAGATAAAATAAGATAGATTTAAATAAGTGTGACGTAATAAATAGATAAAATAAGATAGATTTAAATAATTGTGACGTAACAAATAGATAAAATAAGATAGATTTAAATAATTGTGACAACAAATAGATAAAATAAGATAGATTTAAATAATTGTGACGTAATAAATAGATAAAATAAGATAGATTTAAATAAGTGTGACGTAATAAATAGATAAAATAAGATAGATTTAAATAATTGTGACGTAACAAATAGATAAAATAAGATAGATTTAAATAATTATGACGTAACAAATAGATAAAATAAAATATATTTAAATAGTTGTGACATAACAAATAGATAAAATAAGATAGATTTAAATAATTGTGACGTAATAAATAGATAAAATAAGATAGATTTAAATAAGTGTGACGTAATAAATAGATAAAATAAGATAGATTTAAATAATTGTGACGTAACAAATAGATAACATAAGATAGATTTAAATAATTGTGACAACAAATAGATAAAATAAGATAGATTTAAATAATTGTGACGTAATAAATAGATAAAATAAGATAGATTTAAATAATTGTGACGTAATAAATAGAAAAAATAAGATAGATTTAAATAAGTGTGACATAACAAATAGATAAAATAAGATAGATTTAAATAATTGTGACGTAACAAATAGATAAAATAAGATAGATTTAAATAATTGTGACGTAACAAATAGATAAAACAAGATAGATTTAAATAATTATGACGTACTAAATAGATAAAATAAGATAGATTAAAATAATTATGACGTAACAAATAGATAAAATAAGATAGATTTAAATAAGTGTGACGTAATAGATAGATAAAATAAGATAGATTTAAATAATTGTGACGTAACAAATAGATAAAATAATATAGATTTAAAGTATTGTGACGTAACAAATAGATAAAAAAAGATAGATTTACATGTGTGACATAACAAATAGATAAAATAAGATGGATTTAAATAATTGTGACGTAACAAATAGATAAAAAAAGATAGATTTAAATAATTGTGACGTAACAAATAGATAAAATAAAATAGATTTAAATAATTATGACGTTACAAATAGATAAAATAAGATAGATTTAAATAATTATGACGTAACAAATAGATAAAATAAGATAGATTTAAATAAGTGTGACGTAACAAATAGATAAAATAAGATATATGTAAACAATAGTGACGTAACAAATAGATAAAATAAGATAGATTTAAATAATTGTGACGTAACAAATAGATAAAACAAGATAGATTTAAATAATTGTGACGTAACAAATAGATAAAATAAGATAGATTTAAATAATTGTGACGTAACAAATAGATAAAATAAGATAGATTTAAATAAGTGTGACGTAATAAATAGATAAAATAAGATAGATTTAAATAATTGTGACGTAACAAATAGATAAAATTAGATAGATTTAAATAATTGTGACGTAACAAATAGATAAAATAAGAAAGATTAAAATAATTGTGACGTAATAAAAAGATAAAATAAGACAGATTTAAATAATTGTGACATAACAAATAGATAAAATAAGATAGATTTAAATAAGTGTGACGTAATAAATAGATAAAATAAGATAGATTTAAATAATAATAGTGACGTTACAAATAGATAAAATAAGATAGATTTAAATAATAATAGTGACGTTACAAATAGATAAAATAAGATAGATTTAAATAATTGTGACGTAATAAATCGATAAAATAAGACAGATTTAAATAAGTGTGACGTAATAAATAGATAAAATAAGATAGATTTAAATAATTATGACGCAACAAATCGATAAAATAAGATAGATTTAAATAATAGTGATGTAATAAATAGATAAAATAAGATAGATTTAAATAAGTGTGACGTAATAAATAGATAAAATAAGATAGATTAAAATAAGTGTGACGAAACAAATATATAAAATAAGATATATTTAAATAAGTGTGACGTAATAAATAGATAAAATAAGATAGATTTAAATAAGTGTGACGTAACAAATAGATAGAAACAGATAGATTTAAATAATTATGACGTTACAAATTGAAAAAATAAGATAGATTTAAATAAGTGTGACGTAACAAATAGATAAAATAAGATAGATTTAAATAACTGTGACGTAACAAATAGATAAAATAAGATAGATTTAAATAAGTGTGACGTAACAAATAGATAAAATAAGATAGATTTAAATAACTGTGACGGACCAAATAGATAAAATAAGATAGATTTAAATAAGTGTGACGTAACAAATAGATAAAATAAGATAGATTTAAATAATTCTGACGTAACAAATAGATAAAATAAGATAGATTTAAATAATTACGACGTAACAAATCGATAAAATAAGATAGATTTAAATAATTATGACGTAACAAATAGATAAAATAAGATAGATTTAAATAAGTGTGACGAAATAAATAGATAAAATAAGATAGATTTAAATAATTGTGACGTAATAAATAGATAAAATGAGATAGATTTAAATAATTGTGACAACAAATTGATAAAATAAAATAGATTTAAATAATTATCCCGTAATAAATAGATAAAAAAAGATAGATTTAAATAAGTGTGACGTAATAAATAGATAAAATAAGATAGATTTAAATAATTATGACGTAACAAATATATAAAATAAGATAGATTTAAATAAGTGTGACGTAATAAATAGATAAAATAAGATAGATTTCAATAAGTGTGACGTAACAAATAGATATAAACAGATAGATTTAAATAATTATGACGTTACAGATAGAAAAAAAAAGATAGATTTAAATAAGTGTGACGTAACAAATAGATAAAATAAGACAGATTTAAATAACTGTGACGTAACAAATAGATAAAATAAGATAGATTTAAATAAGTGTGACGAAACAAATAGATAAAATAAGATGGATTTAAATAATTGTGACGTAACAAATAGATAAAATAAGATAGATTTAAATAATTACGACGTAACAAATCGATAAAATAAGATAGATTTAAATAATTATGACGAAACAAATAGATAAAATAAGATAGATTTAAATAAGTGTGACGTAATAAATAGATAAAATAAGATAGATTTAAATAAGTGTGACAACAAATAGATAAAACAAGATAGATTTAAATAATTATGACGTAACAAATAGATAAAACAAGATAGATTTAAATAAGTGTGACGTAATAAATAGATAAAATAAGATAGATTTAAATAATTGTGACGTAATAAATAGACAAAATAAGATAGATTTAAATAAGTGCGACGTAATAAATAGATAAAATAAGATAGATTTAAATTATTATGACGTTACAAATAGATAAAATAAGATAGATTTAAATAAGTGTAACATAACAAATAGATAAAATAAGATAGATTTAAATAATTGTGACGTAACAAATAGATAAAATAAGATAGATTTAAATAAGTGTGACGTAACAAATAGATAAAATAAGATAGATTTAAATAATTGTGACGTACCAAATAGATAAAATAAGATAGATTTAAATAATTTTGACGTAATAAATAGATAAAATAAGATAGATTTAAATAATTGTGACGTAATAAATAGATAAAATAAGATAGATTTAAATAGTTGTGACATAACAAATAGATAAAATTAGATAGATTTAAACAATTGTGACGTAATAAATAGATAAAACAGGATAGATTTAAGTAAGTGTGACGTATTAAATAGATAAAATAAGATAGATTTAAATAATTGTGACGTAACAAATATATAAAATAAGATAGATTTAAATAAGTGTGACGTAACAAATAGATAAAATAAGATAGATTTAAATAATTGTGACGTAATAAATAGATAAAATAAGATAGATTTAAATAAGTGTGACATAACAAATAGAGTAAATAAGATAGATTTAAAAAATTGTGACGTAACAAATAGATAAAATAAGATAGATTTAAATAATTATGACGTAACAAATAGATAAAATACGATAGATTTAAATAATTGTGACGTAACAAATAGATAAAATAAGATAGATTTAAACAATTGTGACGTAACAAACAGATAAAATAAGATAGATTTAAATAATTGTGACGTAACAAATAGATAAAACAAGATAGATGTAAATAATTGTGACGTAACAAATAGATAAAATAAGATAGATTTAAATAAGTGTGACGTAATAAATAGATAAAATAAGATAGATTGAAATAATTATGACGTAACAAATAGATAAAATAAGATAGATTTAAATAATTGTGACGTAACAAATAGATAAAATAAGATAGATTTAAATAATTGTGACGTAACAAATAGATAAAATAAGAAAGATTTAAATAATTGTGACGTAACAAATAGATAAAATAAGATAGATTTAAATAAGTGTGATGTAACAAATAGATAAAATAAGATAGATTTAAATAAGTGTGACGTAATAAATAGATAAAATAAGATAGATTTAAATAATTATGACGTTACAAATAGATGAAATAAGATAGATTTAAATAATTATGACATAACAAATAGAGAAAATAAGATAGATTTAAATAATTGTGACGTAACAAATAGATAAAATAAGATAGATTTAAATAATTGTGACGTAACAAATAGATAAAATAAGATAGATTTAAATAATTGTGACGTAATAAATAGATAAAATAAGATAGATTTAAATAAGTGTGACGTAACAAATAGATAAAATAAGATAGATTTAAATAGTTGTGACAACCCAAATAAATAAAATAAGATAGATTTAAATAATTGTGACGTAACAAATAGATAAAATAAGATAGATTTAAATAATTGTGACGTAATAAATAGATAAAATAAGATAGATTTAAATAAGTGTGACGTAATAAATAGATAAAATAAGATAGATTTAAATAAATGTGACGTAACAAATAGATAAAATAAGATAGATTTAAATAATTGTGACAACAAATAGATAAAATAAGATAGATTTAAATAATTGTGACGTAATAAATAGATAAAATAAGATAGATTTAAATAAGTGTGACATAACAAATAGATAAAATAAGATAGATTTAAATAATTGTGACGTAACAAATAGATAAAATAAGATAGATTTAAATAATTGTGACGTAACAAATAGATAAAACAAGATAGATTTAAATAATTATGACGTACTAAATAGATAAAATAAGATAGATTAAAATAATTATGACGTAACAAATAGATAAAATAAGATAGATTTAAATAAGTGTGAACTAATAAATAGATAAAATAAGATAGATTTAAATAAGTGTGACGTAACAAATAGATAAAATAAGATAGATTTAAATAATTGTGACGTAATAAATAGATAAAATAAGATAGATTTAAATAATTGTGACGTAACAAATAGATAAAATAAGATAGATTTAAATAATTGTGACGTAACAAATAGATAAAATAAGATATATTTAAATAATTGTGACGTAACAAATAGATAAAAAAAGATAGAGTTAAATAATTGTGACGTAATAAATAGATAAAATAAGATAGATTTAAATAAGTGTGACGTAATAAATAGATAAAATAAGATAGATTTAAATAATTGTGACGTAACAAATAGATAAAATTAGATAGATTTAAATAAGTGTGACGTAATAAATAGATAAAATAAGATAGATTTAAATAATTATGACGTAACAAATAGATAAAATAAGATAGATTTAAATAATTATGACGTAACAAATAGATAAAATAAGATAGATTTCAATAATTATGACGTAACAAATAGATAAAATAAGATAGATTTAAATAAGTGTGACGTAATAAATAGATAAAATAAGATAGATTTAAATAATAATAGTGACGTTACAAATAGATAAAATAAGATAGATTTAAATAATTGTGACGTAACAAATAGATAAAATAAGAAATATTTAAATAATTATGACGCAACAAATCGATAAAATAAGATAGATTTAAATAAGTGTGACGTAACAAATAGATAAAATAAGATAGATTTAAATAATTATGACGCAACAAATCGATAAAATAAGATAGATTTAAATAATAGTGATGTAATAAATAGATAAAATGTGATAGATTTAAATAATTGTGACGTAATAAATAGATAAAATAAGATAGATTTAAATAAGTGTGACGTAACAAATATATAAAATAAGATATATTTAAATAAGTGTGACGTAATAAATAGATAAAATAAGATAGATTTAAATAAGTGTGACGTAACAAATAGATAGAAACAGATAGATTTAAATAATTATGACGTTACAAATAGAAAAAATAAGATAGATTTAAATAAGTGTGACGTAACAAATAGATAAAATAAGATAGATTTAAATAACTTTGACGTAACAAATAGATAAAATAAGATAGATTTAAATAAGTGTGACGTAACAAATAGATAAAATAAGATAGATTTAAATAACTGTGACGGACCAAATAGATAAAATAAGATAGATTTAAAAAAGTGTGACGTAACAAATAGATAAAATAAGATAGATTTAAATAATTCTGACGTAACAAATAGATAAAATAAGATAGATTTAAATAATTACGACGTAACAAATCGATAAAATAAGATAGATTTAAATAATTATGACGTAACAAATAGATAAAATAAGATAGATTTAAATAAGTGTGACGTAATAAATAGAAAAAATAAGATAGATTTAAATAATTGTGACGTAATAAATAGATAAAATGAGATAGATTTAAATAATTGTGACAACAAATTGATAAAATAAGATAGATTTAAATAATTATCCCGTAATAAATAGATAAAAAAAGATAGATTTAAATAAGTGTGACGTAATAAATAGATAAAAGAAGATAGATTTAAATAATTATGACGTAACAAATATATAAAATAAGATAGATTTAAATAAGTGTGACGTAATAAATAGATAAAATAATATAGATTTCAATAAGTGTGACGTAACAAATAGATATAAACAGATAGATTTAAATAATTATGACGTTACAGATAGAAAAAAAAAGATAGATTTAAATAAGTGTGACGTAACAAATAGATAAAATAAGATAGATTAAAATAACTGTGACGTAACAAATAGATAAAATAATATAGATTTAAATAAGTGTGACGTAACAAATAGATAAAATAAGATGGATTTAAATAATTCTGACGTAACAAATAGATAAAATAAGATAGATTGAAATAATTACGACGTAACAAATCGATAAAATAGGATAGATTTAAATAATTATGACGTAACAAATAGATAAAATAAGATAGATTTAAATAATTGTGACGTAACAAATAGATAAAATAAGATAGATTTAAATAAGTGTGACGTAACAAATAGATAAAATAAGATAGATTTAAATAATTGTGACGTAACAAATAGATAAAATAAGATAGATTTAAATAATTGTGACGTAATAAATAGATAAAATAAGATAGATTTAAATAAGTGTGACGTAACAAATAGATAAAATAAGATAGATTTAAATAGTTGTGACAACAAATAGATAAAATAAGATAGATTTAAATAATTGTGACGTAATAAATAGATAAAATAAGATAGATTTAAGTAAGTGTGACGTAATAAATAGATAAAATAAGATAGATTTAAATAATTGTGACGTAACAAATAGATAAAATAAGATAGATTTAAATAATTGTGACGTAATAAATAGATAAAATAAGATAGATTTAAATAAGTGTGACATAACAGAGTAAATAAGATAGATTTACAAAATTGTGACGTAACAAATAGATAAAATAAGATAGATTTAAATAATTATGACGTAACAAATAGATAAAATAAGATAGATTTAAATAATTGTGACGTAACAAATAGATAAAATAAGATAGATTTAAACAATTGTGACGTAACAAACAGATAAAACAAGATAGATTTAAATAATTGTGACGTAACAAATAGATAAAACAAGATAGATTTAAATAATTGTGACGTAACAAATAGATAAAATAAGATAGATTTAAATAATTGTGACGTAACAAATAGATAAAATAAGATAGATTTAAAGTATTGTGACGTAATAAATAGATAAAAAAAGATAGATTTACATGTGTGACATAACAAATAGATAAAATAAGATAGATTTAAATAATTGTGACGTAACAAATAGATAAAATAAGATAGATTTAAATAATTGTGACGTAACAAATAGATAAAATAAAATAGATTTAAATAATTATGACGTTACAAATAGATAAAATAAGATAGATTTAAATAATTATGACGTAACAAATAGATAAAATAAGATAGATTTAAATAAGTGTGACGTAACAAATAGATAAAATAAGATAGATGTAAACAATTGTGACGTAACAAATAGATAAAATAAGATAGATTTAAATAATTGTGACGTAACAAATAGATAAAACAAGATAGATTTAAATAATTGTGACGTAACAAATAGATAAAATAAGATAGATTTAAATAATTGTGACGTAACAAATAGATAAAATAAGATAGATTTAAATAAGTGTGACGTAATAAATAGATAAAATAAGATAGATTTAAATAATTGTGACGTAACAAATAGATAAAATTAGATAGATTTAAATAATTGTGACGTAACAAATAGATAAAACAAGAAAGATTTAAATAATTGTGACGTAACAAATAGATAAAATAAGATAGATTTAAATAAGTGTGATGTAACAAATAGATAAAATAAGATAGATTTAAATAAGTGTGACATAATAAATAGATAAAATAAGATAGATTTAAATAATTATGACGTTACAAATAGATGAAATAAGATAGATTTAAATAATTATGACATAACAAATAGATAGAATAAGATAGATTTAAATAATTGTGACGTAATAAATAGAAAAAATAAGATAGATTTAAATAAGTGTGACGTAACAAATCGATAATATAAGATAGATTTAAATAATTGTGACGTAACAAATAGATAAAATAAGATAGATTTAAATAATTGTGACGTAACAAATAGATAAAATAAGATAGATTTAAATAATTGTGACGTAATAAATATATAAAATAAGATAGATTTAAATAAGTATGACGTAACAAATAGATAAAAAAAGATAGATTTAAATAATTATGACGTAACAAATAGATACAATAAGATAGATTTGAATAATTGTGACGTAACAAATAGATAAAATACGATAGATTAAAATAATTGTGACGTAAGAAATAGATAACATAAGATAGATTTAAATAATTGTGACGTAACAAATAGATAACATCAGATATATTTAAATAATTGTGACGTAACAAATCGATAAAATAAGATAGATTTAAATAATTGTGACGTAATAAATAGATAAAATAAGATAGATTTAAATAAGTGTGACGTAACAAATAGATAAAATGAGATAGATTTAAATAGTTGTGACATAACAAATAGATAAAATAAGATAGATTTAAATAATTGTGACGTAATAAATAGATTAAATAAGATAGATTTAAATAATTGTGACGTAATAAATAGATAAAATAAGATAGATTTAAATAAGTGTGACATAACAAATAGATACAATAAGATAGATTTAAATAATTGTGACGTAATAAATAGATAAAATAAGATAGATTTAAATAATTGTAACGCAATAAATAGATAAAAAAAGACAGATTTAAATGTGTGACATAACAAATAGATAAAATAAGATAGATTTAAATAATTGTGACGTAACAAATAGATAAAATAAGATAGATTTAAATAATTGTGACGTAACAAATAGATAAAACAAGATATATTTAAATAATTATGACGTAACAAATAGATAAAATAAGATAGATTTAAATAATTATGACGTAACAAATAGATAAAATAAGATAGATTTAAATAAGTGTGACGTAATAAATAGATAAAATAAGATAGATTAAATTAATTGTGACGTAACAAATAGATAAAATAAGATAGATTTAAATAAATGTGACGTAACAAATAGATAAAATGATAGATTTAAATAATTGTTACGTAACAAATAGATAAAATAAGATAGATTTAAATAATTGTGACGTAACAAATAGATAAAATAAGATAGATTTAAATAATTGTGACATAACAAATAGATAAAATAAGATAGATTTAAATAATTGTGACGTAATAAATAGATAAAATAAGATAGATTTAAATAATTGTGACGTAATAAATAGATAAAATAAGATAGATTTAAATGTGTGACATAACAAATAGATAAAATAAGATAGATTTAAATAATTATGACGTAACAAATAGATAAAATAAGATAGATTTAAATAATTGTGACGTAACAAATAGATAAAACAAGATAGATTTAAATAATTATGACGTACTAAATAGATAAAATAAGATAGATTAAAATAATTATGACGTAACAAATAGATAAAATAAGATAGATTTAAATAAGTGTGACGTAATAAATAGACAAAATAAGATAGATTTAAATAAGTGTGACGTAACAAATAGATAAAATAAGATAGATTAAAATAATTGTGACGTAATAAATAGGTAAAATAAGATAGATTTAAATAATTGTGACGTAACAAATAGATAAAATACGATAGATTAAAATAATTGTGACGTAATAAATAGATAAAATAAGATAGATTTAAATAATTGTGACGTAACAAATAGATAACATCAGATAGATTTAAATAATTGTGACGTAACAAATCGATAAAATAAGATAGATTTAAATAATTGTGACGTAATAAATAGATAAAATAAGATAGATTTAAAAAAGTGTGACGTAACAAATAGATAAAATAAGATAGATTTAAATAATTGTGACGTAATAAATAGATAAAATAAGATAGATTTAAAGAAGTGTGACGTAATAAATAGATAAAATAAGATAGATTTAAATAATTGTGACGTAACAAATAGATAAAACAAGATATATTTAAATAATTGTGACAACAAATAGATAAAATAAGATAGATTTAAATAATTGTGACGTAATAAGTAGATAATATAAGATAGATTTAAATAAGTGTGACATAACAAATAGATACAATAAGATAGATTTAAATAATTGTGACGTAATAAATAGATAAAATAAGATAGATTTAAATAATTGTGACGCAATAAATAGATAAAAAAAGACATATTTAAATGTGTGACAACAAATAGATAAAATAAGATAGATTTAAATAATTGTGACGTAACAAATAGATAAAATAAGATAGATTTAAATAATTGTGACGTAACAAATAGATAAAACAAGATATATTTAAATAATTATGACGTAACAAATAGATAAAATAAGACAGATTTAAATAATTATGACGTAACAAATAGATAAAATAAGATAGATTAAAATAAGTGTGACGTAATAAATAGATAAAATAAGATAGATTAAATTAATTGTGACGTAACAAATAGATAAAATGAGATAGATTTAAATAAATGTGACGTAACAAATAGATAAAATAAGATAGATTTAAATAATTGTGACGTAACAAATAGATAAAATAAGATAGATTTAAAAAATTGTGACGTAACAAATAGATAAAATAAGATAGATTTAAATAATTGTGACGTAATAAATAGATAAAATAAGATAGATTTAAATAAGTGTGACGTAATAAATAGATAAAATAAGATAGATTTACATAATTGTGACGTAACAAATAGATAAAATAAGATAGATTTAAATAAGTGTGACGTAATAAATAGATAAAATAAGATAGATTTAAATAATTATGACGTAACAAATAGATAAAATAAGATAGATTTAAATAATAATGACGTAACAAATAGATAAAATAAGATAGATTTAAATAATTATGACGTAACAAATAGATAAAATAAAAAAGATTTAAATAGTTGTGACATAAAAAATAGATAAAATAAGATAGATTTAAATAATTGTGACGTAATAAATAGTTAAAATAAGATAGATTTAAATAAGTGTGACGTAATAAATAGATAAAATAAGATAGATTTAAATAATTGTGACGTAACAAATAGATAAAATAAGATAGATTTAAATAATTGTGACAACAAATAGATAAAATAAGATAGATTTAAATAATTGTGACGTAATAAATAGATAAAATAAGATAGATTTAAATAAGTGTGACGTAATAAATAGATAAAATAAGATAGATTTAAATAATTGTGACGTAACAAATAGATAAAATAAGATAGATTTAAATAATTATGACGTAACAAATAGATAAAATAAAATATATTTAAATAGTTGTGACATAACAAATAGATAAAATAAGATAGATTTAAATAATTGTGACGTAATAAATAGATAAAATAAGATAGATTTAAATAAGTGTGACGTAATAAATAGATAAAATAAGATAGATTTAAATAATTGTGACGTAACAAATAGATAACATAAGATAGATTTAAATAATTGTGACAACAAATAGATAAAATAAGATAGATTTAAATAATTGTGACGTAATAAATAGATAAAATAAGATAGATTTAAATAATTGTGACGTAATAAATAGAAAAAATAAGATAGATTTAAATAAGTGTGACATAACAAATAGATAAAATAAGATAGATTTAAATAATTGTGACGTAACAAATAGATAAAATAAGATAGATTTAAATAATTGTGACGTAACAAATAGATAAAACAAGATAGATTTAAATAATTATGACGTACTAAATAGATAAAATAAGATAGATTAAAATAATTATGACGTAACAAATAGATAAAATAAGATAGATTTAAATAAGTGTGACGTAATAGATAGATAAAATAAGATAGATTTAAATAATTGTGACGTAACAAATAGATAAAATAATATAGATTTAAAGTATTGTGACGTAACAAATAGATAAAAAAAGATAGATTTACATGTGTGACATAACAAATAGATAAAATAAGATGGATTTAAATAATTGTGACGTAACAAATAGATAAAAAAAGATAGATTTAAATAATTGTGACGTAACAAATAGATAAAATAAAATAGATTTAAATAATTATGACGTTACAAATAGATAAAATAAGATAGATTTAAATAATTATGACGTAACAAATAGATAAAATAAGATAGATTTAAATAAGTGTGACGTAACAAATAGATAAAATAAGATAGATGTAAACAATAGTGACGTAACAAATAGATAAAATAAGATAGATTTAAATAATTGTGACGTAACAAATAGATAAAACAAGATAGATTTAAATAATTGTGACGTAACAAATAGATAAAATAAGATAGATTTAAATAATTGTGACGTAACAAATAGATAAAATAAGATAGATTTAAATAAGTGTGACGTAATAAATAGATAAAATAAGATAGATTTAAATAATTGTGACGTAACAAATAGATAAAATTAGATAGATTTAAATAATTGTGACGTAACAAATAGATAAAATAAGAAAGATTTAAATAAGTGTGACGTAACAAATAGATAAAATAAGATAGATTTAAATAAGTGTGATGTAACAAATAGATAAAATAAGATAGATTTAAATAAGTGTGACGTAATAAATAGATAAAATAAGATAGATTTAAATAATTATGACGTTACAAATAGATGAAATAAGATAGATTTAAATAATTATGACATAACAAATAGATAGAATAAGATAGATTTAAATAATTGTGACGTAATAAATAGAAAAGATAAGATAGATTTAAATAAGTGTGACGTAACAAATCGATAATATAAGATAGATTTAAATAATTGTGACGTAACAAATAGATAAAATAAGATAGATTTAAATAATTGTGACGTAACAAATAGATAAAATAAGATAGATTTAAATAATTGTGACGTAATAAATAGATAAAATAAGATAGATTTAAATAAGTATGACGTAACGAATAGATAAAATAAGATAGATTTAAATAATTATGACGTAACAAATAGATACAATAAGATAGATTTGAATAATTGTGACGTAACAAATATATAAAATACGATAGATTAAAATAATTGTGACGTAATAAATAGATAACATAAGATAGATTTAAATAATTGTGACGTAACAAATAGATAACATCAGATATATTTAAATAATTGTGACGTAACAAATCGATAAAATAAGATAGATTTAAATAATTGTGACGTAATAAATAGATAAAATAAGATAGATTTAAATAAGTGTGACGTAACAAATAGATAAAATGAGATAGATTTAAATAGTTGTGACATAACAAATAGATAAAATAAGATAGATTTAAATAATTGTGACGTAATAAATAGATAAAATAAGACAGATTTAAAGAAGTGTGACGTAATAAATAGATAAAATAAGATAGATTTAAATAATTGTGACGTAACAAATAGATAAAACAAGATAGATTTAAATAATTGTGACAACAAATAGATTAAATAAGATAGATTTAAATAATTGTGACGTAATAAATAGATAAAATAAGATAGATTTAAATAAGTGTGACATAACAAATAGATACAATAAGATATATTTAAATAATTGTGACGTAATAAATAGATAAAATAAGATAGATTTAAATAATTGTGACGCAATAAATAGATAAAAAAAGACAGATTTCAATGTGTGACAACAAATAGATAAAATAAGATAGATTTAAATAATTGTGACGTAACAAATAGATAAAATAAGATAGATTTAAATAATTGTGACGTAACAAATAGATAAAACAAGATATATTTAAATAATTATGACGTAACAAATAGATAAAATAAGATAGATTTAAATAATTATGACGTAACAAATAGATAAAATAAGATAGATTTAAATAAGTGTGACGTAATAAATAGATAAAATAAGATAGATTAAATTAATTTTGACGTAACAAATAGAAAAAATAAGATAGATTTAAATAAGTGTGACGTAACAAATCGATAATATAAGATAGATTTAAATAATTGTGACGCAACAAATCGATAAAATAAGATAGATTTAAATAATTGTGACGTAACAAATAGATAAAATAAGATAGATTTAAATAATTGTGACGTAATAAATAGATAAATTAAGATAGATTTAAATAAGTATGACGTAACAAATAGATAAAATAAGATAGATTTAAATAATTATGACGTAACAAATAGATACAATAAGATAGATTTAAATAATCGTGACGTAACAAATAGATAGAATAAGATAGATTTAAATAATTGTGACGTAATAAATAGAAAAAATAAGATAGATTTAAATAAGTGTGACGTAACAAATCGATAATATAAGATAGATTTAAATAATTGTGACGTAACAAATAGATAAAATAAGATAGATTTAAATAATTGTGACGTAACAAATAGATAAAATAAGATAGATTTAAATAATTGTGACGTAATAAATAGATAAAATAAGATAGATTTAAATAAGTATGACGTAACAAATAGATAAAATAAGATAGATTTAAATAATTATGACGTAATCAATAGATACAATAAGATAGATTTAAATAATTGTGACGTAACAAATAGATAAAATACGATAGATTAAAATAATTGTGACGTAATAAATAGATAAAATAAGATAGATTTAAATAATTGTGACGTAACAAATAGATAACATCAGATATATTTAAATAATTGTGACGTAACAAATCGATAAAATAAGATAGATTTAAATAATTGTGACGTAATTAATAGATAAAATAAGATAGATTTAAATAAGTGTGACGTAACAAATAGATAAAATAAGATAGATTTAAATAGTTGTGACATAACAAATAGATAAAATAAGATAGATTTAAATAATTGTGACGTAACAAATAGATAAAACAAGATAGATTTAAATAATTGTGACAACAAATAGATAAAATAAGATAGATTTAAATAATTGTGACGTAATAAATAGATAAAATAAGATAGATTTAAATAAGTGTGACATAACAAATAGATACAATAAGATAGATTTAAATAATTGTGACGTAATAAATAGATAAAATAAGATAGATTTAAATAATTGTGACGCAATAAATAGATAAAAAAAGACAGATTTAAATGTGTGACATAACAAATAGATAAAATAAGATAGATTTAAATAATTGTGACGTAACAAATAGATAAAATAAGATAGATTTAAATAATTGTGACGTAACAAATAGATAAAACAAGATATATTTAAATAATTATGACGTAACAAATAGATAACATAAGATAGATTTAAATAATTATGACGTAATAAATAGATAAAATAAGATAGATTTAAATAAGTGTGACGTAATAAATAGATAAAATAAGATAGATTAAATTAATTGTGACGTAACAAATAGATAAAATAAAAGATTTAAATAAATGTGACGTAACAAATAGATAAAATGGTAGATTTAAATAATTGTTACGTAACAAATAGATAAAATAAGATAGATTTAAATAATTGTGACGTAATAAATAGATAAAATAAGATAGATTTAAATAATTGTGACGTAATAAATAGATAAAATAAGATAGATTTAAATAATTGTGACGTAACAAATAGATAAAATAAGATAGATTTAAATAAGTGTGACGTAATAAATAGATAAAATAAGATAGATTTAAATAATTATGACGTAACAAATAGATAAAATAAGATAGATTTAAATAATTATGACGTAACAAATAGATAAAATAAGATAGATTTAAATAATTATGACGTAACAAATTGATAAAATAAGATAGATTTTAGTAATTATGACGTAACAAATAGATAAAATAAGATAGATTTAAATAATTGTGACGTAACAAATAGATAACACAAGACAGATTTAAATAATTGTGACATAACAAATAGATAAAATAAGATAGATTTAAATAATTGTGACGTAACAAATAGATAAAATAAGATAGATTTAAATAATTGTGACGTAACAAATAGATAAAACAAGATAGATTTAAATAATTATGACGTACTAAATAGATAAAATAAGATAGATTAAAATAATTATGACGTAACAAATAGATAAAATAAGATAGATTTAAATAAGTGTGACGTAATAGATAGATAAAATAAGATAGATTTAAATAAGTGTGACGTAACAAATAGATAAAATAAGATAGATTTAAATAATTGTAACGTAATAAATAGATAAAATAAGATAGATTTAAATAATTGTGACGTAACAAATAGATAAAATAAGATAGATTTAAATAATTGTGACGTAACAAATAGATAAAATAAGATATATTAAAATAATTGTGACGTAACAAATAGATAAAATAAGATAGATTTAAATAATTGTGACGTAATAAATAGATAAAATAAGATAGATTTAAATAAGTGTGACGTAATAAATAGATAAAATAAGATAGATTTAAATAATTGTGACGTAACAAATAGATAAAATTAGATAGATTTAAATAAGTGTGACGTAATAAATAGATAAAATAAGATAGATTTAAATAATTATGACGTAACAAATAGATAAAATAAGATAGATTTAAATAATTATGACGTAACAAATAGATAAAATAAGATAGATTTAAATAATTATGACGAAACAAATAGATAAAATAAGATAGATTTAAGTAATTATGACGTAAGAAATAGATAAAATAAGATAGATTAAAATAATTGTGACGTAATAAAAAGATAAAATAAGACAGATTTAAATAATTGTGACATAACAAATAGATAAAATAAGATAGATTTAAATAATTGTGACGTAACAAATAGATAAAATAAGATAGATTTAAATAATTGTTACGTAACAAATAGATAAAATAAGATAGATTTAAATAAGTGTGACGTAACAAATAGATAAAATAAGATAGATTTAAATAATTATGACGTAACAAATAGATAAAATAAGATAGATTTAAATAAGTGTGACGTAATAAATAGATAAAATAAGATAGATTTAAATAATAATAGTGACGTTACAAATAGATAAAATAAGATAGATTTAAATAATTGTGACGTAATAAATCGATAAAATAAGACAGATTTAAATAAGTGTGACGTAACAAATAGATAAAATAAGATAGATTTAAATAATTATGACGCAACAAATCGATAAAATAAGATAGATTTAAATAATAGTGATGTAATAAATAGATAAAATAAGATAGATTTAAATAAGTGTGACGTAATAAATAGATAAAATAAGATAGATTAAAATAAGTGTGACGAAACAAATATATAAAATAAGATATATTTAAATAAGTGTGACGTAATAAATAGATAAAATAAGATAGATTTAAATAAGTGTGACGTAACAAATAGATAGAAACAGATAGATTTAAATAATTATGACGTTACAATTTGAAAAAATAAGATAGATTTAAATAAGTGTGACGTAACAAATAGATAAAATAAGATAGATTTAAATAAGTGTGACATAACAAATAGATAAAATAAGATAGATTTAAAAATGTGTGACGTAACAAATAGATAAAATAAGATAGATTTAAATAACTGTGACGGACCAAATAGATAAAATAAGATAGATTTAAATAAGTGTGACGTAACAAATAGATAAAATAAGATAGATTTAAATAATTCTGACGTAACAAATAGATAAAATAAGATAGATTTAAATAATTACGACGTAACAAATCGATAAAATAAGATAGATTTAAATAATTATGACGTAACAAATAGATAAAATAAGATAGATTTAAATAAGTGTGACGAAATAAATAGATAAAATAAGATAGATTTAAATAATTGTGACGTAATAAATAGATAAAATGAGATAGATTTAAATAATTGTGACAACAAATTGATAAAATAAAATAGATTTAAATAATTATCCCGTAATAAATAGATAAAAAAGATAGATTTAAATAAGTGTGACGTAATAAATAGATAAAATAAGATAGATTTAAATAATTATGACGTAACAAATATATAAAATAAGATAGATTTAAATAAGTGTGACGTAATAAATAGATAAAATAAGATAGATTTCAATAAGTGTGACGTAACAAATAGATATAAACAGATAGATTTAAATAATTATGACGTTACAGATAGAAAAAAAAAGATAGATTTAAATAAGTGTGACGTAACAAATAGATAAAATAAGACAGATTTAAATAACTGTGACGTAACAAATAGATAAAATAAAGTAGATTTAAATAAGTGTGACGTAACAAATAGATAAAATAAGATGGATTTAAATAATTCTGACGTAACAAATAGATAAAATAAGATAGATTTAAATAATTACGACGTAACAAATCGATAAAATAAGATAGATTTAAATAATTATGACGAAACAAATAGATAAAATGAGATAGATTTAAATAAGTGTGACGTAATAAATAGATAAAATAAGATAGATTTAAATAAGTGTGACAACAAATAGATAAAACAAGATAGATTTAAATAATTATGACGTAACAAATAGATAAAACAAGATAGATTTAAATAAGTGTGACGTAATAAATAGATAAAATAAGATAGATTTAAATAATTGTGACGTAATAAATAGACAAAATAAGATAGATTTAAATAAGTGCGACGTAATAAATAGATAAAATAAGATAGATTTAAATAATTATGACGTTACAAATAGATAAAATAAGATAGATTTAAATAAGTGTAACATAACAAATAGATAAAATAAGATAGATTTAAATAATTGTGACGTAACAAATAGATAAAATAAGATAGATTTAAATAAGTGTGACGTAACAAATAGATAAAATAAGATAGATTTAAATAATTGTGACGTAACAAATAGATAAAATAAGATAGATTTAAATAATTGTGACGTAATAAATAGATAAAATAAGATAGATTTAAATAATTGTGACGTAATAAATAGATAAAATAAGATAGATTTAAATAGTTGTGACATAACAAATAGATAAAATTAGATAGATTTAAACAATTGTGACGTAATAAATAGATAAAACAGGATAGATTTAAGTAAGTGTGACGTAATAAATAGATAAAATAAGATAGATTTAAATAATTGTGACGTAACAAATATATAAAATAAGATAGATTTAAATAAGTGTGACGTAACAAATAGATAAAATAAGATAGATTTAAATAATTGTGACGTAATAAATAGATAAAATAAGATAGATTTAAATAAGTGTGACATAACAAATAGAGTAAATAAGATAGATTTAAAAAATTGTGACGTAACAAATAGATAAAATAAGATAGATTTAAATAATTATGACGTAACAAATAGATAAAATACGATAGATTTAAATAATTGTGACGTAACAAATAGATAAAATAAGATAGATTTAAACAATTGTGACGTAACAAACAGATAAAATAAGATAGATTTAAATAATTGTGACGTAACAAATAGATAAAACAAGATAGATTTAAATAATTGTGACGTAACAAATAGATAAAATAAGATAGATTTAAATAAGTGTGACGTAATAAATAGATAAAATAAGATAGATTGAAATAATTATGACGTAACAAATAGATAAAATAAGATAGATTTAAATAATTGTGACGTAACAAATAGATAAAATAAGATAGATTTAAATAATTGTGACGTATCAAATAGATAAAATAAGAAAGATTTAAATAATTGTGACGTAACAAATAGATAAAATAAGATAGATTTAAATAAGTGTGATGTAACAAATAGATAAAATAAGATAGATTTAAATAAGTGTGACGTAATAAATAGATAAAATAAGATAGATTTAAATAATTATGACGTTACAAATAGATGAAATAAGATAGATTTAAATAATTATGACATAACAAATAGAGAAAATAAGATAGATTTAAATAATTGTGACGTAACAAATAGATAAAATAAGATAGATTTAAATAATTGTGACGTAACAAATAGATAAAATAAGATAGATTTAAATAATTGTGACGTAATAAATAGATAAAATAAGATAGATTTAAATAAGTGTGACGTAACAAATAGATAAAATAAGATAGATTTAAATAGTTGTGACAACCCAAATAAATAAAATAAGATAGATTTAAATAATTGTGACGTAACAAATAGATAAAATAAGATAGATTTAAATAATTGTGACGTAATAAATAGATAAAATAAGATAGATTTAAATAAGTGTGACGTAATAAATAGATAAAATAAGATAGATTTAAATAATTGTGACGTAACAAATAGATAAAATAAGATAGATTTAAATAATTGTGACAACAAATAGATAAAATAAGATAGATTTAAATAATTGTGACGTAATAAATAGATAAAATAAGATAGATTTAAATAAGTGTGACATAACAAATAGATAAAATAAGATAGATTAAAATAATTGTGACGTAACAAATAGATAAAATAAGATAGATTTAAATAATTGTGACGTAACAAATAGATAAAACAAGATAGATTTAAATAATTATGACGTACTAAATAGATAAAATAAGATAGATTAAAATAATTATGACGTAACAAATAGATAAAATAAGATAGATTTAAATAAGTGTGAACTAATAAATAGATAAAATAAGATAGATTTAAATAAGTGTGACGTAACAAATAGATAAAATAAGATAGATTTAAATAATTGTGACGTAATAAATAGATAAAATAAGATAGATTTAAATAATTGTGACGTAACAAATAGATAAAATAAGATAGATTTAAATAATTGTGACGTAACAAATAGATAAAATAAGATATATTTAAATAATTGTGACGTAACAAATAGATAAAAAAAGATAGATTTAAATAATTGTGACGTAATAAATAGATAAAATAAGATAGATTTAAATAAGTGTGACGTAATAAATAGATAAAATAAGATAGATTTAAATAATTGTGACGTAACAAATAGATAAAATTAGATAGATTTAAATAAGTGTGACGTAATAAATAGATAAAATAAGATAGATTTAAATAATTATGACGTAACAAATAGATAAAATAAGATAGATTTAAATAATTATGACGTAACAAATAGATAAAATAAGATAGATTTCAATAATTATGACGTAACAAATTGATAAAATAAGATAGATTTAAGTAATTATGACGTAAGAAATAGATAAAATAAGATAGATTAAAATAATTGTGACGTAATAAATAGATAAAATAAGACAGATTTAAATAATTGTGACATAACAAATAGATAAAATAAGATAGATTTAAATAATTGTGACGTAACAAATAGATAAAATAAGATAGATTTAAATAGTTGTGACGTAACAAATAGATAAAATAAGATAGATTTAAATAAGTGTGACGTAACAAATAGATAAAATAAGATAGATTTAAATAATTATGACGTAACAAATAGATAAAATAAGATAGATTTAAATAAGTGTGATGTAATAAATAGATAAAATAAGATAGATTTAAATAATAATAGTGACGTTACAAATAGATAAAATAAGATAGATTTAAATAATTGTGACGTAACAAATAGATAAAATAAGATAGATTTAAATAATTATGACGCAACAAATCGATAAAATAAGATAGATTTAAATAAGTGTGACGTAACAAATAGATAAAATAAGATAGATTTAAATAATTATGACGCAACAAATCGATAAAATAAGATAGATTTAAATAATAGTGATGTAATAAATAGATAAAATGAGATAGATTTAAATAATTGTGACGTAATAAATAGATAAAATAAGATTGATTTAAATAAGTGTGACGTAACAAATATATAAAATAAGATATATTTAAATAAGTGTGACGTAATAAATAGATAAAATAAGATAGATTTAAATAAGTGTGACGTAACAAATAGATAGAAACAGATAGATTTAAATAATTATGACGTTACAAATAGAAAAAATAAGATAGATTTAAATAAGTGTGACGTAACAAATAGATAAAATAAGATAGATTTAAATAACTTTGACGTAACAAATAGATAAAATAAGATAGATTTAAATAAGTGTGACGTAACAAATAGATAAAATAAGATAGATTTAAATAACTGTGACGGACCAAATAGATAAAATAAGATAGATTTAAATAAGTGTGACGTAACAAATAGATAAAATAAGATAGATTTAAATAATTCTGACGTAACAAATAGATAAAATAAGATAGATTTAAATAATTACGACGTAACAAATCGATAAAATAAGATAGATTTAAATAATTGTGACGTAATAAATAGATAAAATGAGATAGATTTAAATAATTGTGACAACAAATTGATAAAATAAGATAGATTTAAATAATTATCCCGTAATAAATAGATAAAAAAAGATAGATTTAAATAAGTGTGACGTAATAAATAGATAAAAGAAGATAGATTTAAATAATTATGACGTAACAAATATATAAAATAAGATAGATTTAAATAAGTGTGACGTAATAAATAGATAAAATAATATAGATTTCAATAAGTGTGACGTAACAAATAGATATAAACAGATAGATTTAAATAATTATGACGTTACAGATAGAAAAAAAAAAGATAGATTTAAATAAGTGTGACGTAATAAATAGATAAAATAAGATAGATTTAAATAAGTGTGACAACAAATAGATAAAACAAGATAGATTTAAATAATTATGACGTAACAAATAGATAAAACAAGATAGATTTAAATAAGTGTGACGTAATAAATAGATAAAATAAGATAGATTTAAATAATTGTGACGTAATAAATAGACAAAATAAGATAGATTTAAATAAGTGCGACGTAATAAATAGATAAAATAAGATAGATTTAAATTATTATGACGTTACAAATAGATAAAATAAGATAGATTTAAATAAGTGTAACATAACAAATAGATAAAATAAGATAGATTTAAATAATTGTGACGTAACAAATAGATAAAATAAGATAGATTTAAATAAGTGTGACGTAACAAATAGATAAAATAAGATAGATTTAAATAATTGTGACGTAACAAATAGATAAAATAAGATAGATTTAAATAATTGTGACGTAATAAATAGATAAAATAAGATAGATTTAAATAATTGTGACGTAATAAATAGATAAAATAAGATAGATTTAAATAGTTGTGACATAACAAATAGATAAAATTAGATAGATTTAAACAATTGTGACGTAATAAATAGATAAAACAGGATAGATTTAAGTAAGTGTGACGTATTAAATAGATAAAATAAGATAGATTTAAATAATTGTGACGTAACAAATATATAAAATAAGATAGATTTAAATAAGTGTGACGTAACAAATAGATAAAATAAGATAGATTTAAATAATTGTGACGTAATAAATAGATAAAATAAGATAGATTTAAATAAGTGTGACATAACAAATAGAGTAAATAAGATAGATTTAAAAAATTGTGACGTAACAAATAGATAAAATAAGATAGATTTAAATAATTATGACGTAACAAATAGATAAAATACGATAGATTTAAATAATTGTGACGTAACAAATAGATAAAATAAGATAGATTTAAACAATTGTGACGTAACAAACAGATAAAATAAGATAGATTTAAATAATTGTGACGTAACAAATAGATAAAATAAGATAGATGTAAATAATTGTGACGTAACAAATAGATAAAATAAGATAGATTTAAATAAGTGTGACGTAATAAATAGATAAAATAAGATAGATTGAAATAATTATGACGTAACAAATAGATAAAATAAGATAGATTTAAATAATTGTGACGTAACAAATAGATAAAATAAGATAGATTTAAATAATTGTGACGTAATAAATAGATAAAATAAGATAGATTTAAATAAGTGTGACGTAACAAATAGATAAAATAAGATAGATTTAAATAGTTGTGACAACCCAAATAAATAAAATAAGATAGATTTAAATAATTGTGACGTAACAAATAGATAAAATAAGATAGATTTAAATAATTGTGACGTAATAAATAGATAAAATAAGATAGATTTAAATAAGTGTGACGTAATAAATAGATAAAATAAGATAGATTTAAATAATTGTGACGTAACAAATAGATAAAATAAGATAGATTTAAATAATTGTGACAACAAATAGATAAAATAAGATAGATTTAAATAATTGTGACGTAATAAATAGATAAAATAAGATAGATTTAAATAAGTGTGACATAACAAATAGATAAAATAAGATAGATTTAAATAATTGTGACGTAACAAATAGATAAAATAAGATAGATTTAAATAATTGTGACGTAACAAATAGATAAAACAAGATAGATTTAAATAATTATGACGTACTAAATAGATAAAATAAGATAGATTAAAATAATTATGACGTAACAAATAGATAAAATAAGATAGATTTAAATAAGTGTGAACTAATAAATAGATAAAATAAGATAGATTTAAATAAGTGTGACGTAACAAATAGATAAAATAAGATAGATTTAAATAATTGTGACGTAATAAATAGATAAAATAAGATAGATTTAAATAATTGTGACGTAACAAATTAATAAAATAAGATAGATTTAAATAATTGTGACGTAACAAATAGATAAAATAAGATAGATTTAAATAATTGTGACGTAACAAATAGATAAAAAAAGATAGATTTAAATAATTGTGACGTAATAAATAGATAAAATAAGATAGATTTAAATAAGTGTGACGTAATAAATAGATAAAATAAGATAGATTCAAATAATTGTGACGTAACAAATAGATAAAATTAGATAGATTTAAATAAGTGTGACGTAATAAATAGATAAAATAAGATAGATTTAAATAATTATGACGTAACAAATAGATAAAATAAGATAGATTTAAATAATTATGACGTAACAAATAGATAAAATAAGATAGATTTCAATAATTATGACGTAACAAATTGATAAAATAAGATAGATTTAAGTAATTATGACGTAAGAAATAGATAAAATAAGATAGATTAAAATAATTGTGACGTAATAAATAGATAAAATAAGACAGATTTAAATAATTGTGACATAACAAATAGATAAAATAAGATAGATTTAAATAATTGTGACGTAACAAATAGATAAAATAAGATAGATTTAAATAGTTGTGACGTAACAAATAGATAAAATAAGATAGATTTAAATAAGTGTGACGTAACAAATAGATAAAATAAGATAGATTTAAATAATTATGACGTAACAAATAGATAAAATAAGATAGATTTAAATAAGTGTGACGTAATAAATAGATAAAATAAGATAGATTTAAATAATAATAGTGACGTTACAAATAGATAAAATAAGATAGATTTAAATAATTGTGACGTAACAAATAGATAAAATAAGAAAGATTTAAATAATTATGACGCAACAAATCGATAAAATAAGATAGATTTAAATAAGGGTGACGTAACAAATAGATAAAATAAGATAGATTTAAATAATTATGACGCAACAAATCGATAAAATAAGATAGATTTAAATAATAGTGATGTAATAAATAGATAAAATGAGATAGATTTAAATAATTGTGACGTAATAAATAGATAAAATAAGATAGATTTAAATAAGTGTGACGTAACAAATATATAAAATAAGATATATTTAAATAAGTGTGACGTAATAAATAGATAAAATAAGATAGATTTAAATAAGTGTGACGTAACAAATAGATAGAAACAGATAGATTTAAATAAGTGTGACGTAACAAATAGATAAAATAAGATAGATTTAAATAACTTTGACGTAACAAATAGATAAAATAAGATAGATTTAAATAAGTGTGACGGACCAAATAGATAAAATAAGATAGATTTAAATAAGTGTGACGTAACAAATAGATAAAATAAGATAGATTTAAATAATTCTGACGTAACAAATAGATAAAATAAGATAGATTTAAATAATTACGACGTAACAAATCGATAAAATAAGATAGATTTAAATAATTATGACGTAACAAATAGATAAAATAAGATAGATTTAAATAAGTGTGACGTAATAAATAGATAAAATAAGATAGATTTAAATAATTGTGACGTAATAAATAGATAAAATGAGATAGATTTAAATAATTGTGACAACAAATTGATAAAATAAGATAGATTTAAATAATTATCCCGTAATAAATAGATAAAAAAAGATAGATTTAAATAAGTGTGACGTAATAAATAGATAAAAGAAGATAGATTTAAATAATTATGACGTAACAAATATATAAAATAAGATAGATTTAAATAAGTGTGACGTAATAAATAGATAAAATAATATAGATTTCAATAAGTGTGACGTAACAAATAGATATAAACAGATAGATTTAAATAATTATGACGTTACAGATAGAAAAAAAAAGATAGATTTAAATAAGTGTGACGTAACAAATAGATAAAATAAGATAGATTTTAATAACTGTGACGTAACAAATAGATAAAATAAGATAGATTTAAATAAGTGTGACGTAACAAATAGATAAAATAAGATGGATTTAAATAATTCTGACGTAACAAATAGATAAAATAAGATAGATTTAAATAATTACGACGTAACAAATCGATAAAATAGGATAGATTTAAATAATTATGACGTAACAAATAGATAAAATAAGATAGATTTAAATAATTGTGACGTAACAAATTGATAAAATAAGATAGATTTAAATAAGTGTGACGTAACAAATAGATAAAATAAGATAGATTTAAATAATTGTGACGTAACAAATAGATAAAATAAGATAGATTTAAATAATTGTGACGTAATAAATAGATAAAATAAGATAGATTTAAATAAGTGTGACGAAACAAATAGATAAAATAAGATAGATTTAAATAGTTGTGACATAACAAATAGATAAAATAAGATAGATTTAAATAATTGTGACGTAATAAATAGATAAAATAAGATAGATTTAAGTAAGTGTGACGTAATAAATAGATAAAATAAGATAGATTTAAATAATTGTGACGTAACAAATAGATAAAATAAGATAGATTTAAATAAGTGTGACGTAACAAATAGATAAAATAAGATAGATTTAAATAATTGTGACGTAATAAATAGATAAAATAAGATAGATTTAAATAAGTGTGACATAACAGAGTAAATAAGATAGATTTACAAAATTGTGACGTAACAAATAGATAAAATAAGATAGATTTAAATAATTATGACGTAACAAATAGATAAAATAAGATAGATTTAAATAATTGTGACGTAACAAATAGATAAAATAAGATAGATTTAAACAATTGTGACGTAACAAACAGATAAAACAAGATAGATTTAAATAATTGTGACGTAACAAATAGATAAAACAAGATAGATTTAAATAATTGTGACGTAACAAATAGATAAAATAAGATAGATTTAAATAATTGTGACGTAACAAATAGATAAAATAAGATAGATTTAAAGTATTGTGACGTAATAAATAGATAAAAAAAGATAGATTTACATGTGTGACATAACAAATAGATAAAATAAGATAGATTTAAATAATTGTGACGTAACAAATAGATAAAATAAGATAGATTTAAATAATTGTGACGTAAGAAATAGATAAAATAAAATAGATTTAAATAATTATGACGTTACAAATAGATAAAATAAGATAGATTTAAATAATTATGACGTAACAAATAGATAAAATAAGATAGATTTAAATAAGTGTGACGTAACAAATAGATAAAATAAGATAGATGTAAACAATTGTGACGTAACAAATAGATAAAATAAGATAGATTTAAATAATTGTGACGTAACAAATAGATAAAACAAGATAGATTTAAATAATTGTGACGTAACAAATAGATAAAACAAGATAGATTTAAATAATTGTGACGTAACAAATAGATAAAATAAGATAGATTTAAATAATTGTGACGTAACAAATAGATAAAATAAGATAGATTTAAATAAGTGTGACGTAATAAATAGATAAAATAAGATAGATTTAAATAATTGTGACGTAACACATAGATAAAATTAGATAGATTTAAATAATTGTGACGTAACAAATAGATAAAATAAGAAAGATTTAAATAATTGTGACGTAACAAATAGACAAAATAAGATAGATTTAAATAAGTGTGATGTAACAAATAGATAAAATAAGATAGATTTAAATAAGTGTGACATAATAAATAGATAAAATAAGATAGATTAAAATAATTATGACGTTACAAATAGATGAAATAAGATAGATTTAAATAATTATGACATAACAAATAGATAGAATAAGATAGATTTAAATAATTGTGACGTAATAAATAGAAAAAATAAGATAGATTTAAATAAGTGTGACGTAACAAATCGATAATATAAGATAGATTTAAATAATTGTGACGTAACAAATAGATAAAATAAGATAGATTTAAATAATTGTGACGTAACAAATAGCTAAAATAAGATAGATTTAAATAATTGTGACGTAATAAATAGATAAAATAAGATAGATTTAAATAAGTATGACGTAACAAATAGATAAAAAAGATAGATTTAAATAATTATGACGTAACAAATAGATACAATAAGATAGATTTGAATAAATGTGACGTAACAAATAGATAAAATACGATAGATTAAAATAATTGTGACGTAATAAATAGATAACATAAGATAGATTTAAATAATTGTGACGTAACAAATAGATAACATCAGATATATTTAAATAATTGTGACGTAACAAATCGATAAAATAAGATAGATTTAAATAATTGTGACGTAATAAATAGATAAAATAAGATAGATTTAAATAAGTGTGACGTAACAAATAGATAAAATGAGATAGATTTAAATAGTTGTGACATAACAAATAGATAAAATAAGATAGATTTAAATAATTGTGACGTAATAAATAGATTAAATAAGATAGATTTAAATAATTGTGACGTAATAAATAGATAAAATAAGATAGATTTAAATAAGTGTGACATAACAAATAGATACAATAAGATAGATTTAAATAATTGTGACGTAATAAATAGATAAAATAAGATAGATTTAAATAATTGTGACGCAATAAATAGATAAAAAAAGACAGATTTAAATGTGTGACATAACAAATAGATAAAATAAGATAGATTTAAATAATTGTGACGTAACAAATAGATAAAATAAGATAGATTTAAATAATTGTGACGTAACAAATAGATAAAACAAGATATATTTAAATAATTATGACGTAACAAATAGATAAAATAAGATAGATTTAAATAATTATGACGTAACAAATAGTTAAAATAAGATAGATTTAAATAAGTGTGACGTAATAAATAGATAAAATAAGATAGATTAAATTAATTGTGACGTAACAAATAGATAAAATAAGATAGATTTAAATAAATGTGACGTAACAAATAGATAAAATGATAGATTAAAATAATTGTTACGTAACAAATAGATAAAATAAGATAGATTTAAATAATTGTGACGTAACAAATAGATAAAATAAGATAGATTTAAATAATTGTGACATAACAAATAGATAAAATAAGATAGATTTAAATAATTGTGACGTAATAAATAGATAAAATAAGATAGATTTAAATAATTGTGACGTAATAAATAGATAAAATAAGATAGATTTAAATGTGTGACATAACAAAAAGATAAAATAAGATAGATTTAAAAAATTATGACGTAACAAATAGATAAAATAAGATAGATTTAAATAATTGTGACGTAACAAATAGATAAAACAAGATAGATTTAAATAATTATGACGTACTAAATAGATAAAATAAGATAGATTAAAATAATTATGACGTAACAAATAGATAAAATAAGATAGATTTAAATAAGTGTGACGTAATAAATAGACAAAATAAGATAGATTTAAATAAGTGTGACGTAACAAATAGATAAAATAAGATAGATTTAAATAATTGTGACGTAATAAATAGGTAAAATAAGATAGATTTAAATAATTGTGACGTAACAAATAGATAAAATACGATAGATTAAAATAATTGTGACGTAATAAATAGATAAAATAAGATAGATTTAAATAATTGTGACGTAACAAATAGATAACATCAGATAGATTTAAATAATTGTGACGTAACAAATCGATAAAATAAGATAGATTTAAATAATTGTGACGTAATAAATAGATAAAATAAGATAGATTAAAAAAAGTGTGACGTAACAAATAGATAAAATAAGATAGATTTAAATAATTGTGACGTAATAAATAGATAAAATAAGATAGATTTAAAGAAAGGTGACGTAATAAATAGATAAAATAAGATAGATTTAAATAATTGTGACGTAACAAATAGATAAAACAAGATAGATTTAAATAATTGTGACAACAAATAGATAAAATAAGATAGATTTAAATAATTGTGACGTAATAAGTAGATAAAATAAGAGATTTAAATAAGTGTGACATAACAAATAGATACAATAAGATAGATTTAAATAATTGTGACGTAATAAATAGATAAAATAAGATAGATTTAAATAATTGTGACGCAATAAATAGATAAAAAAAGACATATTTAAATGTGTGACAACAAATAGATAAAATAAGATAGATTTAAATAATTGTGACGTAACAAATAGATAAAATAAGATAGATTTAAATAATTGTGACGTAACAAATAGATAAAACAAGATATATTTAAATAATTATGACGTAACAAATAGATAAAATAAGACAGATTTAAATAATTATGACGTAACAAATAGATAAAATAAGATAGATTAAAATAAGTGTGACGTAATAAATAGATAAAATAAGATAGATTAAATTAATTGTGACGTAACAAATAGATAACATGAGAGATTTAAATAAATGTGACGTAACAAATAGATAAAATAAGATAGATTTAAATAATTGTGACGTAACAAATAGATAAAATAAGATAGATTTAAATAATTGTGACGTAACAAATAGATAAAATAAGATAGATTTAAATAATTGTGACGTAATAAATAGATAAAATAAGATAGATTTAAATAATTGTGACGTAATAAATAGATAAAATAAGATAGATTTAAATAATTGTGACGTAACAAATAGATAAAACAAGATATATTTAAATAATTATGACGTAACAAATAGATAAAATAAGATAGATTTAAATAATTATGACGTAACAAATAGATAAAATAAGATAGATTTAAATAATAATGACGTAACAAATAGATAAAATAAGATAGATTTAAATAATTATGACGTAACAAATAGATAAAATAAAATAGATTTAAATAGTTGTGACATAACAAATAGATAAAATAAGATAGATTTAAATAATTGTGACGTAATAAATAGATAAAATAAGATAGATTTAAATAAGTGTGACGTAATAAATAGATAAAATAAGATAGATTTAAATAATTGTGACGTAACAAATAGATAAAACAAGATAGATTTAAATAATTATGACAACAAATAGATAAAATAAGATAGATTTAAATAATTGTGACGTAATAAATAGATAAAATAAGATAGATTTAAATAAGTGTGACGTAATAGATAGATAAAATAAGATAGATTTAAATAAGTGTGACGTAACAAATAGATAAAATAAGATAGATTTAAATAATTGTAACGTAATAAATAGATAAAATAAGATAGATTTAAATAATTGTGACGTAACAAATAGATAAAATAAGATAGATTTAAATAATTGTGACGTAACAAATAGATAAAATAAGATATATTAAAATAATTGTGACGTAACAAATAGATAAAATAAGATAGATTTAAATAATTGTGACGTAATAAATAGATAAAATAAGATAGATTTAAATAAGTGTGACGTAATAAATAGATAAAATAAGATAGATTTAAATAATTGTGACGTAATAAATAGATAAAATAAGATAGATTTAAATAATTGTGACGTAATAAATAGAAAAAATAAGATAGATTTAAATAAGTGTGACATAACAAATAGATAAAATAAGATAGATTTAAATAATTGTGACGTAACAAATAGATAAAATAAGATAGATTTAAATAATTGTGACGTAACAAATAGATAAAACAAGATAGATTTAAATAATTATGACGTACTAAATAGATAAAATAAGATAGATTAAAATAATTATGACGTAACAAATAGATAAAATAAGATAGATTTAAATAAGTGTGACGTAATAGATAGATAAAATAAGATAGATTTAAATAATTGTGACGTAACAAATAGATAAAATAATATAGATTTAAAGTATTGTTACGTAACAAATAGATAAAATAAGATAGATTTAAATAAGTGTGACGTAACAAATAGATAAAATAAGATAGATTTAAATAATTGTGACGTAACAAATAGATAAAATAAGATAGATTTAAATAAGTGTGACGTAACAAATAGATAAAATAAAATAGATTTAAATAATTATGACGTTACAAATAGATAAAATAAGATAGATTTAAATAATTATGACGTAACAAATAGATAAAATAAGATAGATTTAAATAAGTGTGACGTAACAAATAGATAAAATAAGACAGATGTAAACAATTGTGACGTAACAAATAGATAAAATAAGATAGATTTAAATAAGTGTGACGTAATAAATAGATAAAATAAGATAGATTTAAATAATTGTGACGTAACAAATAGATAAAATTATATAGATTTAAATAATTGTGACGTAACAAATAGATAAAATAAGAAAGATTTAAATAAGTGTGACGTAACAAATAGATAAAATAAGATAGATTTAAATAAGTGTGATGTAACAAATAGATAAAATAAGATAGATTTAAATAAGTGTGACGTAATAAATAGATAAAATAAGATAGATTTAAATAATTATGACGTTACAAATAGATGAAATAAGATAGATTTAAATAATTATGACATAACAAATAGATAGAATAAGATAGATTTAAATAATTGTGACGTAATAAATAGAAAAGATAAGATAGATTTAAATAAGTGTGACGTAACAAATCGATAATATAAGATAGATTTGAATAATTGTGACGTAACAAATAGATAAATACGATAGATTAAAATAATTGTGACGTAATAAATAGATAACATAAGATAGATTTAAATAATTGTGACGTAACAAATAGATAACATCAGATATATTTAAATAATTGTGACGTAACAAATCGATAAAATAAGATAGATTTAAATAATTGTGACGTAATAAATAGATAAAATAAGATAGATTTAAATAAGTGTGACGTAACAAATAGATAAAATGAGATAGATTTAAATAGTTGTGACATAACAAATAGATAAAATAAGATAGATTTAAATAATTGTGACGTAATAAATAGATAAAATAAGACAGATTTAAAGAAGTGTGACGTAATAAATAGATAAAATAAGATAGATTTAAATTATTGTGACGTAACAAATAGATAAAATAAGATAGATTTAAATAAGTGTGACGTAATAAATAGATAAAATAAGATAGATTTCAATAAGTGTGACGTAACAAATAGATATAAACAGATAGATTTAAATAATTATGACGTTACAGATAGAAAAAAAAGATAGATTTAAATAAGTGTGACGTAACAAATAGATAAAATAAGACAGATTTAAATAACTGTGACGTAACAAATAGATAAAATAAAGTAGATTTAAATAAGTGTGACGTAACAAATAGATAAAATAAGATGGATTTAAATAATTCTGACGTAACAAATAGATAAAATAAGATAGATTTAAATAATTACGACGTAACAAATAGATAAAACAAGATATATTTAAATAATTATGACGTAACAAATAGATAAAATAAGATAGATTTAAATAATTATGACGTAACAAATAGATAAAATAAGATAGATTTAAATAAGTGTGACGTAATAAATAGATAAAATAAGATAGATTAAATTAATTTTGACGTAACAAATAGATAAAATAAGATAGATTTAAATAAATGTGACGTAACAAATAGATAAAATGATAGATTTAAATAATTGTTACGTAACAAATAGATAAAATAAGATAGATTTAAATAATTGTGACGTAACAAATAGATAAAATAAGAGATTTAAATAATTGTGACATAACAAAAAGATAAAATAAGATAGATTTAAATAATTGTGACGTAATAAATAGATAAAATAAGATAGATTTAAATAATTGTGACGTAATAAATAGATAAAATAAGATAGATTTAAATGTGTGACGTAACAAATAGATAAAATAAGATAGATTTAAATAATTATGACGTAACAAATAGATAAAATAAGATAGATTTAAATAATTGTGACGTAACAAATAGATAAAACAAGATAGATTTAAATAATTATGACGTACTAAATAGATAAAATAAGATAGATTAAAATAATTATGACGTAACAAATAGATAAAATAAGATAGATTTAAATAAGTGTGACGTAATAAATAGATAAAATAAGATAGATTTAAATAAGTGTGACGTAACAAATAGATAAAATAAGATAGATTTAAATAATTGTGACGTAATAAATAGATAAAATAAGATAGATTTAAATAATTGTGACGTAACAAATAGATAAAATACGATAGATTAAAATAATTGTGACGTAATAAATAGATAAAATAAGATAGATTTAAATAATTGTGACGTAACAAATAGATAACATCAGATAGATTTAAATAATTGTGATGTAACAAATCGATAAAATAAGATAGATTTAAATAATTGTGACGTAATAAATAGATAAAATAAGATAGATTTAAAAAAGTGTGACGTAACAAATAGATAAAATAAGATAGATTTAAATAATTGTGACGTAATAAATAGATAAAATAAGATAGATTTAAATAATTGTGACATAACAAATAGATAAAACAAGATAGATTTAAATAATTGTGACATAACAAATATATAAAATAAGATAGATTTAAATAATTGTGACGTAATAAATAGATAAAATAAGATAGATTTAAATAAGTGTGACATAACAAATAGATAAAATAAGATAGATTTAAATAATTGTGACGTAATAAATAGATAAAATAAGATAGATTTAAATAATTGTGACGCAATAAATAGATAAAAAAGACATATTTAAATGTGTGACAACAAATAGATAAAATAAGATAGATTTAAATAATTGTGACGTAACAAATAGATAAAATAAGATAGATTTAAATAAATGTGACGTAACAAATAGATAAAACAAGATATATTTAAATAATTATGACGTAACAAATAGATAAAATAAGATAGATTTAAATAATTCTGACGTAACAAATAGATAAAATAAGATAGATTTAAATAAGTGTGACGTAATAAATAGATAAAATAAGATAGATTAAATTAATTGTGACGTAACAAATAGATAAAATGAGATAGATTTAAATAAATGTGACGTAACAAATAGATAAAATAAGATAGATTTAAATAATTGTGACGTAACAAATAGATAAAATAAGATAGATTTAAATAATTGTGACGTAACAAATAGATAAAATAAGATAGATTTAAATAATTGTGACGTAATAAATAGATAAAATAAGATAGATTTAAATAAGTGTGACGTAATAAATAGATAAAATAAGATAGATTTAAATAATTGTGACGTAACAAATAGATAAAATAAGATAGATTTAAATAAGTGTGACGTAATAAATAGATAAAATAAGATAGATTTAAATAATTATGACGTAACAAATAGATAAAATAAGATAGATTTAAATAATTATGACGTAACAAATAGATAAAATAAGATAGATTTAAATAATTATGACGTAACAAATAGATAAAATAAAATAGATTTAAATAGTTGTGACATTACTAATAGATAAAATAAGATAGATTTAAATAATTGTGACGTAATAAATAGATAAAATAAGATAGATTTAAATAAGTGTGACGTAATAAATAGATAAAATAAGATAGATTTAAATAATTGTGACGTAACAAATAGATAAAATAAGATAGATTTAAATAATTGTGACAACAAATAGATAAAATAAGATAGATTTAAATAATTGTGACGTAATAAATAGATAAAATAAGATAGATTTAAATAAGTGTGACGTAATAAATAGATAAAATAAGATAGATTTAAATAATTGTGACGTAACAAATAGATAAAATAAGATAGATTTAAATAATTATGACGTAACAAATAGATAAAATAAAATAGATTTAAATAGTTGTGACATAACAAATAGATAAAATAAGATAGATTAAAATAATTGTGACGTAATAAATAGATAAAATAAGATAGATTTGAATAAGTGTGACGTAATAAATAGATAAAATAAGATAGATTTAAATAATTGTGACGTAATAAATAGATAAAATAAGATAGATTTAAATAATTGTGACGTAATAAATAGAAAAAATAAGATAGATTAAATGTGTGACATAACAAATAGATAAAATAAGATAGATTTAAATAATTGTGACGTAACAAATAGATAAAATAAGATAGATTTAAATAATTGTGACGTAACAAATAGATAAAACAAGATAGATTTAAATAATTATGACGTACTAAATAGATAAAATAAGATAGATTAAAATAATTATGACGTAACAAATAGATAAAATAAGATAGATTTAAATAAGTGTGACGTAATAGATAGATAAAATAAGATAGATTTAAATAAGTGTTACGTAACAAATAGATAAAATAAGATAGATTTAAATAATTGTGACGTAATAAATAGATAAAATAAGATAGATTTAAATAATTGTGACGTAACAAATAGATAAAATAAGATAGATTTAAATAATTGTGACGTAACAAATAGATAAAATAAGATATATTTAAATAATTGTGACAACAAATAGATAAAATAAGATAGATTTAAATAAGTGTGACGTAATAAATAGATAAAATAGGATAGATTTAAATAAGTGTGACGTAATAAATAGATAAAATAAGATAGATTTAAATAATTGTGACGTAACAAATAGATAAAATTAGATAGATTTAAATAAGTGTGACGTAATAAATAGATAAAATAAGATAGATTTAAATAATTATGACGTAACAAATAGATAAAATAAGATAGATTTAAATAATTATGACGTAACAAATAGATAAAATAAGATAGATTTAAATAATTATGACGTAACAAATAGATAAAATAAGATAGATTTAAGTAATTATGACGTAAGAAATAGATAAAATAAGATAGATTAAAATAATTGTGACGTAATAAATAGATAAAATAAGACAGATTTAAATAATTGTGACATAACAAATAGATAAAATAAGATAGATTTAAATAAGTGTGACGTAATAAATAGATAAAATAAGATAGATTTAAATAATAATAGTGACGTTACAAATAGATAAAATAAGATGGATTTAAATAATTGTGACGTAATATATCGATAAAATAAGATAGATTTAAATAAGTGTGACGTAACAAATAGATAAAATAAGATAGATTTAAATAATTATGACGCAACAAATCGATAAAATAAGATAGATTTAAATAATAGTGATGTAATAAATAGATAAAAGAAGATAGATTTAAATAAGTGTGACGTAATAAATAGATAAAATAAGATAGATTTAAATAAGTGTGACGTAACAAATATATAAAATAAGATATATTTAAATAAGTGTGACGTAATAAATAGATAAAATAAGATAGATTTAAATAAGTGTGACGTAACAAATAGATAGAAACAGATAGATTTAAATAATTATGACGTTACAAATAGAAAAAATAAGATAGATTTAAATAAGTGTGACGTAACAAATAGATAAAATAAGATAGATTTAAATAACTGTGACGTAACAAATAGATAAAATAAGATAGATTTTAATAAGTGTGACGTAACAAATAGATAAAATAAGATAGATTTAAATAACTGTGACGGACCAAATAGATAAAATAAGATAGATTTAAATAAGTGTGACGTAACAAATAGATAAAATAAGATAGATTTAAATAATTCTGACGTAACAAATAGATAAAATAAGATAGATTTAAATAATTACGACGTAACAAATCGATAAAATAAGATAGATTTAAATAATTATGACGTAACAAATAGATAAAAAAGGATAGATTTAAATAAGTGTAACGTAATAAATAGATAAAATAAGAGATTTAAATAATTGTGACGTAATAAATAGATAAAATGAGATAGATGTAAATAATTCTGACGTAACAAATAGATAAAATAAGATAGATTTCAATAAGTGTGACGTAACAAATAGATATAAACAGATAGATTTAAATAATTATGACGTTACAGATAGAAAAAAAAAGATACATTTAAATAAGTGTGACGTAACAAATAGATAAAATAAGATAGATTTAAATAACTGTGACGTAACAAATAGATAAAATAAGATAGATTTAAATAAGTGTGACGTAACAAATAGATAAAATAAGATGGATTTAAATAATTCTGACGTAACAAATAGATAAAATAAGATAGATTTAAATAATTACGACGTAACAAATCGATAAAATAAGATAGATTTAAATAATTATGACGTAACAAATAGATAAAATAAGATAGATTTAAATAAGTGTGACGTAATAAATAGATAAAATAAGATAGATTTAAATAAGTGTGACAACAAATAGATAAAACAAGATGGATTTAAATAATTATGACGTTACAAATAGATAAAATAAGATAGATTTAAATAATTATGACGTAACAAATAGATAAAATAAGATAGATTTAAATAAGTGTGACGTAACAAATAGATAAAATAAGATAGATGTAAACAATTGTGACGTAACAAATAGATAAAATAAGATAGATTTAAATAATTGTGACGTAACAAATAGATAAAACAAGATAGATTTAAATAATTGTGACGTAACAAATAGATAAAATAAGATAGATTTAAATAATTGTGACGTAACAAATAGATAAAATAAGATAGATTTAAATAAGTGTGACGTAATAAATAGATAAAATAAGATAGATTTAAATAATTGTGACGTAACACATAGATAAAATTAGATAGATTTAAATAATTGTGACGTAACAAATAGATAAAATAAGAAAGATTTAAATAATTGTGACGTAACAAATAGACAAAATAAGATAGATTTAAATAAGTGTGATGTAACAAATAGATAAAATAAGATAGATTTAAATAAGTGTGACATAATAAATAGATAAAATAAGATAGATTAAAATAATTATGACGTTACAAATAGATGAAATAAGATAGATTTAAATAATTATGACATAACAAATAGATAGAATAAGATAGATTTAAATAATTGTGACGTAATAAATAGAAAAAATAAGATAGATTTAAATAAGTGTGACGTAACAAATCGATAATATAAGATAGATTTAAATAATTGTGACGTAACAAATAGATAAAATAAGATAGATTTAAATAATTGTGACGTAACAAATAGCTAAAATAAGATAGATTTAAATAATTGTGACGTAATAAATAGATAAAATAAGATAGATTTAAATAAGTATGACGTAACAAATAGATAAAAAAAGATAGATTTAAATAATTATGACGTAACAAATAGATACAATAAGATAGATTTGAATAAATGTGACGTAACAAATAGATAAAATACGATAGATTAAAATAATTGTGACGTAATAAATAGATAACATAAGATAGATTTAAATAATTGTGACGTAACAAATAGATAACATCAGATATATTTAAATAATTGTGACGTAACAAATCGATAAAATAAGATAGATTTAAATAATTGTGACGTAATAAATAGATAAAATAAGATAGATTTAAATAAGTGTGACGTAACAAATAGATAAAATGAGATAGATTTAAATAGTTGTGACATAACAAATAGATAAAATAAGATAGATTTAAATAATTGTGACGTAATAAATAGATTAAATAAGATAGATTTAAATAATTGTGACGTAATAAATAGATAAAATAAGATAGATTTAAATAAGTGTGACATAACAAATAGATACAATAAGATAGATTTAAATAATTGTGACGTAATAAATAGATAAAATAAGATAGATTTAAATAATTGTGACGCAATAAATAGATAAAAAAAGACAGATTTAAATGTGTGACATAACAAATAGATAAAATAAGATAGATTTAAATAATTGTGACGTAACAAATAGATAAAATAAGATAGATTTAAATAATTGTGACGTAACAAATAGATAAAACAAGATATATTTAAATAATTATGACGTAACAAATAGATAAAATAAGATAGATTTAAATAATTATGACGTAACAAATAGTTAAAATAAGATAGATTTAAATAAGTGTGACGTAATAAATAGATAAAATAAGATAGATTAAATTAATTGTGACGTAACAAATAGATAAAATAAGATAGATTTAAATAAATGTGACGTAACAAATAGATAAAATGATAGATTAAAATAATTGTTACGTAACAAATAGATAAAATAAGATAGATTTAAATAATTGTGACGTAACAAATAGATAAAATAAGATAGATTTAAATAATTGTGACATAACAAATAGATAAAATAAGATAGATTTAAATAATTGTGACGTAATAAATAGATAAAATAAGATAGATTTAAATAATTGTGACGTAATAAATAGATAAAATAAGATAGATTTAAATGTGTGACATAACAAAAAGATAAAATAAGATAGATTTAAAAAATTATGACGTAACAAATAGATAAAATAAGATAGATTTAAATAATTGTGACGTAACAAATAGATAAAACAAGATAGATTTAAATAATTATGACGTACTAAATAGATAAAATAAGATAGATTAAAATAATTATGACGTAACAAATAGATAAAATAAGATATATTTAAATAATTGTGACAACAAATAGATAAAATAAGATAGATTTAAATAAGTGTGACGTAATAAATAGATAAAATAGGATAGATTTAAATAAGTGTGACGTAATAAATAGATAAAATAAGATAGATTTAAATAATTGTGACGTAACAAATAGATAAAATAAGATAGATTTAAATAATTGTGACGTAACAAATAGATAAAATAAGATATATTTAAATAATTGTGACAACAAATAGATAAAATAAGATAGATTTAAATAAGTGTGACGTAATAAATAGATAAAATAGGATAGATTTAAATAAGTGTGACGTAATAAATAGATAAAATAAGATAGATTTAAATAATTGTGACGTAACAAATAGATAAAATTAGATAGATTTAAATAAGTGTGACGTAATAAATAGATAAAATAAGATAGATTTAAATAATTATGACGTAACAAATAGATAAAATAAGATAGATTTAAATAATTATGACGTAACAAATAGATAAAATAAGATAGATTTAAATAATTATGACGTAACAAATAGATAAAATAAGATAGATTTAAGTAATTATGACGTAAGAAATAGATAAAATAAGATAGATTAAAATAATTGTGACGTAATAAATAGATAAAATAAGACAGATTTAAATAATTGTGACATAACAAATAGATAAAATAAGATAGATTTAAATAAGTGTGACGTAATAAATAGATAAAATAAGATAGATTTAAATAATAATAGTGACGTTACAAATAGATAAAATAAGATGGATTTAAATAATTGTGACGTAATATATCGATAAAATAAGATAGATTTAAATAAGTGTGACGTAACAAATAGATAAAATAAGATAGATTTAAATAATTATGACGCAACAAATCGATAAAATAAGATAGATTTAAATAATAGTGATGTAATAAATAGATAAAAGAAGATAGATTTAAATAAGTGTGACGTAATAAATAGATAAAATAAGATAGATTTAAATAAGTGTGACGTAACAAATATATAAAATAAGATATATTTAAATAAGTGTGACGTAATAAATAGATAAAATAAGATAGATTTAAATAAGTGTGACGTAACAAATAGATAGAAACAGATAGATTTAAATAATTATGACGTTACAAATAGAAAAAATAAGATAGATTTAAATAAGTGTGACGTAACAAATAGATAAAATAAGATAGATTTAAATAACTGTGACGTAACAAATAGATAAAATAAGATAGATTTTAATAAGTGTGACGTAACAAATAGATAAAATAAGATAGATTTAAATAACTGTGACGGACCAAATAGATAAAATAAGATAGATTTAAATAAGTGTGACGTAACAAATAGATAAAATAAGATAGATTTAAATAATTCTGACGTAACAAATAGATAAAATAAGATAGATTTAAATAATTACGACGTAACAAATCGATAAAATAAGATAGATTTAAATAATTATGACGTAACAAATAGATAAAAAAGGATAGATTTAAATAAGTGTAACGTAATAAATAGATAAAATAAGATAGATTTAAATAATTGTGACGTAATAAATAGATAAAATGAGATAGATGTAAATAATTCTGACGTAACAAATAGATAAAATAAGATAGATTTCAATAAGTGTGACGTAACAAATAGATATAAACAGATAGATTTAAATAATTATGACGTTACAGATAGAAAAAAAAAGATACATTTAAATAAGTGTGACGTAACAAATAGATAAAATAAGATAGATTTAAATAACTGTGACGTAACAAATAGATAAAATAAGATAGATTTAAATAAGTGTGACGTAACAAATAGATAAAATAAGATGGATTTAAATAATTCTGACGTAACAAATAGATAAAATAAGATAGATTTAAATAATTACGACGTAACAAATCGATAAAATAAGATAGATTTAAATAATTATGACGTAACAAATAGATAAAATAAGATAGATTTAAATAAGTGTGACGTAATAAATAGATAAAATAAGATAGATTTAAATAAGTGTGACAACAAATAGATAAAACAAGATGGATTTAAATAATTATGACGTAACAAATAGATAAAATAAGATGGATTTAAATAATTGTGACGTAATAAATAGATAAAATAAGATAGATTTAAATAATTGTGACGTAACAAATAGATAAAATACGATAGATTAAAATAATTGTGACGTAATAAATAGATAAAATAAGATAGATTTAAATAATTGTGACGTAACAAATAGATAACATCAGATAGATTTAAATAATTGTGACGTAACAAATCGATAAAATAAGATAGATTTAAATAATTGTGACGTAATAAATAGATAAAATAAGATAGATTTAAAAAAGTGTGACGTAACAAATAGATAAAATAAGATATATTTAAATAAGTGTGACGTAATAAATAGATAAAATAAGATAGATTTAAAGAAGTGTGACGTAATAAATAGATAAAATAAGATAGATTTAAATAATTGTGACGTAACAAATAGATAAAACAAGATAGATTTAAATAATTGTGACATAACAAATAGATAAAATAAGATAGATTTAAATAATTGTGACGTAATAAATAGATAACATAAGATAGATTTAAATAAGTGTTACATAACAAACAGATACAATAAGATAGATTTAAATAATTGTGACGTAATAAATAGATAAAATAAGATAGATTTAAATAATTGTGACGCAATAAATAGATAAAAAAAGACAGATTTAAATGTGTGACAACAAATAGATAAAATAAGATAGATTTAAATAATTGTGACGTAACAAATAGATAAAATAAGATAGATTTAAATAATTGTGACGTAACAAATAGATAAAACAAGATATATTTAAATAATTATGACGTAACAAATAGATAAAATAAGATAGATTTAAATAATTATGACGTAACAAATAGATAAAACAAGATAGATTTAAATAAGTGTGACGTAATAAATAGATAAAATAAGATAGATCAAATTAATTGTGACGTAACAAATAGATAAAATGAGATAGATTTAAATAAATGTGACGTAACAAATAGATAAAATAAGATAGATTTAAATAATTGTGACGTAACAAATAGATAAAATAAGATAGATTTAAATTATTGTGACGTAACAAATAGATAAAATAAGATAGATTTAAATAATTGTGACGTAATAAATAGATAAAATAAGATAGATTTAAATAAGTGTGACGTAATAAATAGATAAAATAAGATAGATTTAAATAATTGTGACGTAACAAATAGATAAAATAAGATAGATTTAAATAAGTGTGACGTAATAAATAGATAAAATAAGATAGATTTAAATAATTATGACGTAACAAATAGATAAAATAAGATAGATTTAAATAATTATGACGTAACAAATAGATAAAATAAGATAGATGTAAATAATTGTGACGTAACAAATAGATAAAATAAAATAGATTTAAATAGTTGTGACATAACAAATAGATAAAATAAGATAGATTTAAATAATTGTGACGTAATAAATAGATAAAATAAGATAGATTTAAATAAGTGTGACGTAATAAATAGATAAAATAAGATAGATTTAAATAATTGTGACGTAACAAATAGATAAAATAAGATAGATTTAAATAATTGTGACAACAAATAGATAAAATAAGATAGATTTAAATAAGTGTGACGTAATAAATAGATAAAATAAGATAGATTTAAATAAGTGTGACAACAAATAGATAAAATAAGATAGATTTAAATAATTGTGACGTAATAAATAGATAAAATAAGATAGATTTAAATAATTGTGACGTAATAAATAGAAAAAATAAGATAGATTTAAATGTGTGACATAACAAATAGATAAAATAAGATAGATTTAAATAATTGTGACGTAACAAATAGATAAAATAAGATAGATTTAAATAATTGTGACGTAACAAATAGATAAAACAAGATAGATTTAAATAAGTGTGACGTAATAAATAGATAAAATAAGATAGATTTAAATAATTGTGACGTAAAAAATAGATAAAATTAGATAGATTTAAATAAGTGTGACGTAATAAATAGATAAAATAAGATAGATTTAAATAATTATGACGTAACAAATAGATAAAATAAGATAGATTTAAATAATTATGACGTAACAAATAGATAAAATAAGATAGATTTAAATAATTATGACGTAACAAATAGATAAAATAAGATAGATTTAAGTAATTATGACGTAAGAAATAGATAAAATAAGATAGATTAAAATAATTGTGACGTAATAAATAGATAAAATAAGACAGATTTAAATAATTGTGACATAACAAATAGATAAAATAAGATAGATTTAAATAATTGTGACGTAACAAATAGATAAAATAAGATAGATTTAAATAATTGTGACGTAACAAATAGATAAAATAAGATAGATTTAAATAAGTGTGACGTAACAAATAGATAAAATAAGATAGATTTAAATAATTATGACGTAACGAATAGATAAAATAAGATAGATTTAAATAATAATAGTGACGTTACAAATAGATAAAATAAGATAGATTTAAATAATTGTGACGTAATAAATCGATAAAATAAGATAGATTTAAATAAGTGTGACGTAACAAATAGATAAAATAAGATAGATTTAAATAATTATGACGCAACAAATCGATAAAATAAGATAGATTTAAATAATAGTGATGTAATAAATAGATAAAATAAGATAGATTTAAATAAGTGTGACGTAATAAATAGATAAAATAAGATAGATTTAAATAAGTGTGACGTAACAAATATATAAAATAAGATATATTTAAATAAGTGTGACGTAATAAATAGATATAATAAGATAGATTTAAATAAGTGTGATGTAACAAATAGATAGAAACAGATAGATTTAAATAATTATGACGTTACAAATAGAAAAAATAAGATAGATTTAAATAAGTGTGACGTAACAAATCGATAAAATAAGATAGATTTAAATAACTGTGACGTAACAAATAGATAAAATAAGATAGATTTAAATAAGTGTGACGTAACAAATAGATAAAATAAGATAGATTTAAATAACTGTGACGGACCAAATAGATAAAATAAGATAGATTTAAATAAATGTGACGTAACAAATAGATAAAATAAGATAGATTTAAATAATTCTGACGTAACAAATAGATAAAATAAGATAGATCTAAATAATTACGACGTAACAAATCGATAAAATAAGATAGATTTAAATAATTATGACGTAACAAATAGATAAAATAAGATAGATTTAAATAAGTGTGACGTAATAAATAGATAAAATAAGATAGATTAAAAAAATTGTGACGTAATAAATAGATAAAATGAGATAGATTTAAATAATTCTGACGTAACAAATAGATAAAATAAGATAGATTTCAATAAGTGTGACGTAACAAATAGATATAAACAGATAGATTTAAATAATTATGACGTTACAGATAGAAAAAAAAAGATAGATTTAAATAAGTGTGACGTAACAAATAGATAAAATAAGATAGATTTAAATAACTGTGACGTAACAAATAGATAAAATAAGATAGATTTAAATAAGTGTGACGTAACAAATAGATAAAATAAGATGGATTTAAATAATTCTGACGTAACAAATAGATAAAATAAGATACATTTAAATAATTACGACGTAACAAATCGATAAAATAAGATAGATTTAAATAATTATGACGTAACAAATAGATAAAATGAGATAGATTTAAATAAGTGTGACGTAATAAATAGATAAAATAAGATAGATTTAAATAAGTGTGACAACAAATAGATAAAACAAGATAGATTTAAATAATTATGACGTAACAAATAGATAAAACAAGATAGATTTAAATAAGTGTGACGTAATAAATAGATAAAATAAGATAGATTTAAATAATTGTGACGTAATAAATAGACAAAATAAGATAGATTTAAATAAGTGTGACGTAATAAATAGATAAAATAAGATAGATTTAAATAATCATGACGTTACAAATAGATAAAATAAGATAGATTTAAATAAGTGTAACATAACAAATAGATAAAATAAGATAGATTTAAATAATTGTGACGTAACAAATAGATAAAATAAGATAGATTTAAATAATTATGACGTAACAAATAGATAAAATAAGATAGATTTAAATAATTGTGACGTAACAAATTGGTAAAATAAGATAGATTTAAATAATTGTGACGTAATAAATAGATAAAATAAGATAGATTTAAATAAGTGTGACGTAACAAATAGATAAAATAAGATAGATTTAAATAGTTGTGACATAACAAATAGATAAAATAAGATAGATTTAAATAATTGTGACGTAATAAATAGATAAAATAAGATAGATTTAAGTAAGTGTGACGTAATAAATAGATAAAATAAGATAGATTTAAATAATTGTGACGTAACAAATAGATAAAATAAGATAGATTTAAATAAGTGTGACGTAACAAATAGATAAAATAAGATAGATTTAAATAATTGTGACGTAATAAATAGATAAAATAAGAGATTTAAATAAGTGTGACATAACAAATAGAGTAAATAAGATAGATTTAAAAAATTGTGACGTAACAAATAGATAAAATAAGATAGATTTAAATAATTATGACGTAACAAATAGATAAAATAAGATAGATTTAAATAATTGTGACGTAACAAATAGATAAAATAAGATAGATTTAAACAATTGTGACGAAACAAACAGATAAAATAAGATAGATTTAAATAATTGTGACGTAACAAATAGATAAGACAAGATAGATTTAAATAATTGTGACGTAACAAATAGATAAAATAAGATAGATTTAAAGTATTGTGACGTAATAAATAGATAAAAAAGATAGATTTACATGTGTGACATAACAAATAGATAAAATAAGATAGATTTAAATAAATGTGACGTAACAAATAGATAAAATAAGATAGATTTAAATAATTGTGACGTAACAAATAGATAAAATAAAATAGATTTAAATAATTATGACGTTACAAATAGATAAAATAAGATAGATTTAAATAATTATGACGTAACAAATAGATAAAATAAGATAGATTTAAATAAGTGTGACGTAACAAATAGATAAAATAAGATAGATGTAAACAATTGTGACGTAACAAATATATAAAATAAGATAGATTTAAATAATTGTGACGTAACAAATAGATAAAATAAGATAGATTTAAATAATTATGACGTTACAAATAGATGAAATAAGATAGATTTAAATAATTATGACATAACAAATAGAGAAAATAAGATAGATTTAAATGATTGTGACGTAACAAATCGATAAAATAAGATAGATTTAAATAATTGTGACGTAACAAATAGATAAAATAAGATAGATTTAAATAAGTGTGACAACCCAAATAAATAAAATAAGATAGATTTAAATAATTGTGACGTAACAAATAGATAAAATAAGATAGATTTAAATAATTGTGACGTAATAAATAGATAAAATAAGATAGATTTAAATAAGTGTGACGTAATAAATAGATAAAATAAGATAGATTTAAATAATTGTGACGTAACAAATAGATTAAATAAGATAGATTTAAATAATTGTGACAACAAATAGATAAAATAAGATAGATTTAAATAATTATGACGCAACAAATCGATAAAATAAGATAGATTTAAATAATAGTGATGTAATAAATAGATAAAATGAGATAGATTTAAATAATTGTGACGTAATAAATAGATAAAATAAGATAGATATAAATAATTGTGACGTAATAAATAGAAAAAATAAGATAGATTTAAATGTGTGACACAACAAATAGATAAAATAAGATAGATTTAAATAATTGTGACGTAACAAATAGATAAAATAAGATAGATTTAAATAATTGTGACGTAACAAATAGATAAAACAAGATAGATTTAAATAATTATGACGTAGTAAATAGATAAAATAAGATATATTAAAATAATTATGACGTAACAAATAGATAAAATAAGATAGATTTAAATAAGTGTGACGTAATAAATAGATAAATAAGATAGATTTAAATAAGTGTGACGTAACAAATAGATAAAATAAGATAGATTTAAATAATTGTGACGTAACAAATAGATTAAATAAGATAGATTTAAATAATTGTGACATAACAACTAGATAAAATAAGATAGATTTTAATTATTGTGACGTAACAAATCGATAAAATAAGATAGATTTAAATAATTGTGACGTAACGAATAGATAAAATAAGATAGATTTAAATAATTGTGACGTAACAAATAGATAAAACAAGATAGATTTAAATAAGTGTGACATAACAAATAGATAAAATAAGATAGATTTAAATAAGTGTGACGTAACAAATAGATAAAATAAGATAGATTTAAATAATTGTGACGTAACAAATGGATAAAATAAGATAGATTTAAATAGTTGTGACATAACAAATAGATAAAATAAGATAGATTTAAATAATTGTGCCGTAATAAGTAGATAAAATAAGATAGATTTAAAAAAGTGTGACGTAATAAATAGATAAAATAAGATAGATTTTAATAATTGTGACGTAACAAATAGATAAAATAAGATAGATTTAAATAATTGTGACATAACAAATAGATAAAATAAGATAGATTTAAATAATTGTGACGTAATACTTAGATAAAATAAGATAGATTAAAATAAGTGTGACGTAACAAATAGATAAAATAAGATAGATTTAAATAATTGTGACGTAATAAATAGATAAAATAAGATAGATTTAAACAAGTGTGACAACAAATAGATAAAATAAGATAGATTTAAATAATTGTGACGTAATAAATAGATAAAAAAAGATAGATTTAAATAATTGTGACGTAACAAATAGATAAAATAAGATAGATTTAAATAAGTGTTACGTAATAAATAGATAAAATAAGATAGATTCAAATAATTATGACGTAACAAATAGATAAAATAAGATAGATTTAAATAAGTGTTACGTAATAAATAGATAAAATAAGATAGATTCAAATAATTATGACGTTACAAATAGATAAAATAAGATAGATTTAAATAATTATGACGTAACAAATCGATAAAATAAGATAGATTTAAATAATTATGATGTAACAAATAGATAAAATAAGATAGATTTAAATAATTGTGACGTAACAAATAGATAAAATAAGATAGATTTAAATAAGTGTGACGTAATAAATAGATAAAATCAGATAGATTCAAATAATTATGACGTAACAAAGATAAAATAAGATAGATTTAAATAATTATGACGTAACAAATCGATAAAATAAGATAGATTTAAATAAGTGTGACGTAACAAATAGATAGAATAAGATAGATTTAAATAATTATGACGTTACAACTAGATAGAATAAGATAGAGTTAAATAAGTTGGACGTAACAAATAGATAAAATAAGATAGATTTAAATAAGTGTTATTTAACAAATAGATAAAATAAGATAGATTTAAATAATTGTGACGTATCCAATCGATAAAATAAGATAGATTTAAATAATTGTGACGTAACAAATAGATAAAATAAGATAGATTTAAATAATTGTGACATAACAAATAGATAAAATAAGATAGATTTACATAATTGTGACGTAATAAATAGATAAAATAAGATAGATTTAAACAAGTGTGACAACAAATAGATAAAATAAGATAGATTTAAATAATTGTGATGTAATAAATAGATAAAAAAAGATAGATTTAAATAATTGTGACGTAACAAATAGATAAAATAAGATAGATTTACATAAGTGTTACGTAATAAATAGATAAAATAAGATAGATTCAAATAATTATGACGTAACAAATAGATAAAATAAGATAGATTTAAATAAGTGTTACGTAATAAATAGATAAAATAAGATAGATTCAAATAATTATGACGTAACAAATAGATAAAATAAGATAGATTTAAATAATTATGACGTAACAAATCGATAAAATAAGATAGATTTAAATAATTATGACGTAACAAATAGATAAAATAAGATAGATTTAAATAATTGTGACGTAACACATAGATAAAATAAGATAGATTTAAATAATTGTGACATAACAAATAGATAAAATAAGATAGATTTAAATAATTGTGACGTAACAAATTGATAAAATAAGATAGATGTAAATAATTGTGACGTAACAAATAGATATAATAAGATAGATTTAAATAAGTGTGACGTAATAAATAGATAAAATAAGATAGATTCAAATAATTATGACGTAACAAAGATAAAATAAGATAGATTTAAATAATTATGACGTAACAAATCGATAAAATAAGATAGATTTAAATAAGTGTGACGTAACAAATAGATAGAATAAGATAGATTTAAATAATTATGACGTTACAACTAGATAGAATAAGATAGAGTTAAATAAGTGGGACGTAACAAATAGATAAAATAAGATAGATTTAAATAAGTGTGACGTAACAAATAGATAAAATAAGATAGATTTAAATAATTGTGACGTATCCAATCGATAAAATAAGATAGATTTAAATAATTGTGACATAACATAGATAAAATAAGATAGATTTAAATAATTGTGACGTAATACTTAGATAAAATAAGATAGATTTAAATAAGTGTGACGTAACAAATAGATAAAATAAGATAGATTTAAATTATTGTGACGTAATAAATAGATAAAATAAGATAGATTTAAAAAAGTGTGACAACAAATAGATAAAATAAGATAGATTTAAATAGTTGTGACGTAATAAATAGATAAAATAAGATATATTTAAATAATTGTGACGTAATAAATAGATAAAAAGATAGATTTAAATGTGTGACATAACAAATAGATAAAATAAGATGGATTGAAATAATTGTGACGTAAATAATAGATAAAACAAGATAGATTTAAATAATTGTGACGTAACAAATAGATAAAATAAGATAGATTTAAATAATTGTGACGTAACAAATAGATAAAATAAGATAGATTTAAGTAATTGTGACGTACCAAATAGATAAAATAAGATAGATTTAAATAAGTGTGACGTAATAAATAGATAAAAAAAGATAGATTTAAATAAGTGTGACGTAATAAATAGATAAAATAAGATAGATTTAAATAATTGTGACGTAACAAATAGATAGAATAAGATAGATTTAAATAAGTGTTACGTAATAAATAGATAAAATAAGATATATTCAAATAATTATGACGTAACAAATAGATAAAATAAGATAGATTTAAATAATTATGACGTAACAAATCGATAAAATAAGATAGATTTAAATAATTATGACGTAACAAATAGATAAAATGAGATAGATTTAAATAATTGTGACGTAACAAATAGATAAAATAAGATAGATTTAAATAATTGTGACATAACAAATAGATAAAATAAGATAGATTTAAATAATTGTGACGTAACAAATAGATAAAATAAGATAGATTTAAATAATTGTGACGTAACAAATAGATAAAATAAGATAGATTTAAATAAGTGTGACGTAATAAATAGATAAAATAAGATAGATTTAAATAAGTGTGACGTAACAAATAGATAGAATAAGATAGATGTTAATAATTATGACGTTACAACTAGATAGAATAAGATAGATTAAAATAATTGTGACGTAATAAATTGATAAAATCAGACAGATTTAAATAAGTGTGACGTAATAAATAGATAAAATAAGATAGATTTAAATAAGTGTGACGTAACAAATAGATAAAATAAGATAGATTTAAATAATTGTGACGTACCAAATAGATAAAATAAGATAGATTTAAATAATTACGACGTAACAAATAGATAAAATAAGATAGATTTAAATAATTATGACGTAACAAATAGATAAAATAAGATAGATTTAAATAAGTGTGACGTAATCAATAGATAAAATAAGATAGATTTAAATAAGTGTGACATAACAAATAGATAAAATAAGATAGATTTTAATAATTGTGACGTAATAAATAGATAAAATAAGATAGATTTAAATAATTGTGACGTAATAAATAGATAAAAAGATAGATTTACATGTGTGACATAACAAATAGATAAAATAAGATAGATTTAAATAATTGTGACGTAACAAATAGATAAAATAAGATAGATTTAAATAATTGTGACGTAACAAATAGATAAAATAAGATAGATTTAAATAATTATGACGTAACAAATAGATAAAATAAGATAGATTTAAATAATTATGACGTAACAAATAGATAAAATAAGATAGATTTAAATAATTGTGACGTAACAAATAGATAAAATAAGATAGATTTAAATAATTGTGACGTATCCAATCGATAAAATAAGATAGATTTAAATAATTGTGACATAACAAATAGATAAAATAAGATAGATTTAAATAATTGTGACGTAATACTTAGATAAAATAAGATAGATTTAAATAAGTGTGACGTAACAAATAGATAAAATAAGATAGATTTAAATTATTGTGACGTAATAAATAGATAAAATAAGATAGATTTAAACAAGTGTGACAACAAATAGATAAAATAAGATAGATTTAAATAATTGTGACGTAATAAATAGATAAAATAAGATAGATTTAAATAATTGTGACGTAATAAATAGATAAAAAGATAGATTTAAATGTGTGACATAACAAATAGATAAAATAAGATGGATTGAAATAATTGTGACGTAACAAATAGATAAAACAAGATAGATTTAAATAATTGTGACGTAACAAATAGATAAAATAAGATAGATTTAAATAATTGTGACGTAACAAATAGATAAAATAAGATAGATTTAAGTAATTGTGACGTACCAAATAGATAAAATAAGATAGATTTAAATAAGTGTGACGTAATAAATAGATAAAATAAGATAGATATAAACAATTGTGACGTAACAAATAGATAAAATAAGATAGATTTAAATAAGTGTGACGTAATAAACAGATAAAATAAGATAGATTCAAATAATTATGACGTAACAAAGATAAAATAAGATAGATTTAAAAAATTATGACGTAACAAATCGATAAAATAAGATAGATTTAAATAATTGTGACGTAACAAATGGATAGATTTAAATAGTTGTGACATAACAAATAGATAAAATAAGATAGATTTAAATAATTGTGACGTAATAAGTCGATAAAATAAGATAGATTTAAATAATTGTGACGTAACAAATGGATAGATTTAAATAAGTGTGACATAACAAATAGATAAAATAAGATAGATTTAAATAATTGTGACGTAATAAGTAGATAAAATAAGATAGATTTAAATAAGTGTGACGTAATAAATAGATAAAATAAGATAGATTTAAATAATTGTGACGTAACAAGTAGATAAATAATTATGACGTAACAAATAGATAAAATAAGATAGATTTAAATAATTGTGACATAACAAATAGATAAAATAAGATAGATTTAAATAATTGTGACGTAATACTTAGATAAAATAAGATAGATTTAAATAAGTGTGACGTAACAAATAGATAAAATAAGATAGATTTAAATTATTGTGACGTAATAAATACATAAAATAAGATAGATTTAAACAAGTGTGACAACAAATAGATAAAATAAGATAGATTTAAATCATTGTGACGTAATAAATAGATAAAATAAGATAGATTAAAATAATTGTGACGTAATAAATAGATAAAAAGATAGATTTAAATGTTTGACATAACAAATAGATAAAATAAGATGGATTGAAATAATTGTGACGTAACAAATAGATAAAACAAGATAGATTTAAATAATTGTGACGTAACAAATAGATAAAATAAGATAGATTTAAATAATTGTGACGTAACAAATAGATAAAATAAGATAGATTTAAGTAATTGTGACGTACCAAATAGATAAAATAAGATAGATTTAAATAAGTGTGACGTAATAAATAGATAAAATAAGATAGATTTAAATAATTGTGACGTAACAAATAGATAAAATAAGATAGATTTAAATAATTGTGACGTAACAAATAGATAAAATAAGATAGATTTAAATAATTGTGACATAACAAATAGATAAAATAAGATAGATTTAAATAATTGTGACGTAACAAATTGATAAAATAAGATACATGTAAATAATTGTGACGTAACAAATAGATAAAATAAGATAGATTTAAATAATTGTGACGTAACAAATAGATAAAATAAGATAGATATAAATAATTGTGACGTAACAAATAGATAAAATAAGATAGATTTAAATCATTGTGACGTAATAAATAGATAAAATAAGATAGATTTAAATAAGTGTGACGTAACAAATAGATAGAATAAGATAGATTTAAATAATTATGACGTTACAACTAGATAGAATAAGATAGAGTTAAATAAGTGGGACGTAACAAATAGATAAAATAAGATAGATTTAAATAATTGTGACGTAACAAATAGATAAAATAAGATAGATTTAAATAAGTGTGACGTAACAAATAGATAAAATAAGATAGATTTAAATAATTGTGACGTACCAAATAGATAAAATAAGATAGATTTAAATAATTACGACGTAACAAATAGATAAAATTAGATCGATTTAAATAATTATGACGTAACAAATAGATAAAATAAGATAGATTTAAATAAGTGTGACGTAACAAATAGATAAAATAAGATAGATTTAAATAATTGTGACGTACCAAATAGATAAAATAAGATAGATTTAAATAATTACGACGTAACAAATAGATAAAATTAGATCGATTTAAATAATTATGACGTAACAAATAGATAAAATAAGATAGATTTAAATAAGTGTGACGTAATCAATAGATAAAATAAGATAGATTTAAATAAGTGTGACATAACACAGATAAAATAAGATAGATTTAAATAATTATGACGTAACAAATAGATAAAATAAGATAGATTTAAATAAGTGTGACGTAACAAATATATAAAATAAGATAGATTTAAATAATTGTGACGTAACAAATGGATAAAATAAGATAGATTTAAATAATTATGACGTAACAAATAGATAAAATAAGATAGATTTAAATAATTGTGACGTAACAAATAGATAAAATAAGATAGATTTTAATAATTACGACGTAACAAATAGATAAAATAAGATTTAAATAATTGTGACGTAACAAATAGATAAAATAAGATATATTTAAATAAGTGTGACGTAACAAATAGATAAAATAAGATAGATTTAAATAATTGTGACGTAACAAATAGATAACATAAGATAGATTTAAATAATTGTGACGTAATAAATAGATAAAATAAGATAGATTTAAATAAGTGTGACGTTACAAATAGATAAAATAAGATAGATTTAAATAGTTGTGACAACCCAAATAAATAAAATAAGATAGATTAAAATAATTGTGACGTAATAAATTGATAAAATCAGATAGATTTAAATAAGTGTGACGTAATAAATAGATAAAATAAGATAGATTTAAATAATTGTGACGTAACAAATAGATAAAATAAGATAGATTTAAATAATTGTGACAAAACAACTAGATAAAATAAGATAGATTTAAATAATTGTGACGTAACAAATCGATAAAATAAGATATATTTATATAATTGTGACGTAACAAATAGATAAAATAAGATAGATTTAAATAATTGTAACGTAACAAATAGATAAAACAAGATAGATTTAAATAAGTGTGACATAACAAATAGATAAAATAAGATAGATTTAAATAATTGTGACGTAATAAATAGATAAAATAAGATAGATTTAAATAATTGTGACGTAATAAATAGATAAAAAGATAGATTTACATGTGTGACATAACAAATAGATAAAATAAGATAGATTTAAATAATTGTGACGTAACAAATAGATAAAATAAGATAGATTTAAATAATTGTGACGTAACAAATAGATAAAATAAGATAGATTTAAATAATTATGACGTAACAAATAGATAAAATAAGATAGATTTAAATAATTATGACGTAACAAATAGATAAAAAAAGATAGATTTAAATAATTGTGACGTAACAAATAGATAAAATAAGATAGATTTAAATTATTGTGACGTAATAAATAGATAAAATAAGATAGATTTAAACAAGTGTGACAACAAATAGATAAAATAAGATAGATTTAAATAATTGTGACCTAATAAATAGATAAAATAAGATAGATTTAAATAATTGTGACGTAATAAATAGATAAAAAGATAGATTTAAATGTGTGACATAACAAATAGATAAAATAAGATGGATTGAAATAATTGTGACGTAACAAATAGATAAAACAAGATAGATTTAAATAATTGTGACGTAACAAATAGATAAAATAAGATAGATTTAAATAATTGTGACGTAACAAATAGATAAAATAAGATAGATTTAAGTAATTGTGACGTACCAAATAGATAAAATAAGATAGATTTAAATAAGGGTGACGTAATAAATAGATAAAAAAAGATAGATTTAAATAAGTGTGACGTAATAAATAGATAAAATAAGATAGATTTAAATAATTGTGACGTAACAAATAGATAAAATAAGATAGATTAAATAAGTGTTACGTAATAAATTGATAAAATAAGATAGATTCAAATAATTATGACGTAACAAATAGATAAAATAAGATAGATTTAAATAATTATGACGTAACAAATCGATAAAATAAGATAGATTTAAATAATTATGACGTAACAAATAGATAAAATAAGATAGATTTAAATAATTGTGACGTAACAAATAGATAAAATAAGATAGATTTAAATAATTGTGACATAACAAATAGATAAAATAAGATAGATTTAAATAATTGTGACGTAACAAATTGATAAAATAAGATAGATGTAAATAATTGTGACGTAACAAATAGATAAAATAAGATAGATTTAAATAATTGTGACGTAACAAATAGATAAAATAAGATAGATATAAATAATTGTGACGTAACAAATAGATAAAATAAGATAGATTTAAATAAGTGTGACGTAATAAATAGATAAAATAAGATAGATTTAAATAAGTGTGACGTAACAAATAGATAGAATAAGATAGATTTAAATAATTATGACGTTACAACTAGATAGAATAAGATAGAGTTAAATAAGTGGGACGTAACAAATAGATAAAATAAGATAGATTTAAATAATTGTGACGTAACAAATAGATAAAATAAGATAGATTTAAATAAGTGTGACGTAACAAATAGATAAAATAAGATAGATTTAAATAATTGTGACATACCAAATAGATAAAATAAGATAGATTTAAATAATTACGACGTAACAAATAGATAAAATAAGATAGATTTACATAATTGTGACGTAACAAATAGATAAAATAATATAGATTTTAATAATTACGACGTAACAAATAGATAAAAAAAGAAGATTTAAAAAATTGTGACGAAACAAATAGATGAAATAAGATAGATTTAAATGAGTGTGACGTAACAAATAGATAAAATAAGATAGATTTAAATAATTTTGACGTAACAAATAGATAAAATAAGATAGATTTAAATAATTGTGACGTAATAAATAGATAAAATAAGATAGATTTAAATAAGTGTGACGTTACAAATAGATAAAATAAGATAGATTTAAATAGTTGTGACAACCCAAATAAATAAAATAAGATAGATTAAAATAATTGTGACGTAATAAATTGATAAAATCAGATAGATTTAAATAAGTGTGACGTAATAAATAGATAAAATAAGATAGATTTAAATAATTGTGACGTAACAAATAGATAAAATAAGATAGATTTAAATAAGTGTTACGTAATAAATAGATAAAATAAGATAGATTCAAATAATTATGACGTAACAAATAGATAAAATAAGATAGATTTAAATAATTATGACGTAACAAATCGATAAAATAAGATAGATTTAAATAATTATGACGTAACAAATAGATAAAATAAGATAGATTTAAATAATTGTGACGTAACAAATAGATAAAATAAGATAGATTTAAATAATTGTGACATAACAAATAGATAAAATAAGATAGATTTAAATAATGGTGACGTAACAAATAGATAAAATAAGATAGATATAAATAATTGTGACGTAACAAATAGATAAAATAAGATAGATTTAAATAAGTGTGACGTAATAAACAGATAAAATAAGATAGATTCAAATAATTATGACGTAACAAAGATAAAATAAGATAGATTTAAATAATTATGACGTAACAAATCGATAAAATAAGATAGATTTAAATAATTGTGACGTAACAAATGGATAGATTTAAATAGTTGTGACATAACAAATAGATAAAATAAGATAGATTTAAATAATTGTTACGTAATAAGTCGATAAAATAAGATAGATTTAAATAATTGTGACGTAACAAATGGATAGATTTAAATAAGTGTGACATAACAAATAGATAAAATAAGATAGATTTAAATAATTGTGACGTAATAAGTAGATAAAATAAGATAGATTTAAATAAGTGTGACGTAATAAATAGATAAAATAAGATAGATTTAAATAATTGTGACGTAACAAATAGATAAATAATTATGACGTAACAAATAGATAAAATAAGATAGATTTAAATAATTGTGACATAACAAATAGATAAAATAAGATAGATTTAAATAAGATTGACGTAATACTTAGATAAAATAACATAGATTTAAATAAGTGTGACGTAACAAATAGATAAAATAAGATAGATTTAAATTATTGTGACGTAATAAATAGATAAAATAAGATAGATTTAAACAAGTGTGACAACAAATAGATAAAATAAGATAGATTTAAATCATTGTGACGTAATAAATAGATAAAATAAGATAGATTTAAATAATTGTGACGTAATAAATAGATAAAAAGATAGATTTAAATGTGTGACATAACAAATAGATAAAATAAGATGGATTGAAATAATTGTGACGTAACAAATAGATAAAACAAGATAGATTTAAATAATTGTGACGTAACAAATAGATAAAATAAGATAGATTTAAATAATTGTGACGTAACAAATAGATAAAATAAGATAGATTTAAGTAATTGTGACGTACCAAATAGATAAAATAAGATAGATTTAAATAAGTGTGACGTAATAAATAGATAAAAAAGATAGATTTAAATAAGTGTGACGTAATAAATAGATAAAATAAGATAGATTTAAATAATTGTGACGTAACAAATAGATAAAATAAGATAGATTTAAATAAGTGTTACGAAATAAATAGATAAAATAAGATAGATTCAAATAATTATGACGTAACAAATAGATAAAATAAGATAGATTTAAATAATTATGACGTAACAAATCGATAAAATAAGATAGATTTAAATAATTATGACGTAACAAATAGATAAAATAAGATAGATTTATATAATTGTGACGTAACAAATAGATAAAATAAGATAGATTTAAATAATTGTGACATAACAAATAGATAAAATAAGATAGATTTAAATAATTGTGACGTAACAAATTGATAAAATAAGATACATGTAAATAATTGTGACGTAACAAATAGATAAAATAAGATAGATTTAAATAATTGTGACGTAACAAACAGATAAAATAAGATAGATATAAATAATTGTGACGTAACAAATAGATAAAATAAGATAGATTTAAATAAGTGTGACGTAATAAATAGATAAAATAAGATAGATTTAAATAAGTGTGACGTAACAAATAGATAGAATAAGATAGATTTAAATAATTATGACGTTACAACTAGATAGAATAAGATATAGTTAAATAAGTGGGACGTAACAAATAGATAAAATAAGATAGATTTAAATAATTGTGACGTAACAAATAGATAAAATAAGATAGATTTAAATAAGTGTGACGTAACAAATAGATAAAATAAGATAGATTTAAATAATTGTGACGTACCAAATAGATAAAATAAGATAGATTTAAATAATTACGACGTAACAAATAGATAAAATTAGATCGATTTAAATAATTATGACGTAACAAATAGATAAAATAAGATAGATTTAAATAAGTGTGACGTAACAAATAGATAAAATAAGATAGATTTAAATAATTGTGACGTACCAAATAGATAAAATAAGATAGATTTAAATAATTACGACGTAACAAATAGATAAAATTAGATCGATTTAAATAATTATGACGTAACAAATAGATAAAATAAGATAGATTTAAAAAAGTGTGACGTAATCTATAGATAAAATAAGATATATTTAAATAAGTGTGACATAACACAGATAAAATAAGATAGATTTAAATAATTATGACGTAACAAATAGATAAAATAAGATAGATTTAAATAACTGTGACGTAACAAATAGATAAAATTAGATAGATTTAAATAATTGTGACGTAACAAATGGATAAAATAAGATAGATTTAAATAATTATGACGTAACAAATAGATAAAATAAGATAGATTTAAATAAGTGTGACGTAATAAATAGATAAAATAAGATAGATTTAAATAATTATGACGTTACAAATAGATAAAATAAGATAGATTTAAATAAGTGTGACATAACAAATAGATAAAATAAGATAGATTTAAATAATTGTGACGTAACAAATAGATAAAATAAGATAGATTTAAATAAGTGTGACGAAACAAATAGATAAAATAAGATAGATTTACATAATTGTGACGTAACAAATAGATAAAATAAGATAGATTTAAATAATTACGACGTAACAAATAGATAAAATAAGATTTAAATAATTGTGACGTAACAAATAGATAAAATAAGATAGATTTAAATAATTGTGACGTAACAAATAGATAACATAAGATAGATTTAAATAATTGTGACGTAATTAATAGATAAAATAAGATAGATTTAAATAAGTGTGACGTTACAAATAGATAAAATAAGATAGATTTAAATAGTTGTGACAACCCAAATAAATAAAATAAGATAGATTAAAATAATTGTGACGTAATAAATTGATAAAATCAGATAGATTTAAATAAGTGTGACGTAATAAATAGATAAAATAAGATAGATTTAAATAATTGTGACGTAACAAATAGATAAAATAAGATAGATTTAAATAATTGTGACAAAACAACTAGATAAAATAAGATAGATTTAAATAATTGTGACGTAACAAATCGATAAAATAAGATATATTTATATAATTGTGACGTAACAAATAGATAAAATAAGATAGATTTAAATAATTGTAACGTAACAAATAGATAAAACAAGATAGATTTAAATAAGTGTGACATAACAAATAGATAAAATAAGATAGATTTAAATAATTGTGACGTAATAAATAGATAAAATAAGATAGATTTAAATAATTGTGACGTAATAAATAGATAAAAAGATAGATTTACATGTGTGACATAACAAATAGATAAAATAAGATAGATTTAAATAATTGTGACGTAACAAATAGATAAAATAAGATAGATTTAAATAATTGTGACGTAACAAATAGATAAAATAAGATAGATTTAAATAATTATGACGTAACAAATAGATAAAATAAGATAGATTTAAATAATTATGACGTAACAAATAGATAAAATAAGATAGATTTAAATAATTATGACGTAACAAATAGATAAAATAAGATAGATTTAAGTAATTGTGACGTAACAAATAGATAAAATAAGATAGATTTAAATAATTGTGACGTAACAAATAGATAAAATAAGATAGATATAAATAATTGTGACGTAACAAATAGATAAAATAAGATAGATTTAAATAAGTGTGACGTAATAAATAGATAAAATAAGATAGATTTAAATAAGTGTGACGTAACAAATAGATAGAATAAGATAGATTTAAATAATTATGACGTTACAACTAGATAGAATAAGATAGAGTTAAATAAGTGGGACGTAACAAATAGATAAAATAAGATAGATTTAAATAATTGTGACGTAACAAATAGATAAAATAAGATAGATTTAAATAATTGTGACGTAACAAATAGATAAAATAAGATAGATTTAAATAAGTGTGACGTAATAAATAGATAAAATAAGATAGATTTAAATAATTGTGACGTAACAAATAGATAAACTAAGATAGATTAAATAAGTGTTACGTAATAAATTGATAAAATAAGATAGATTCAAATAATTATGACGTAACAAATAGATAAAATAAGATAGATTTAAATAATTATGACGTAACAAATCGATAAAATAAGATAGATTTAAAAAATTATGACGTAACAAATAGATAAAATAAGATAGATTTAAATAATTGTGACGTAACAAATAGATAAAATAAGATAGATTTAAATAATTGTGACGTAATAAATAGATAAAATAAGATAGATTTAAATAAGTGTGACGTTACAAATAGATAAAATAAGATAGATTTAAATAGTTGTGACAACCCAAATAAATAAAATAAGATAGATTAAAATAATTGTGACGTAATAAATTGATAAAATCAGATAGATTTAAATAAGTGTGACGTAATAAATAGATAAAATAAGATAGGTTTAAATAATTGTGACGTAACAAATAGATAAAATAAGATAGATTTAAATAATTGTGACATAACAACTAGATAAAATAAGATAGATTTAAATAATTGTGACGTAACAAATCGATAAAATAGGATATATTTATATAATTGTGACGTAACTAATAGATAAAATAAGATAGATTTAAATAATTGTAACGTAACAAATAGATAAAACAAGATAGATTTAAATAAGTGTGACATAACAAATAGATAAAATAAGATAGATTTAAATAATTGTGACGTAATAAATAGATAAAATAAGATAGATTTAAATAATTGTGACGTAATAAATTGATACAAAGATAGATTTACATGTGTGACATAACAAATAGATAAAATAAGATAGATTTAAATAATTGTGACGTAACAAATAGATAAAATAAGATAGATTTAAATAATTATGACGTAACAAATAGATAAGATAAGATAGATTTAAATAATTATGACGTAACAAATAGATAAAATAAGATAGATTTAAATAATTGTGACGTAACAAATATATAAAATAAGATAGATTTAAATAATTGTGACGTATCCAATCGATAAAATAAGATAGATTTAAATAAGTGTGACGTAACAAATAGATAAAATAAGATAGATTTAAGTAAGTGTGACGTAATAAATAGATAAAATAAGATAGATTTAAATAATTGTGACGTAACAAATAGATAAAATAAGATAGATTTAAATAAGTTACGTAACAAATAGATAAAATAAGATAGATTTAAATAATTATGACGTTACAAATAGATAAAATAAGATAGATTTAAATAAGTCTGACATAACAAATAGATAAAATAAGATAGATTTTAATAATTGTGACGTAACAAATCGATAAAATAAGATATATTTAAATAATTGTGACGTAACAAATAGATAAAATAAGATAGATGTAAATAATTGTAACGTAACAAATAGATAAAACAAGATAGATTTAAATAAGTGTGACATAACAAATAGATAAAATAAGATAGATTTAAATAAGTGTGACGTAATAAATAGATAAAATAAGATAGATTTAAATACTTGTGACGTAACAAATAGATAAAATAAGATAGATTTAAATAAGTGTTACGAAATAAATAGATAAAATAAGATAGATTCAAATAATTATGACGTAACAAATAGATAAAATAAGATAGATTTAAATAATTATGACGTAACAAATCGATAAAATAAGATAGATTTAAATAATTATGACGTAACAAATAGATAAAATAAGATAGATTTAAATAATTGTGACGTAACAAATAGATAAAATAAGATAGATTTAAATAATTGTGACATAACAAATAGATAAAATAAGATAGATTTAAATAATTGTGACGTAACAAATTGATAAAATAAGATACATGTAAATAATTGTGACGTAACAAATAGATAAAATAAGATAGATTTAAATAATTGTGACGTAACAAATAGATAAAATAAGATAGATATAAATAATTGTGACGTAACAAATAGATAAAATAAGATAGATTTAAATAAGTGTGACGTAATAAATAGATAAAATAAGATAGATTTAAATAAGTGTGACGTTACAAATAGATAGAATAAGATAGATTTAAATAATTATGACGTTACAACTAGATAGAATAAGATAGAGTTAAATAAGTGGGACGTAACAAATAGATAAAATAAGATAGATTTAAATAATTGTGACGTAACAAATAGATAAAATAAGATAGATTTAAATAAGTGTGACGTAACAAATAGATAAAATAAGATAGATTTAAATAATTGTGACGTACCAAATAGATAAAATAAGATAGATTTAAATAATTACGACGTAACAAATAGATAAAATTAGATCGATTTAAATAATTATGACGTAACAAATAGATAAAATAAGATAGATTTAAATAAGTGTGACGTAACAAATAGATAAAATAAGATAGATTTAAATAATTGTGACGTACCAAATAGATAAAATAAGATAGATTTAAATAATTACGACGTAACAAATAGATAAAATTAGATCGATTTAAATAATTATGACGTAACAAATAGATAAAATAAGATAGATTTAAATAAGTGTGACGTAATCAATAGATAAAATAAGATAGATTTAAATAAGTGTGACATAACACAGATAAAATAAGATAGATTTAAATAATTATGACGTAACAAATAGATAAAATAAGATAGATTTAAATAACTGTGACGTAACAAATAGATAAAATTAGATAGATTTAAATAATTGTGACGTAACAAATGGATAAAATAAGATAGAATTAAATAATTATGACGTAACAAATAGATAAAATAAGATAGATTTAAATAAGTGTGACGTAATAAATAGATAAAATAAGATAGATTTAAATAATTATGACGTTACAAATAGATAAAATAAGATAGATTTAAATAAGTGTGACATAACAAATAGATAAAATAAGATAGATTTAAATAATTGTGACGTAACAAATAGATAAAATAAGATAGATTTAAATAAGTGTGACGAAACAAATAGATAAAATAAGATAGATTTACATAATTGTGACGTAACAAATAGATAAAATAAGATAGATTTAAATAATTACGACGTAACAAATAGATAAAATAAGATTTACATAATTGTGACGTAACAAATAGATAAAATAAGATAGATTTAAATAATTACGACGTAACAAATAGATAAAATAAGATTTAAATAATTGTGACGTAACAAATAGATAAAATAAGATATATTTAAATAAGTGTGACGTAACAAATAGATAAAATAAGATAGATTTAAATAATTGTGACGTAACAAATAGATAAAATAAGATATATTTAAATAATTGTGACGTAACAAATGGATAAAATAAGATAGATTTAAATAATTATGACGTAACAAATAGATAAAATAAGATAGATTTAAATAAGTGTGACGTAATAAATAGATAAAATAAGATAGATTTAAATAATTATGACGTTACAAATAGATAAAATAAGATAGATTTAAATAAGTGTGACATAACAAATAGATAAAATAAGATAGATTTAAATAATTGTGACGTAACAAATGGATAAAATAAGATAAATTTAAATAAGTGTGACGAAACAAATAGATAAAATAAGATAGATTTACATAATTGTGACGTAACAAATAGATAAAATAAGATAGATTTTAATAATTACGACGTAACAAATAGATAAAATAAGATTTAAATAATTGTGACGTAACAAATAGATAAAATAAGATATATTTAAATAAGTGTGACGTAACAAATAGATAAAATAAGATAGATTTAAATAATTGTGACGTAACAAATAGATAACATAAGATAGATTTAAATAATTGTGACGTAATTAATAGATAAAATAAGATAGATTTAAATAAGTGTGACGTTACAAATAGATAAAATAAGATAGATTTAAATAGTTGTGACAACCCAAATAAATAAAATAAGATAGATTAAAATAATTGTGACGTAATAAATTGATAAAATCAGATAGATTTAAATAAGTGTGACGTAATAAATAGATAAAATAAGATAGATTTAAATAATTGTGACGTAACAAATAGATAAAATAAGATAGATTTAAATAATTGTGACAAAACAACTAGATAAAATAAGATAGATTTAAATAATTGTGACGTAACAAATCGATAAAATAAGATATATTTATATAATTGTGACGTAACAAATAGATAAAATAAGATAGATTTAAATAATTGTAACGTAACAAATAGATAAAACAAGATAGATTTAAATAAGTGTGACGTAACAAATAGATAAAATAAGATAGATTTAAATAATTATGACGTAACAAATAGATAAAATAAGATAGATTTAAATAATTATGACGTAACAAATAGATAAAATAAGATAGATTTAAATAATTGTGACGTAACAAATAGATAAAATAAGATAGATTTAAATTATTGTGACGTAATAAATAGATAAAATAAGATAGATTTAAACAAGTGTGACAACAAATAGATAAAATAAGATAGATTTAAATAATTGTGACCTAATAAATAGATAAAATGAGATAGATTTAAATAATTGTGACGTAATAAATAGATAAAAAGATAGATTTAAATGTGTGACATAACAAATAGATAAAATAAGATGGATTGAAATAATTGTGACGTAACAAATAGATAAAACAAGATAGATTTAAATAATTGTGACGTAACAAATAGATAAAATAAGATAGATTTAAATAATTGTGACGTAACAAATAGATAAAATAGGATAGATTTAAGTAATTGTGACGTACCAAATAGATAAAATAAGATAGATTTAAATAAGGGTGACGTAATAAATAGATAAAAAAAGATAGATTTAAATAAGTGTTACGTAATAAATAGATAAAATAAGATAGATTTAAATAATTGTGACGTAACAAATAGATAAAATAAGATAGATTAAATAAGTGTTACGTAATAAATTGATAAAATAAGATAGATTCAAATAATTATGACGTAACAAATAGATAAAATAAGATAGATTTAAATAATTATGACGTAACAAATCGATAAAATAAGATAGATTTAAATAATTATGACGTAACAAATAGATAAAATAAGATAGATTTAAATAATTGTGACGTAACAAATAGATAAAATAAGATAGATTTAAGTAATTGTGACATAACAAATAGATAAAATAAGATAGATTTAAATAATTGTGACGTAACAAATTGATAAAATAAGATAGATGTAAATAATTGTGACGTAACAAATAGATAAAATAAGATAGATTTAAATAATTGTGACGTAACAAATAGATAAAATAAGGTAGATATAAATAATTGTGACGTAACAAATAGATAAAATAAGATAGATTTAAATAAGTGTGACGTAATAAATAGATAAAATAAGATAGATTTAAATAAGTGTGACGTAACAAATAGATAGAATAAGATAGATTTAAATAATTATGACGTTACAACTAGATAGAATAAGATAGAGTTAAATAAGTGGGACGTAACAAATAGATAAAATAAGATAGATTTAAATAATTGTGACGTAACAAATAGATAAAATAAGATAGATTTTAATAAGTGTGACGTAACAAATAGATAAAATAAGATAGATTTAAATAATTGTGACGTTACAAATAGATAAAATAAGATAGATTTAAATAATTACGACGTAACAAATAGATAAAATAAGATAGATTTACATAATTGTGACGTAACAAATAGATAAAATAAGATAGATTTTAATAATCACGACGTAACAAATAGATAAAAAAAGATTTAAAAAATTGTGACGTAACAAATAGATAAAATAAGATAGATTTAAATGAGTGTGACGTAACAAATAGATAAAATAAGATAGATTTAAATAATTGTGACGTAATAAATAGATAAAATAAGATAGATTTAAATAAGTGTGACGTTACAAATAGATAAAATAAGATAGATTTAAATAGTTGTGACAACCCAAATAAATAAAATAAGATAGATTAAAATAATTGTGACGTAATAAATTGAAAAAATCAGATAGATTTAAATAAGTGTGACGTAATAAATAGATAAAATAAGATATATTTAAATAATTGTGACGTAACAAATAGATAAAATAAGATAGATTTAAATAATTGTGACATAACAACTAGATAAAATAAGATAGATTTAAATAATTGTGACGTAACAAATCGATAAAATAAGATATATTTATATAATTGTGACGTAACTAATAGATAAAATAAGATAGATTTAAATAATTGTAACGGAACAAATAGATAAAACAAGATAGATTTAAATAAGTGTGACATAACAAATAGATAAAATAAGATAGATTTAAATAATTGTGACGTAATAAATAGATAAAATAAGATAGATTTAAATAATTGTGACGTAATAAATTGATACAAAGATAGATTTACATGTGTGACATAACAAATAGATAAAATAAGATAGATTTACATAATTGTGACGTAACAAATAGATAAAATAAGATAGATTTAAATAATTATGACGTAACAAATAGATAAGATAAGATAGATTTAAATAATTATGACGTAACAAATAGATAAAATAAGATAGATTTAAATAATTGTGACGTAACAAATATATAAAATAAGATAGATTTAAATAATTGTGACGTATCACATCGATAAAATAAGATAGATTTAAATAAGTGTGACGTAACAAATAGATAAAATAAGATAGATTTAAATAATTGTGACGTAACAAATCGATAAAATTAGATAGATTTAAATAATTATGACGTAACAAATAGATAAAATAAGATAGATTTAAATAATTATGACGTAACAAATAGATAAAATAAGATAGATTTAAATAAGTGTGACGTAACAAATAGATAAAATAAGATAGATTTAAGTAAGTGTGACGTAATAAATAGATAAAATAAGATAGATTTAAATAATTGTGACGTAACAAATAGATAAAATAAGATAGATTTAAATAAGTTACGTAACAAATAGATAAAATAAGATAGATTTAAAAAATTATGACGTTACAAATAGATAAAATAAGATAGATTTAAATAAGTCTGACATAACAAATAGATAAAATAAGATAGATTTTAATAATTGTGACGAACCAAATCGATAAAATAAGATATATTTAAATAATTGTGACGTAACAAATAGATAAAATAAGATAGATTTAAATAATTGTAACGTAACAAATAGATAAAACAAGATAGATTTAAATAAGTGTGACATTACAAATAGATAAAATAAGATAGATTTAAATAAGTGTGACGTAATAAATAGATAAAATAAGATAGATTTAAATAATTGTGACGTAATAAATAGATAAAAAGATAGATTTAAATGTGTGACATAACAAATAGATAAAATAAGATAGATTTAAATAATTGTGACGTAACAAATAGATAAAATAAGATAGATTTAAATAATTGTGACGTAACAAATAGATAAAATAAGATAGATTTAAATAATTATGACGTAACAAATAGATAACATAAGATAGATTTAAATAAGTGTGACGTAACAAATAGATAAAATAAGATAGATTTAAATAATTGTGACGTAACAAATAGATAAAATAAAATAGATTTAAATAATTGTGACGTATCCAATCGATAAAATAAGATAGATTTAAATAAGTGTGACGTAACAAATAGATAAAATAAGATAGATTTAAATAATTGTGACGTAACAAATCGATAAAATAAGATAGATTTAAATAATTATGACGTAACAAATAGATAAAATAAGATAGATTTAAATAGTTGTGACGTAACAAATAGATAAAATAAGATAGATTTAAATAATTATGACGTAACAAATAGATAAAATAAGATAGATTTAAATAAGTGTGACGTAACAAATAGATAAAATAAGATAGATTTAAATAATTGTGACGTAACAAATGGATAAAATAAGATAGATTTAAATAATTATGACGTAACAAATAGATAAAATAAGATAGATTTAAATAAGTGTGATGTAATAAATAGATAAAATAAGATAGATTTAAATAATTATGACGTTACAAATAGATAAAATAAGATAGATTTAAATAAGTGTGACATAACAAATAGATAAAATAAGATAGATTTAAATAATTGTGACGTAACAAATAGATAAAATAAGATAGATTTAAAAAAGTGTGACGTAACAAATAGATAAAATAAGATAGATTAACATAATTGTGACGTAACAAATAGATAAAATAAGATAGATTTAAATAATTACGACGTAACAAATAGATAAAATAAGATTGAAATAATTGTGACGTAACAAATAGATAAAATAAGATAGATTTAAATAATTGTGACGTAACAAATAGATAAAATAAGATAGATTTAAATAATTGTGACGTAATAAATAGATAAAATAAGATAGATTTTAATAAGTGTGACGTAACAAATAGATAAAATAAGATAGATTTAAATAGTTGTGACAACCCAAATAAATAAAATAAGATAGATTAAAATAATTGTGACGTAATAAATTGATAAAATCAGATAGATTTAAATAAGTGTGACGTAATAAATAGATAAAATAAGATAGATTTAAATAATTGTGACGTAACAAATAGATAAAATAAGATAGATTTAAATAATTGTGACATAACAACTTGATAAAATAAGATAGATTTAAATAATTGTGACGTAACAAATAGATCAAATAAGATATATTTAAATAATTGGGACGTAACAAATAGATAAAATAAGATAGATTTAAATAATTGTAACGTAACAAATAGATAAAACAAGATAGATTTAAATAAGTTTGACATAACAAATAGATAAAATAAGATAGATTTAAATAATTGTGACGTAATAAATAGATACAATAAGATAGATTTAAATAATTGTGACGTAATAAATAGATAAAAAGATAGATTTACATGTGTGACATAACAAATAGATAAAATAAGATAGATTTAAATAATTGTGACGTAACAAATAGAAAAAATAAGATAGATTTAAATAATTGTGACGTAACAAATAGATAAAATAAGATAGATTTAAATAATTATGACGTAACAAATAGATAAAATAAGATAGATTTAAATAATTATGACGTAACAAATAGATAAAATAAGATAGATTTAAATAATTGTGACGTATCAAATAGATAAAATAAGATAGATTTAAATAATTGTGACGTATCCAATCGATAAAATAAGATAGAGTTAAATAAGTGTGACGTAACAAATAGATAAAATTAGATAGATGAAAATAAGAGTGACGTAACAAATCGATAAAATAAGATAGATTTAAATAAGTGTGACGTAACAAATAGATAACATAAGATAGATTTAAATAATTGTGACGCAACAAATCGATAAAATAAGATGGATTTAAATAATTGTGATGTAATAAATAGATAAAATAAGATAGATTTAAATAAGTGTGACGTAATAAATAGATAAAATAAGATAGATTTAAATAATTGTGACGTAATAAATAGATAAAATAATATAGATTTAAATAAGTGTGACGTAATAAATAGATAACATAAGATAGATTTAAATAATTGTGACAGAACAAATAGATAAAATAAGATAGATTTAAATAATTATGACGTAATAAATAGATAAAATAAGATAGATTTAAATAATTGTGACGTAACAAATAGATAGAATAAGATAGATTTAAATAATTATGACGTGACAAATAGATAAAATAAGATAGATTTAAATAAGTGTGACGTAACAAATAGATAAAATAAGATAGATTTAAATAATTGTGACGTAACAAATAGATAAAATAAGATAGATTTAAATAAGTGTGACGTAACAAATAGATAAAATAAGATAGATTTAAATAATTGTGACGTAACAAATAGATAAAATAAGATAGATTTAAATAATTATGACGTAACAAATAGATAAAATAAGATAGATTTAAATAATTGTGACGTAACAAATAGATAAAATAAGATAGATTTAAATAATTATGACGTAACAAATAGATAAAATAAGATAGATTTAAATAGGTGTGACGTAATAAATAGATAAAATAAGATAGATTTAAATAATTGTGACGTTACAAATAGATAAAATAAGATAGATTTAAATAAGTGTGACAACAAATAGATAAAATAAGATAGATTTAAATAATTGTGACGTAACAAATAGATAAAATAAGATAGATTTAAATAAGTGTGACGTAACAGATAGATAAAACAAGATAGATTTAAATAAGTTTGACATAACAAATAGATAAAATAAGATAGATTTAAATAATTGTGACGTAACAAATAGATAAAATAAGATAGATTTAAATAATTATGACGTAACAAATAGATAAAAAAAGATAGATTTAAATAGTTGTGACATAACAAATAGATAAAATAAGATAGATTTAAATAAGTGTGACGTAATACATAGATAAAATAAGATAGATTTAAATAATTGTGACGTAACAAATAGATAAAATAAGATAGATTTAAATAATTGTGACGTAACAAATAGATAAAATAAGATAGATTTAAATAAGTGTGACGTAACAAATAGATAAAATAAGATAGATTTAAATAATTGTGACGTAACAAATAGATAAAATAAGATAGATTTAAATAATTATGACGTAACAAATAGATAAAATAAGATAGATTTAAATAATTGTGACGTAACAAATAGATAAAATAAGATAGATTTAAATAATTATGACGTAACAAATAGATAAAATAAGATAGATTTAAATAGGTGTGACGTAATAAATAGATAAAATAAGATAGATTTAAATAATTGTGACGTTACAAATAGATAAAATAAGATAGATTTAAATAAGTGTGACAACAAATAGATAAAATAAGATAGATTTAAATAATTGTGACGTAACAAATAGATAAAATAAGATAGATTTAAATAAGTGTGACGTAACAGATAGATAAAATAAGATAGATTTAAATAATTGTGACGTAACAAATAGATAAAATAAGATAGATTTAAATAATTACGACGTAACAAATAGATAAAATAAGATAGATTTAAATAATTATGACGTAACAAATAGATAAAAAAAGATAGATTTAAATAGTTGTGACATAACAAATAGATAAAATAAGATAGATTTAAATAATTGTGACGTAATAAATAGATAAAATAAGATAGATTTAAATAAGTGTGACGTAATAAATAGATAAAATAAGATAGATTTAAATAATTGTCACGTAACAAATAGATAAAATAAGATAGATTTAAATAAGTGTGACGTAATAAATAGATAAAATAAGATAGATTTAAATAATTGTGACGTAACAAATAGATAAAATAAGATAGATTTAAATAATTATGACGTAACAGAAAAAATAAGATAGATTTAATTAATTATGACGTAACAAATAGATAAAAGATAGATTTACATCATTATGACGTAACAAATAGATAAAATAAGATAGATCTAAATAATTATGACGTAACAAATAGATAAAATAAGATAGATTTCAATAATTATGACGTAACAGATAAAATAAGATAGATTTAAATAATTATGACGTAACAAATAGATAAAATAAGATAGATTTAAATAATTATGACGTAACAAATAGAAAAAATAAGATAGATTTAAATAATTGTGACGTAACAAATAGATAAAATAAGATAGATTTTAATAATTGTGACATAAACAATAGATAAAATAAGATAGATTTAAATAATTGTGACGTAACAAATAGATAAAATAAGATAGATTTGAATAATTGTGACGTAACAAATAGATAAAATAAGATAGATTTAAATTAGTGTGACGTAACAAATAGATAAAATAAGATAGGTTTAAATAATTGTGACGTAACAAATCAATAAAATAAGATAGATTTAAATAATTGTGACGAAACAAATCGATAAAATAAGATAGATTTAAATAATTGTGACGTAACAAATCGATAAAATAAGATAGATTTAAATAAGTGTGACGTAACAAATAGATAAAATAAGAATGAGTTAAATAGTTGTGACGCAACAAATCGATAAAATAAGATAGATTTAAATAGTTGTGACGTAACAAATAGATAAAATAAGATAGATTTAAATAATTGTGACGTATCAAATCGATAAAAAAGGATAGATTTAAATAAGTGTGACGTAACAAATAGATAAAATAAGATAGATTTAAATAATTGTGACGTAACAAATCGATAAAATAAGATAGATTTAAATACGTTTGACGTAACAAATAGATAAAATAAGATAGATTTAAATAATTGTGACGTAACAAATAGATAAAATAAGATAGATTAAAATAAGTGTGACGTAACAAATAGATAAAATAAGATAGATTTAAATAAGTGTGACGTAACAAATCGATAAAATAAGATAGATTTAAAAAATTGTGACGTAACAAATCGATAAAATAAGATAGATTTAAATAATTGTGACGTAACAAATCGATAAAACAAGATAGATTTAAATAAGTGTGATGTAACAAATAGATAAAATAAGAATGAGTTAAATAGTTGTGACGCAACAAATCGATAAAATAAGATAGATTTAAATAAGTGTGACGTAACAAATAGATAAAATAAGATAGATTTTAATAATTGTGACGTATCAAATCGATAAAATAAGATAGATTTAAATAAGTGTGACGTAACAAATAGATAAAATAAGATAGGTTTAAATAATTGTGACGTAACAAATCGATAAAATAAGATAGATTTAAATAATTATGACGAAACAAATCGATAAAATAAGATAGATTTAAATAATTGTGACGTAACAAATCGATAAAATAAGATAGATTTAAATAAGTGTGACGTAACAAATAGATAAAATAAGAATGAGTTAAATAGTTGTGACGCAACAAATCGATAAAATAAGATAGATTTAAATAGTTGTGACGTAACAAATAGATAAAATAAGATAGATTTAAATAATTGTGACGTATCAAATCGATAAAAAAAGAAAAGATTTAAATAAGTGTGACGTAACAAATAGATAAAATAAGATAGATTTAAATAATTGTGACGTAACAAATCGATAAAATAAGATAGATTTAAATACGTTTGACGTAACAAATAGATAAAATAAGATAGATTTAAATAATTGTGACGCAACAAATCGATAAAATAAGGTAGATTTAAATAATTGTGACGTAAAAAATAGATAAAATAAGATAGATTTAAATAAGTGTGACGTAATAAATAGATAAAATAAGATAGATTTTAATAATTGTGACGTAATAAATAGATAAAAAAAGATAGATTTAAATAATTGTGACATAACAAATAGATAAAATAAGATAGATTTAAATAATTATGACGTAATAAATAGATAAAAAAGATGGATTTAAATAAGTGCGACGTAATAAATAGATAAAATAAGATAGATTTAAATAATTGTGACGTAATAAATAGATAAAATAAGATAGATTTTAATAATTATGACGTAACAAATAGATAAAATAAGATAGATTTAAATAATTATGACGTAACAAATAGATAAAATAAGATAGATTTAAATAAGTGTGACGTAATAAATAGATAAAATAAGATAGATTTAAATAAGTGTGACGTAACAAATAGATAGAATAAGATAGATTTAAATAATTATGACGTTACAAATAGATAAATGATAGATTTAAATAAGTGTGACGTAACAAATAGATAAAATAAGATAGATTTAAATAATTGTGACTTAACAAATAGATAAAATAAGATAGATTTAAATAAGTGTGACGTAATAAATAGATAAAATAAGATAGATTTAAATAATTACGACGTAACAAATAGATAAAATAAGATAGATTTAAATAATGATGACGTAACAAATAGATAAAATAAGATAGATTTAAATAAGTGTGACGTAACAAATAGATAGAATAAGATAGATTTAAATAATTATGACGTTACAAATAGATAAAATAAGATAGATTTAAATAAGTGTGACGTAACAAATAGATAAAATAAGATAGATTTAAATAATTGTTACGTAACAAATCGATAAAATAAGATAGATTTAAATAAGTGTGACGTAACAAATAGATAAAATAAGATAGATTTAAATAATTGTGACGCAACAAATCGATAAAATAAGATAGATTTAAATAATTGTGACGTAATAAATAGATAAAATAAGATAGATTTAAATAAGTGTGACGTAATAAATAGATAAAATAAGATAGATTTAAATAATTGTGACGTAATAAATAGATAAAATAAGATAGATTTAAATAATTGTGACAACAAATAGATAAAATAAGATAGATTTAAACAATTATGACGTAATAAATAGATAAAAAAGATAGATTTAAATAAGTGCGACGTAATAAATAGATAAAATAAGATAGATTTAAATAATTGTGACGTAATAAATAGATAAAATAAGATAGATTTAAATAATTATGACGTAACAAATAGATAAAATAAGATAGATTTAAATAATTATGACGTAACAAATAGATAAAATAAGATAGATTTAAATAAGTGTGACGTAATAAATAGATAAAATAAGATAGATTTAAATAAGTGTGACGTAACAAATAGATAGAATAAGATAGATTAAAATAATTATGACGTTACAAATAGATAAAAGATAGATTTAAATAAGTGTGACGTAACAAATAGATAAAATAAGATAGATTTAAATAATTGTGACTTAACAAATAGATAAAATAAGATAGATTTAAATAAGTGTGACGTAATAAATAGATAAAATAAGATAGATTTAAATAATTACGACGTAACAAATAGATAAAATAAGATAGATTTTAATAATGATGACGTAACAAATAGATAAAATAAGATAGATTTAAATAAGTGTGACAACAAATAGATAAAATAAGATAGATTTAAATAATTATGACGTTACAAATAGATAAAATAAGATAGATTTAAATAAGTGTGACATAACAAATAGATAAAATAAGATAGATTTAAATAATTACGACGTAACAGATAAAATAAGATAGATTTAAATAATTATGACGTAACAAATAGATAAAATAAGATAGATTTAAATAATTATGACGTAACAAATAGATAAAATAAGATAGATTTAAATAAGTGTGACGTAACAAATAGATAGAATAAGATAGATTTAAATAATTATGACGTAACAAATAGATAAAATATGATAGATTTAAATAAGTGTGACATAACAAATAGATAAAATAAGATAGATTTAAATAATTGTGACGTAACAAATAGATAAAATAAGATAGATGAAAATAAGAGTGACGTAACAAATTGATAAAATAAGATAGATTTAAATCATTGTGACGTAACAAATAGATAAAATAAGATAGATTTAAATAATTATGACGTAACAAATAGATAAAATAAGATAGATTTAAATAAGTATGACGTAACAAATTGATAAAATAAGATAGATTTAAGTAATTGTGACGTAACAAATAGATAAAATAAGATAGATGTAAATAATTATGACGTAACAAATAGATAAAATAAGATAGATTTAAATAAGTGTGACGTAACAAATAGATAAAATAAGATAGATTTGAATAATTATGACGTAACAAATAGATAAAATAAGATAGATTAAAATTAGTGTGACGTAACAAATAGATAAAATAAGATAGATTTAAATAAGTGTGACGTATCAAATAGATAAAATAAGATAGATTTAAATAATTATGACGTAACAAATAGATAAAATAAGATAGATTTAAATAAGTGTGACATAACAAATAGATAAAATAAGATAGATTTAAATAATTGTGATGTAACAAATAGATATAATAAGATAGATTTTAATAAGTGTGATGTAATAAATAGATAAAATAAGATAGATTTAAATAAGTGTGACGTAATAAATAGATAAAATAAGATAGATTTAAATAATTGTGACGTAATAAATAGATAAAATAATATAGATTTAAATAAGTGTGACGTAATAAATAGATAAAATAAGATAGATTTAAATAATTGTGACAGAACAAATAGATAAAATAAGATAGATTTAAATAATTGTGACGCAACAAATCGATAAAATAAGATAGATTTAAATAATTGTGACGTAATAAATAGATAAAATAAGATAGATTTAAATAAGTGTGACGTAATAAATAGATAAAATAAGATAGATTTAAATAATTGTGACGTAACAAATAGATAGAATAAGATAGATTTAAATAATTATGACGTGACAAATAGATAAAATAAGATAGATTTAAATAAGTGTGACGTAACAAATAGATAAAATAAGATAGATTTAAATAATTGTGACGTAACAAATAGATAAAATAAGATAGATTTAAATAAGTGTGACGTAACAATTAGATAAAATAAGATAGATTTAAATAATTGTGACGTAACAAATAGATAAAATAAGATAGATTTAAATAATTACGACGTTACAAATAGATAAAATAAGATAGATTTAAATAATTGTGACGTAACAAATAGATAAAATAAGATAGATTTAAATAATTATGACGTAACAAATAGATAAAATAAGATAGATTTAAATAAGTGTGACGTAATAAATAGATAAAATAAGATAGATTTAAATAATTGTGACGTTACAAATAGATAAAATAAGATAGATTTAAATAAGTGTGACAACAAATAGATAAAATAAGATTGATTTAAATAATTGTGACGTAACAAATAGATAAAATAAGATAGATTTAAATAAGTGTGACGTAACAGATAGATAAAATAAGATAGATTTAAATAATTGTGACGTAACAAATAGATAAAATAATATAGATTTAAATAATTACGACGTAACAAATAGATAAAATAAGATAGATTTAAATAATTATGACGTAACAAATAGATAAAAAAAGATAGATTTAAATAGTTGTGACATAACAAATAGATAAAATAAGATAGATTTAAATAAGTGTGACGTAATACATAGATAAAATAAGATAGATTTAAATAATTGTGACGTAACAAATAGATAAAATAAGATAGATTTAAATAATTGTGACGTAACAAATAGATAAAATAAGATAGATTTAAATAAGTGTGACATAACAAATAGATAAAATAAGATGGATTTAAATAAGTGTGACGTAATAAATAGATAAAATAAGATAGATTTAAATAATTGTGACGAAATAAATAGATAAAAGATAGATTTAAATGTGTAACATAACAAATAGATAAAATAAGATCGATTGAAATAATTGTGACGTAACAAATAGATAAAATAAGATAGATTTAAATAATTGTGACGTAACAAATAGATAAAATAAGATAGATTTAATTAATTATGACGTAACAAATAGATAAAAGATAGATTTAAATCATTATCACGTAACAAATAGATAAAATAAGATAGATTTAAATAAGTGTGACGTAATAAATAGATAAAATAAGATAGATTTAAATAAGTGTGACGTAACAAATAGATAAAATAAGATAGATTTAAATAATTGTGATGTAACAAATAGATAAAATAAGATAGATTTAAATAATTGTGATGTAACAAATAGATAAAATAAGATAGATTTAAATAATTGTGACGTAACAAATAGATAATATAAGATAGATTTAAATAATTGTGACGTAACAAATAGATAAAATAAGATAGATTTAAATAATTGTGACGTAATAAATAGATAAAATAATATAGATTTAAATAAGTGTGACGTAATAAATAGATAAAATAAGATAGATTTAAATAATTGTCACGTAACAAATAGATAAAATAAGATAGATTTAAATAAGTGTGACGTAATAAATAGATAAAATAAGATAGATTTAAATAATTGTGACGTAACAAATAGATAAAATAAGATAGATTTAAATAATTATGACGTAACAGATAAAATAAGATAGATTTAATTAATTATGACGTAACAAATAGATAAAAGATAGATTTAAATCATTATGACGTAACAAATAGATAAAATAAGATAGATTTAAATAATTGTGACGTAACAAATAGATAAAATAAGATAGATTTGAATAATTGTGACGTAACAAATAGATAAAATAAGATAGATTTAAATTAGTGTGACGTAACAAATAGATAAAATAAGATAGGTTTAAATAATTGTGACGTAACAAATCAATAAAATAAGATAGATTTAAATAATTGTGACGAAACAAATCGATAAAATAAGATAGATTTAAATAATTGTGACGTAACAAATCGATAAAATAAGATAGATTTAAATAAGTGTGACGTAACAAATAGATAAAATAAGAATGAGTTAAATAGTTGTGACGCAACAAATCGATAAAATAAGATAGATTTAAATAGTTGTGACGTAACAAATAGATAAAATAAGATAGATTTAAATAATTGTGACGTATCAAATCGATAAAAAAGGATAGATTTAAATAAGTGTGACGTAACAAATAGATAAAATAAGATAGATTTAAATAATTGTGACGTAACAAATCGATAAAATAAGATAGATTTAAATACGTTTGACGTAACAAATAGATAAAATAAGATAGATTTAAATAATTGTGACGTAACAAATAGATAAAATAAGATAGATTAAAATAAGTGTGACGTAACAAATAGATAAAATAAGATAGATTTAAATAAGTGTGACGTAACAAATCGATAAAATAAGATAGATTTAAAAAATTGTGACGTAACAAATCGATAAAATAAGATAGATTTAAATAATTGTGACGTAACAAATCGATAAAACAAGATAGATTTAAATAAGTGTGATGTAACAAATAGATAAAATAAGAATGAGTTAAATAGTTGTGACGCAACAAATCGATAAAATAAGATAGATTTAAATAAGTGTGACGTAACAAATAGATAAAATAAGATAGATTTTAATAATTGTGACGTATCAAATCGATAAAATAAGATAGATTTAAATAAGTGTGACGTAACAAATAGATAAAATAAGATAGGTTTAAATAATTGTGACGTAACAAATCGATAAAATAAGATAGATTTAAATAATTATGACGAAACAAATCGATAAAATAAGATAGATTTAAATAATTGTGACGTAACAAATCGATAAAATAAGATAGATTTAAATAAGTGTGACGTAACAAATAGATAAAATAAGAATGAGTTAAATAGTTGTGACGCAACAAATCGATAAAATAAGATAGATTTAAATAGTTGTGACGTAACAAATAGATAAAATAAGATAGATTTAAATAATTGTGACGTATCAAATCGATAAAAAAAGAAAAGATTTAAATAAGTGTGACGTAACAAATAGATAAAATAAGATAGATTTAAATAATTGTGACGTAACAAATCGATAAAATAAGATAGATTTAAATACGTTTGACGTAACAAATAGATAAAATAAGATAGATTTAAATAATTGTGACGCAACAAATCGATAAAATAAGGTAGATTTAAATAATTGTGACGTAAAAAATAGATAAAATAAGATAGATTTAAATAAGTGTGACGTAATAAATAGATAAAATAAGATAGATTTTAATAATTGTGACGTAATAAATAGATAAAAAAAGATAGATTTAAATAATTGTGACATAACAAATAGATAAAATAAGATAGATTTAAATAATTATGACGTAATAAATAGATAAAAAAGATGGATTTAAATAAGTGCGACGTAATAAATAGATAAAATAAGATAGATTTAAATAATTGTGACGTAATAAATAGATAAAATAAGATAGATTTTAATAATTATGACGTAACAAATAGATAAAATAAGATAGATTTAAATAATTATGACGTAACAAATAGATAAAATAAGATAGATTTAAATAAGTGTGACGTAATAAATAGATAAAATAAGATAGATTTAAATAAGTGTGACGTAACAAATAGATAGAATAAGATAGATTTAAATAATTATGACGTTACAAATAGATAAAAGATAGATTTAAATAAGTGTGACGTAACAAATAGATAAAATAAGATAGATTTAAATAATTGTGACTTAACAAATAGATAAAATAAGATAGATTTAAATAAGTGTGACGTAATAAATAGATAAAATAAGATAGATTTAAATAATTACGACGTAACAAATAGATAAAATAAGATAGATTTAAATAATGATGACGTAACAAATAGATAAAATAAGATAGATTTAAATAAGTGTGACGTAACAAATAGATAGAATAAGATAGATTTAAATAATTATGACGTTACAAATAGATAAAATAAGATAGATTTAAATAAGTGTGACGTAACAAATAGATAAAATAAGATAGATTTAAATAATTGTGACGTAACAAATCGATAAAATAAGATAGATTTAAATAAGTGTGACGTAACAAATAGATAAAATAAGATAGATTTAAATAATTGTGACGCAACAAATCGATAAAATAAGATAGATTTAAATAATTGTGACGTAATAAATAGATAAAATAAGATAGATTTAAATAAGTGTGACGTAATAAATAGATAAAATAAGATAGATTTAAATAATTGTGACGTAATAAATAGATAAAATAAGATAGATTTAAATAATTGTGACAACAAATAGATAAAATAAGATAGATTTAAACAATTATGACGTAATAAATAGATAAAAAAGATAGATTAAAATAAGTGCGACGTAATAAATAGATAAAATAAGATAGATTTAAATAATTGTGACGTAATAAATAGATAAAATAAGATAGATTTAAATAATTATGACGTAACAAATAGATAAAATAAGATAGATTTAAATAATTATGACGTAACAAATAGATAAAATAAGATAGATTTAAATAAGTGTGACGTAATAAATAGATAAAATAAGATAGATTTAAATAAGTGTGACGTAACAAATAGATAGAATAAGATAGATTAAAATAATTATGACGTTACAAATAGATAAAAGATAGATTTAAATAAGTGTGACGTAACAAATAGATAAAATAAGATAGATTTAAATAATTGTGACTTAACAAATAGATAAAATAAGATAGATTTAAATAAGTGTGACGTAATAAATAGATAAAATAAGATAGATTTAAATAATTACGACGTAACAAATAGATAAAATAAGATAGATTTTAATAATGATGACGTAACAAATAGATAAAATAAGATAGATTTAAATAAGTGTGACAACAAATAGATAAAATAAGATAGATTTAAATAATTATGACGTTACAAATAGATAAAATAAGATAGATTTAAATAAGTGTGACATAACAAATAGATAAAATAAGATAGATTTAAATAATTACGACGTAACAGATAAAATAAGATAGAATTAAATAATTATGACGTAACAAATAGATAAAATAAGATAGATTTAAATAATTATGACGTAACAAATAGATAAAATAAGATAGATTTAAATAAGTGTGACGTAACAAATAGATAGAATAAGATAGATTTAAATAATTATGACGTAACAAATAGATAAAATATGATAGATTTAAATAAGTGTGACATAACAAATAGATAAAATAAGATAGATTTAAATAATTGTGACGTAACAAATAGATAAAATAAGATAGATGAAAATAAGAGTGACGTAACAAATTGATAAAATAAGATAGATTTAAATCATTGTGACGTAACAAATAGATAAAATAAGATAGATTTAAATAATTATGACGTAACAAATAGATAAAATAAGATAGATTTAAATAAGTATGACGTAACAAATTGATAAAATAAGATAGATTTAAGTAATTGTGACGTAACAAATAGATAAAATAAGATAGATGTAAATAATTATGACGTAACAAATAGATAAAATAAGATAGATTTAAATAAGTGTGACGTAACAAATAGATAAAATAAGATAGATTTGAATAATTATGACGTAACAAATAGATAAAATAAGATAGATTAAAATTAGTGTGACGTAACAAATAGATAAAATAAGATAGATTTAAATAAGTGTGACGTATCAAATAGATAAAATAAGATAGATTTAAATAATTATGACGTAACAAATAGATAAAATAAGATAGATTTAAATAAGTGTGACATAACAAATAGATAAAATAAGATAAATTTAAATAATTGTGATGTAACAAATAGATATATTAAGATAGATTTTAATAAGTGTGATGTAATAAATAGATAAAATAAGATAGATTTAAATAAGTGTGACGTAATAAATAGATAAAATAAGATAGATTTAAATAATTGTGACGTAATAAATAGATAAAATAATATAGATTTAAATAAGTGTGACGTAATAAATAGATAAAATAAGATAGATTTAAATAATTGTGACAGAACAAATAGATAAAATAAGATAGATTTAAATAATTGTGACGCAACAAATCGATAAAATAAGATAGATTTAAATAATTGTGACGTAATAAATAGATAAAATAAGATAGATTTAAATAAGTGTGACGTAATAAATAGATAAAATAAGATAGATTTAAATAATTGTGACGTAACAAATAGATAGAATAAGATAGATTTAAATAATTATGACGTGACAAATAGATAAAATAAGATAGATTTAAATAAGTGTGACGTAACAAATAGATAAAATAAGATAGATTTAAATAATTGTGACGTAACAAATAGATAAAATAAGATAGATTTAAATAAGTGTGACGTAACAATTAGATAAAATAAGATAGATTTAAATAATTGTGACGTAACAAATAGATAAAATAAGATAGATTTAAATAATTACGACGTTACAAATAGATAAAATAAGATAGATTTAAATAATTGTGACGTAACAAATAGATAAAATAAGATAGATTTAAATAATTATGACGTAACAAATAGATAAAATAAGATAGATTTAAATAAGTGTGACGTAATAAATAGATAAAATAAGATAGATTTAAATAATTGTGACGTTACAAATAGATAAAATAAGATAGATTTAAATAAGTGTGACAACAAATAGATAAAATAAGATTGATTTAAATAATTGTGACGTAACAAATAGATAAAATAAGATAGATTTAAATAAGTGTGACGTAACAGATAGATAAAATAAGATAGATTTAAATAATTGTGACGTAACAAATAGATAAAATAATATAGATTTAAATAATTACGACGTAACAAATAGATAAAATAAGATAGATTTAAATAATTATGACGTAACAAATAGATAAAAAAAGATAGATTTAAATAGTTGTGACATAACAAATAGATAAAATAAGATAGATTTAAATAAGTGTGACGTAATACATAGATAAAATAAGATAGATTTAAATAATTGTGACGTAACAAATAGATAAAATAAGATAGATTTAAATAATTGTGACGTAACAAATAGATAAAATAAGATAGATTTAAATAAGTGTGACATAACAAATAGATAAAATAAGATGGATTTAAATAAGTGTGACGTAATAAATAGATAAAATAAGATAGATTTAAATAATTGTGACGAAATAAATAGATAAAAGATAGATTTAAATGTGTAACATAACAAATAGATAAAATAAGATCGATTGAAATAATTGTGACGTAACAAATAGATAAAATAAGATAGATTTAAATAATTGTGACGTAACAAATAGATAAAATAAGATAGATTTAATTAATTATGACGTAACAAATAGATAAAAGATAGATTTAAATCATTATCACGTAACAAATAGATAAAATAAGATAGATTTAAATAAGTGTGACGTAATAAATAGATAAAATAAGATAGATTTAAATAAGTGTGACGTAACAAATAGATAAAATAAGATAGATTTAAATAATTGTGATGTAACAAATAGATAAAATAAGATAGATTTAAATAATTGTGATGTAACAAATAGATAAAATAAGATAGATTTAAATAATTGTGACGTAACAAATAGATAATATAAGATAGATTTAAATAATTGTGACGTAACAAATAGATAAAATAAGATAGATTTAAATAATTGTGACGTAATAAATAGATAAAATAATATAGATTTAAATAAGTGTGACGTAATAAATAGATAAAATAAGATAGATTTAAATAATTGTCACGTAACAAATAGATAAAATAAGATAGATTTAAATAAGTGTGACGTAATAAATAGATAAAATAAGATAGATTTAAATAATTGTGACGTAACAAATAGATAAAATAAGATAGATTTAAATAATTATGACGTAACAGATAAAATAAGATAGATTTAATTAATTATGACGTAACAAATAGATAAAAGATAGATTTAAATCATTATGACGTAACAAATAGATAAAATAAGATAGATTTAAATAATTATGACGTAACAAATAGATAAAATAAGATAGATTTCAACAATTATGACGTAACAGATAAAATAAGATAGATTTAAATAATTATGACGTAACAAATAGATAAAAAAAGATATATTTAAATAATTATGACGTAACAAATAGATAAAATAAGATAGATTTAAATAATTGTGACGTAACAAATAGATAAAATAAGATAGATTTTAATAATTGTGACATAAACAATAGATAAAATAAGATAGATTTAAATAATTGTGACGTAACAAATAGATAAAATAAGATAGATTTGAATAATTGTGACGTAACAAATAGATAAAATAAGATAGATTTAAATTAGTGTGACGTAACAAATAGATAAAATAAGATAGGTTTAAATAATTGTGACGTAACAAATCGATAAAATAAGATAGATTTAAATAATTATGACGAAACAAATCGATAAAATAAGATAGATTTAAATAATTGTGACGTAACAAATCGATAAAATAAGATAGATTTAAATAAGTGTGACGTAACAAATAGATAAAATAAGAATGAGTTAAATAGTTGTGACGCAACAAATCGATAAAATAAGATAGATTTAAATAGTTGTGACGTAACAAATAGATAAAATAAGATAGATTTAAATAATTGTGACGTATCAAATCGATAAAAAAGGATAGATTTAAATAAGTGTGACGTAACAAATAGATAAAATAAGATAGATTTAAATAATTGTGACGTAACAAATCGAGAAAATAAGATAGATTTAAATACGTTTGACGTAACAAATAGATAAAATAAGATAGATTTAAATAATTGTGACGCAACAAATCGATAAAATAAGGTAGATTTAAATAATTGTGACGTAATAAATAGATAAAATAAGATAGATTTAAATAAGTGTGACGTAATAAATAGATAAAATAAGATAGATTTTAATAATTGTGACGTAATAAATAGATAAAATAAGATAGATTTAAATAATTGTGACATAACAAATAGATAAAATAAGATAAATTTAAATAATTATGACGTAATAAATAGATAAAAAAGATAGATTTAAATAAGTGCGACGTAATAAATAGATAAAATAAGATAGATTTAAATAATTGTGACGTAATAAATAGATAAAATAAGATAGATTTTAATAATTATGACGTAACAAATAGATAAAATAGGATAGATTTAAATAATTATGACGTAACAAATAGATAAAATAAGATAGATTTAAATAAGTGTGACGTAATAAATAGATAAAATAAGATAGATTTAAATAAGTGTGACGTAACAAATAGATAGAATAAGATAGATTTAAATAATTATGACGTTACAAATAGATAAAAGTTAGATTTAAATAAGTGTGACGTAACAAATAGATAAAATAAGATAGATTTAAATAATTGTGACTTAACAAATAGATAAAATAAGATAGATTTAAATAAGTGTGACGTAATAAATAGATAAAATAAGATAGATTTAAATAATTACGACGTAACAAATAGATAAAATAAGATAGATTTAAATAATGATGACGTAACAAATAGATAAAATAAGATAGATTTAAATAAGTGTGACATAACAGATAAAATAAGATAGATTTAAATAATTATGACGTTACAAATAGATAAAATAAGATAGATTTAAATAAGTGTGACATAACAAATAGATAAAATAAGATAGATTTAAATAAGTGTGACGTAACAAATAGATAAAATAAGATAGATTTAAATAATTATGACGTAACAAATAGATAAAATAAGATAGATTTAAATAATTATGACGTAACAAATGGATAAAATAAGATAGATTTAAATAAGTGTGACGTAACAAATAGATAGAATAAGATAGATTTAAATAATTATGACGTAACAAATAGATAAAATATGATAGATTTAAATAAGTTTGACATAACAAATAGATAAAATAAGATAGATTTAAATAATTGTGACGTAACAAATAGATAAAATAAGATAGATTTAAATAAGTGTGACGTAACAAATAGATAAAATAAGATAGATTTAAATCATTGTGACGTAACAAATAGATAAAATAAGATGGATTTAAATAATTATGACGTAACAAATAGATAAAATAAGATAGATTTAAAAAAGTGTGACGTAACAAATAGATAAAATAAGATAGATTTAAGTAATTGTGACGTAACAAATAGATAAAATAAGATAGATGTAAATAATTATGACGTAACAAATAGATAAAATAAGATAGATTTAAATAAGTGTGACGTAACAGATAGAATAAGATAGATTTTAATAATTATGACGTAACAAATAGATAAAATAAGATAGATTAAAATTAGTGCGACGTAACAAATAGATAAAATAAGATAGATTTAAGTAATTGTGACGTAACAAATAGATAAAATAAGATAGATTTAAATAATTATGACGTAACAAATAGATAAAATAAGATAGATTTAAATAAGTGTGACGTAACAAATAGATAGAATAAGATAGATTTAAATAATTATGACGTAACAAATAGATAAAATAAGATAGATTTAAATAAGTGTGACATAACAAATAGATAAAATAAGATAGATTTAAATAATTGTGATGTAACACAGATATAATAAGATAGATTTTAATAAGTGTGACGTAACAAATCGATAAAATAAGATAGATTTTAATAATTGTGACGTAACAAATAGATAAAATAAGATAGATTTAAATAATTGTGACGTAACAAATAGATAAAATAAGATAGATTTAAATAATTATGACGTAACAAATAGATAAAATAAGATAGATTTCAATAATTATGACGTAACAGATAAAATAAGATAGATTTAAATAATTATGACGTAACAAATAGATAAAATAAGATAGATTTAAATAATTATGACGTAACAAATAGATAAAATAAGATAGATTTAAATAATTGTGACGTATCAAATAGATTAAATAAGATAGATTTTAATAATTGTGACATAAACAATAGATAAAATAAGATAGATTTAAATAATTGTGACGTAACAAATAGATAAAATAAGATAGATTTGAATAATTGTGACGTAACAAATAGATAAAATAAGATAGATTTAAATAAGTGTGACGTAACAAATAGATACAATAAGATAGATTTAAATAATTGTGACGTAACAAATCGATAAAATAAGATAGATTTAAATAATTGTGACGTAACAAATCGATAAAATAAGATAGATTTAAATAATTGTGACGTAACAAATCGATAAAACAAGATAGATTTAAATAATTGTGATGTAACAAATAGATAAAATAAGAATGAGTTAAATAGTTGTGACGCAACAAATCGATAAAATAAGATAGATTTAAATAAGTGTGACGTAACAAATAGATAAAATAAGATAGATTTTAATAATTGTGACGTATCAAATCGATAAAATAAGATAGATTTAAATAAGTGTGACGTAACAAATAGATAAAATAAGATAGATTTAAATAATTGTGACGTAACAAATCGATAAAATAAGATAGATTTAAATAAGTGTGACGTAACAAATAGATAAAATAAGATAGATTTAAATAATTGTGACGCAACAAATCGATAAAATAAGATAGATTTAAATAATTGTGACGTAATAAATAGATAAAATAAGATAGATTTAAATAAGTGTGACGTAATAAATAGATAAAATAAGATAGATTTAAATTATTGTGACGTAATAAATAGATAAAATAAGATAGATTTAAATAATTGTGACAACAAATAGATAAAATAAGATAGATTTAAACAATTATGACGTAATAAATAGATAAAAAAGATAGATTTAAATAAGTGCGACGTAATAAATAGATAAAATAAGATAGATTTAAATAATTGTGACGTAATAAATAGATAAAATAAGATAGATTTAAATAATTATGACGTAACAAATAGATAAAATAAGATAGATTTAAATAATTATGACGTAACAAATAGATAAAATAAGATAGATTTAAATAAGTGTGACGTAATAAATAGATAAAATAAGATAGATTTAAATAAGTGTGACGTAACAAATAGATAGAATAAGATAGATTAAAATAATTATGACGTTACAAATAGATAAAAGATAGATTTAAATAAGTGTGACGTAACAAATAGATAAAATAAGATAGATTTAAATAATTGTGACTTAACAAATAGATAAAATAAGATAGATTTAAATAAGTGTGACGTAATAAATAGATAAAATAAGATAGATTTAAATAATTACGACGTAACAAATAGATAAAATAAGATAGATTTTAATAATGATGACGTAACAAATAGATAAAATAAGATAGATTTAAATAAGTGTGACAACAAATAGATAAAATAAGATAGATTTAAATAATTATGACGTTACAAATAGATAAAATAAGATAGATTTAAATAAGTGTGACATAACAAATAGATAAAATAAGATAGATTTAAATAATTACGACGTAACAGATAAAATAAGATAGATTTAAATAATTATGACGTAACAAATAGATAAAATAAGATAGATTTAAATAATTATGACGTAACAAATAGATAAAATAAGATAGATTTAAATAAGTGTGACGTAACAAATAGATAGAATAAGATAGATTTAAATAATTATGACGTAACAAATAGATAAAATATGATAGATTTAAATAAGTGTGACATAACAAATAGATACAATAATAAGATAGATTTAAATAATTGTGACGTAACAAATAGATAAAATAAGATAGATGAAAATAAGAGTGACGTAACAAATTGATAAAATAAGATAGATTTAAATCATTGTGACGTAACAAATAGATAAAATAAGATAGATTTAAATAATTATGACGTAACAAATAGATAAAATAAGATAGATTTAAATAAGTATGACGTAACAAATTGATAAAATAAGATAGATTTAAATAAGTATGACGTAACAAATTGATAAAATAAGATAGATTTAAGTAATTGTGACGTAACAAATAGATAAAATAAGATAGATGTAAATAATTATGACGTAACAAATAGATAAAATAAGATAGATTTAAATAAGTGTGACGTAACAAATAGATAGAATAAGAAAGATTTGAATAATTATGACGTAACAAATAGATAAAATAAGATAGATTAAAATTAGTGTGACGTAACAAATAGATAAAATAAGATAGATTTAAATAAGTGTGACGTAACAAATAGATAAAATAAGATAGATTTAAATAATTATGACGTAACAAATAGATAAAATAAGATAGATTTAAATAAGTGTGACGTAACAAATAGATAGAATAAGATAGATTTAAATAATTATGACGTAACAAATAGATAAAATAAGATAGATTTAAATAAGTGTGACATAACAAATAGATAAAATAAGATAGATTTAAATAATTGTGATGTAACAAATAGATATAATAAGATAGATTTTAATAAGTGTGACGTAACAAATCGATAAAATAAGATAGATTTAAATAATTGTGACGTAACAAATAGATAAAATAAGATAGATTTAAATAATTGTGACGTAACAAATAGATAAAATAAGATAGATTTAAATAATTATGACGTAACAAATAGATAAAATAAGATAGAGTTAAATAAGGGTGACGTAATAAATAGATAAAATAAGATAGATTTAAATAAGTGTGACATAACAAATAGATAAAATAAGATAGATTTAAATAATTATGACGTAACAAATAGATAAAATAAGATAGATTTAAATAATTATGACGTTACAAATAGATAAAATAAGATAGATTTAAATAAGTGTGACGTAACAAATAGATAAAATAAGATAGATTTAAATAATTGTGACGTAACAAATAGATAAAATAAGATAGATTTAAATAAGTGTGACGTAACAAATAGATAAAATAAGATAGATTAAAATAATTGTGACGTAACAAATAGATAAAATAAGATAGATTTAAATAATTGTGACGTAACAAATAGATAAAATAAGATAGATTTAAATAATTGTGACGTAACAAATAGATAAAATAAGATAGATTTAAGTAATTGTGACGTAACAAATAGATAAAATAAGATAGATTTAAATAATTGTGACATAATAAATAGATAAAAAAAGATAGATTTAAATAAGTGTGACGTAATAAATAGATAAAATAAGATAGATTTAAATAAGTGTGACGTAACAAATAGATAAAATAAGATAGATTTAAATAAGTGTTACGTAATAAATAGATAAAATAAGATAGATTTAAATAATTATGACGTAAGAAATAGATAAAATAAGATAGATTTACATAATTGTGACGTAACAAATCGATAAAATAAGATAGATTTAAATAATTATGACGTAACAAATAGATAAAATAAGATAGATTTAAATAATTGTTAATTAACAAATAGATAAAATAAGATAGATTTAAATAATTGTGACATAACAAATAGATAAAATAAGATAGATTTAAATAATTGTGACGTAACAAATAGATAAAATAAGATAGATTTAAATAATTGTGATGTAACAAATAGATATAATAAGATAGATTTTAATAAGTGTGACGTAACAAATCGATAAAATAAGATAGATTTAAATAATTGTGACGTAACAAATAGATAAAATAAGATAGATTTAAATAATTGTGACGTAACAAATAGATAAAATAAGATAGATTTAAATAATTATGACGTAACAAATAGATAAAATAAGATAGAGTTAAATAAGGGTGACGTAATAAATAGATAAAATAAGATAGATTTAAATAAGTGTGACATAACAAATAGATAAAATAAGATAGATTTAAATAATTATGACGTAACAAATAGATAAAATAAGATAGATTTAAATAATTATGACGTTACAAATAGATAAAATAAGATAGATTTAAATAAGTGTGACGTAACAAATAGATAAAATAAGATAGATTTAAATAATTGTGACGTAACAAATAGATAAAATAAGATAGATTTAAATAAGTGTGACGTAACAAATAGATAAAATAAGATAGATTAAAATAATTGTGACGTAACAAATAGATAAAATAAGATAGATTTAAATAATTGTGACGTAACAAATAGATAAAATAAGATAGATTTAAATAATTGTGACGTAACAAATAGATAAAATAAGATAGATTTAAGTAATTGTGACGTAACAAATAGATAAAATAAGATAGATTTAAATAATTGTGACATAATAAATAGATAAAAAAAGATAGATTTAAATAAGTGTGACGTAATAAATAGATAAAATAAGATAGATTTAAATAAGTGTGACGTAACAAATAGATAAAATAAGATAGATTTAAATAAGTGTTACGTAATAAATAGATAAAATAAGATAGATTTAAATAATTATGACGTAAGAAATAGATAAAATAAGATAGATTTACATAATTGTGACGTAACAAATCGATAAAATAAGATAGATTTAAATAATTATGACGTAACAAATAGATAAAATAAGATAGATTTAAATAATTGTTAATTAACAAATAGATAAAATAAGATAGATTTAAATAATTGTGACATAACAAATAGATAAAATAAGATAGATTTAAATAATTGTGACGTAACAAATAGATAAAATAAGATAGATTTAAATAATTGTGACGTAACAAATAGATAAAATAAGATAGATTTAAATAATTGTGACGTAACAAATAGATAAAATAAGATAGATTTAAATAATTGTGACGTAACAAATAGATAAAATAAGATAGATTTAAATAATTGTGACGTAACAAATCGATAAAATAAGATAGATTTAAATAATTGTGACGTAACAAATAGATAAAATAAGATAGATTTAAATAAGTGTGACGTAACAAATAGATAAAATAAGATAGATTTAAATAATTGTGACGTAACAAATCGATAAAATAAGATAGATTTAAATTATTGTGACGTAACAAATCGATAAAATAAGATAGATTTAAATAATTGTGACGTAACAAATCGATAAAATAAGATAGATTTAAATAATTGTGACGTAACAATTAGATAAAACTTCCTGTGGTAGAAATTAGCAAAAAAGTAAGTGGCTATATTTTAATGAAATCTCTCGTATTTAATCACAATAACGAAGTACACAATTTTCTTCCCCCTTTTCTATTTTCTCTACACGAATTTAATAGTACTTTCCTATTCTTCTAAACTTATCCCAAACAATTGATTTGCTGGGTTAACGGATTATAAATTAACTGAATCCATTTAGTTTTTTTTTGGGGGGGTTTGGCTGTTTTCTTTAACGGCATATCAACCTTTTTTTCTTTATTTAACGCCGAATTTGATGATTTTTGATACGTGTTTTATGCTTTGAATTCTACATATATTCAAATATTTATTCATAACGTTTAGTTTGTTTGTTTAGAGAGGAAAATCGATATTTTTTGTTTGGAGCCTTTGGGTATATTATTGAGTTTGACAAAGGAAAAGTAATAGAAGATTAATATTAATGTTTGTTGCAGTTTAGATCAGTATGCCAGTTCTTTCAAACAGCCTGATCTAGTAACTTTAGCTCCTTGACAGTGTCCAAAATTGACATTACATTCTAGTGTGGGTTTGTTTTATTTTGTGCAGGGTGGAACAATAAATGTGTCGCTTTCGAGAAAACAACACTACAGCTTTATTTTAAGATTTTATTGAAAAATACCAATTCAGGTAACTTGATTATGTAATAGAGATGACAGCTATTCAATGTAGCTGCCTCTTGCCTTAATAACCCTCTCGATACGGGACCGGAACTAGGAGCATGCCTTTTCCACAAGCGCCGGTGGGAGCTCGGTGAATATTCGGTGAATGGCGCCAATCAGAATAGCATTTGTATTGTAGGAGGTCATGTTTGTGATGTTCTCGACGTATAACCAAACAAAGTAGCCCAAGGTGTTTAGGTCGCGGGAGGAATGGGCACCAGGGAGAGAAGGGTACAAAGTCGTAGCACTCCTTCTCAAGCAAAACCTGCACTATGGGGGGTCACCACATTTTTCAACACATACTGACTTTAAAGCCGATTTCCAAGATGTGAGGGAGCAGGGTGTTATCCTCACTTGAAACCACGCCAAAGACCATAACTGTGGCAGAAAATTTGTCGAGCTATGCCCTCAAGCATCGAATCGCCCGGATTTGTATTTTGAGGGTGCTGGCAATGGTCCTGCTGTTATAACTTGGATTTGTAGAAAGCATGAGTTGTACAGCAATTCACTTCGATCCCGCTCGTTTAACATTGTGTCACTTTCAGACATGTTAGAAGGCTCCTTTCGCTATTGGGATTTGAAAACAGCTGGCCAAATAGTAGATGGTCTACAACAAAATAGAAAACCGGTTTTCATCCAATGGAAATGGATTCATATTGTCTTTTCTAAAGCGATAATTCCACTGTATACATGCCTAAGTGCGAGTGCTTGTCTAGCTTGTATTATTCGAACTATTAGGAGAACTGTTTACATTTTGAGAGTCATTTCCACACCGGTTAGGCCGATCTAGTATCCGATCTTCACCACGTGTATCTTGTAGAAGTCAGGGATCATTCGGTCAACCTCGGGAATCTACATGCAATTTACACTGAATCGTTTATGTAGTAAACCCCCAAACAAAATCAATATCTTTATTTGCAGAATGAAAATGTGATTTATAGGCGATGGTATTCTCGACTTTTAAAAACACATGGGATAACCTTTCCTTCAAATTTTTTTTTCAGTCAAAATGGCGTCGTTATTCCGCTTATTAGATATAGGCCATCGTTGATCAATGAATTCATGGCATACGTAGATGGACGCTGATGAGGTTTTGCATTTGCAACAAGTCTTGCATTCTTATTTTCCACTCACCGGAAATGAGTATGCAAAATATCACAGAAAAGCAATAGTTTTTTGTTTTTTTCAAATCTCGTTTTTTTTTTGTTCTACATGCGTCAACTATCGGCGATAGTTTTTTTTTCCAACCTCCAAAATCCATTGAACCAACGACATCTTATATGCTTTTTTATTAACCTAGTATATATTTTTATGACATAAATAATAATAATAATAATAATAATAATAATAGTAATAATAATAATAGTAATAATAATAATAAAAAAATAATAATGATTATAATAAAATATTGATAATAATAATAATAATAATAATAATAATAATAATAATAATAATAATACGTGGAACACCTGAACCAGAACCTGAAGAAAATCAATATAATACCAATAATTATAGGAGCACTAGGAACAGTCCAAAATAATTTGAAAAGAAAGAATAATAGAACTTGGATTCAACGGACATACCGATACTCTGCAACGTGCATCAATGTTGAAAACAACTCAAATTTTAAGGAAAATCTCGAATGCGGAAACTAACTCACATGACCGACAAACCAGTTATAAAAAATATGCAACAAAAGCAAAAAAACAAAATAATAATAATTAAATTAAACAAATAAAAATGAAACCGTAAAATTTTAAAATGACTATCTTTTAAAAATAATGTAGAATAAGCACTACAACTGGTGGAAAGGTCACGGAGTTTGGAAAGATGGAGGCGGGAATGCTATAACCAGACCTCCACTAGATTGGGCCGAAGAGGACTTGAACATTGGGGGAGACTTAATCCAAATAGAATTTCAGTGATGACCAACGGCCATTCCCAATGGGAGATCAATATTAAGCGACTATTGCGATGATGCAATTTTACATGCAAATGTTATCGAACAAGGTATAGAGCAATTACCAGCCAGACTCCAGGGGACACCACCGGTTGCAGTAAATGAACAATCATTGGTGTATGTGAAAACTCAATATTAATAATAATAATAATAATAATAATAATAATAATAATTCTGATTTCGTTTATCGCTCTCTCTCCGGAAAGGGATGGGGTTCATTTCCAGAGGCTCAAAACCAGGAGCTTCAAAGATTAAGGGTTTTTCTAAGGATATTGGTGGTACCTACAATAGCAGAAGTCTGAATGCCACCTGAAACATTGGAATTTGTGGTTTTTTCAATTGTCCTTCCAGACAACTTGATACTACTCCTAGTTTACCAACTACGGCCGGGATTATTTGTGTTTTAACCCCGTGTATACGCCTTATCTCCAAGGCCATGGAGCATAATTGCTCCATTTCTCGTTCTCCTTCTTCCTCACATTCCTGTCCAGGTTACAATCTGCTAGTTTTATGAGACATTGTCAATGACGACCAAATGCCGACGATTATGTTTCAATTGCTTGGTCGTCATGGCACTTTTGTCCCACCATACATCTACCTTACCATCCTCACTTGTTCTCACTTCATCAGGAACCTCCTCAAACCATTTCTCAGCACACTTTACCCCAACATTTTTACACACCTCCCAATATATCCGGAGTCCCATGCGATCGTGTCTTTTGCGGTACTCTTTCTGGGCCAGTCCACTACACGCTGCTACAAGGCGTGCAATTGACTCTGAGGTCTTACCACACATCCGACATTCTGCAGCAACTTCCTCTCCTAGAACTACTTTTTTGGAACAATCGTGTTCCTAATGCCTGCTCTTGTGCTGCACAAACAAAAGCTTCAGTACTCTAAGCCATTGCCATGATCTTTCATCAGCCACTTCTACTATATCCTGGAAGAACGTTCCATGCATTTTCTTCCTAGCCAGTTCCTCTGCCCTTTCTCTATCCATACGTTTCACATAATCAGCCTTGGTCTCACATACCTCCACTTCCTTGGCTACAACCTTAAGCATCCACTCCTCACTTCTAACTACATGCTCCTTCAACGACATCTCGTTTTAACACAATCTTTTACACTTTTCAATCCTCTCCCACAGTCTTTATACCAACCATTGCTAAAATTTTTCTTGTTTTGATATCCATCGCATGTAACTCCTTGTCAAACCATTCTAAAATCCCCACACTGTATCTCAAAACACTGACTCTCCATGTATTCACTGCTTTCATACAGTTTCCATACAGTTTCGACTTTGCATTTAGTTTCACTCTTCTAAGAGAATTCTTCCTGACTTTCTCCTTCATTTCTCTATTCATGGATGCCTACACCCTCCAACACTCCCAAACATTTATACTCTGTATCTTCTATTTCTTTCATGATTTCTCCATTTGGAAGCACTATTCCGTTCGAACGAACCTTTACTTCTCTATTCATCATCAGAATCGCACATTTACTAATCCCAAACTCCATCCCAATGTCTTCTGAGTATGTCCCCACAAGTTCTACCATTCTCTCCATTTCCTTTTCATTTCTACCGAATATATTAAAATCATCCATAAATAGTAGATGGTTGGGGCGTCTGTCAACAGATCCAGAGTTATACCCCAGTTTTTCTCTCTTCAAGAGGATGCTCAGTGGTATCATTATCATTACGAAAAGAAGTGCAGATAATGAATCTCCTTGGAATATTTCACGTTTAATGCGAACCTGCCCCATCACTTCTCACGAGTAAATAAAATAAACAAATCCTTTACATACGAAAAACCTCCCTGGAAAAACAAACGCTTTTCTTGTCATTCGTATTAATTGAAACAGCCGAACAAATGTCATGCAACGACCACGATGACAAATGGCGACCACGATGACAAATGGCGACGACCACGATGACAAGGCACAAATTGACACATTTTACGAGTAAATAAAATAAACAAATCCTTTACATACGAAAAACCTCTTCGGAAAAAAACCCTTTTCTTGTCTTATAAATATATAATCTATATATCTATAAAAGTGAACGTGTGTGTGTGTCTGTGTACATTTCCCTACGCAATAACTCTGTGAATTTTTAGTCTACAGACTCGAAAGTACTGAGGTTTGAGTAAATCGATGTGATCGGTTTTTGGCCAGAAATTTGGCAATTAAGGGGTCAAAGTTCAACGATTTGACCTTTTAGAACGCTACGCAACTCCTCCGACAATTTTAGGTCTAAACACTTGAAATTTTAGATACAGGTTCCTTGGCAAGGATCTAAGTTAATAACTTAATTTGAGCCCCAAACAATAAATTTTAAGGGGCCATAATAGGGGTCAATTTTTTAAAAAATTGACAGTTTCTTTTTTTTTTTTTTTGCTCAGCATACACCTCCAAACACCCGGGCAACGCCGGGCACCCATGCTAGTATATCTATAAGAGTGAACGTGTCTGTGCTGTGTCTGTGTGTCTCTGTGTGTGTCTGTGTACATTTTTCTTCTCAATAACTCTGTTAATTTTCAGTCCACAGATTCGAAATTTGATATACAGGTTACTGAGATTTGGGGAAATAGATGTAATCGGTTTTCGGCCAGAAATTTGGCTGTTAAGGGGTCAAAGTTCAACAATTTGACGTGATAGTGTAAACAAACACATACGGAATTAGATGAACGACAGTAACTTTATTATTATTATTAAGATTAATATTATTATTATTATTTATTTATTTATTTATTTTTGCGAATTAGTCTACGGCGCAAATCATTCCTCGTGATATGTAATAATCAATAGAGGGCTGATTCTATAATGATACATACGCAATCTGCATAAATTAAAATGTGTATTCAAGGGTATTGTATGACCGGGCAACATCGGGTTGCCGGGTAGTGAATAAATATTTGAAGATACAAATGCAAACGTTTACCAAATTGATTGGATTCGATAGGCAGCAACTAGAAAAGGGCTGATATGCCGTCAAACAAAGCAACTTAATATAAGTTGAAAGTATAAAGAACTATCACAGCCACATTATAATTGTTAACCTAATTACTGGGTTCCAAATTAAATAACTCGCAAAGCGTTTATATGCCACAAAAACAGCAGCAACAACAACAACAACAACAACAGCAAAAAAAAACCGACAGGATAAATAACTAATGGAAGATATGATCACCAGTCATTAGTGTCCTGGTTACTAGTGTCCCGGGCATACGTGTCCTATGTCTTAAGTGTTATTGGTGTTTAGTGTACATTTATATTTACTTTATATGTACTATAATGCCCGTTTTGTTGAGGTTTCGATTTCACCTTAAAACAGAAATGTGAAACGTCAGCCTGAAATAAAATAAGAAGTTCATATTAACCACATTTGTTTTGCTAATGGTAAAAAAAATATTGCAGGAACCAAGTCCCATTTTTTACAATTAAAATTAACAATAAATGTTGTATCACGGTCAAAAAAGGTATTTGCAAATACAATTAAAAAATATTCTAAAGCAAGCTGTTAACCAATAAAATTTATATCTATATAAAAAAAACGTACATGCAAATAAAATTTAAAACGGTTCCATATTAAGCTTTTAAGCAATAAAATTAATATCTTCGTTAAAATAAAAAAAATACGTGCAAACACAATTTGAACATATGGCACTTAAGACATAGTACACTTAAGACCTAGACCACATATGACCGGAAGATAATGGAATCGCAGCCTTTATAACTTTTACCATAATTCACGGATGCTACAGTAAATAAGCCGAAACAGGTTGATATGCCGTAAAACAAAACAATCAAACCGATAAGGTTGTTAACTCGAACGAACACAATAAACGGAAGTAATAAAATGTTTCAATCCAAATTCTCTATTGCTAATTTTTTCGTACAGCTAAAAAATTCCACATTCCCCTATTTCTTCAGGCGATTCCTTCAACGCAACCGTACATTTTCGTTCGTTTTAATATGCAGATCATCTTAGGCGTTCTTATTTCTTTGGAAATTGGTGAGTAAAATCCAATATGTTGTTATTGGGTTTTCTTCGATCCATTCTTATTGACCGAATGAAAACTTATTAAATATGGGAGCTCAACTACAGTATTTCTTTACGATAATATTTTAAAAGAAGGGATTCTTACCGAAAAAAATATCGGCACCCTCTGGTGACTCGGCATACGGTTTTCAAATCATTTTGTATCCACAATAACGACACGAAATTTCAAACGGAACCCTTCATTTAACTCAGGGGGTTGCTTGCTTTTGTACAGTCCTGATTGAGTAAAAAAGGCTTAGTACTAAGTAATCGTATTTTATGTCACTCAGGACTCATTTGCATGTGATTTTTATCCAGTCATGGCTGATGGAACAAGAGGATTGAATAAAAAGTTCCTTCCGAAAGTAAAAAAAAAAAAAATGCATAAATTAGATTATATATATTAGTGGCTTAGAAAACATCACAGGGTTTATTACCGAAACAGCAAAACTGAAGCTGGCCTGCCAGGACACTATAAAATCAAATATAATTAAATGTAGGCAAATTTGGGCCTATTTTATTGGTTCTTTTTGACTAATTGTAATACAAGTTTAACCAGAGAATAATATTATAATATTCTAATTAAATATTTGTGCAAACTTTTAAGAATCTCTTAAATTAATTTTACGATCTGCGTTTATTTTCACACCTCTATATTTCATCAATGATATGTCCGAAATTATTAAAATTAATCTAGAATCCCAATGGTTGCAGCTGCCATGTTAGGGATAGTTGTTCTAATGATTAAATATATATATCAGAAGAAAAGAAACGAAATAGATTATATATTTTAGAAAATTGCTTATTTGTGGTGGAATATAATTTTAACCCTTCAAGATCTTTAAATGATAAATGTCCTTCATTAAGACGAATCCTAACCCTAAGTTCGAGTTGGCGATTCAGATTCACCAGTAAGTCCAGGTTACAAATCACCTCCAAATAATTGTCTTTAATTAAAATCATGAGGTCTGCATTCGCGCCAGACAATCATAGAAATTACATTATCCACACGTTAAAGTTTGAGACATGGGTTTCCTTGTTAATCTACTATACGAGCCAACACTTACACCCGGGTTAACAACTTGATTTTAAAAGGGTCGTTCGAAAATCAAATCTTCCTACTTTTTTACTAGAAAAAATTGAAGAGCCATGAAACCAGGATTGGTACCATAAAAACAAGTGATCTTTTATGGCTCAAATTTGTTTTCTACATAAGCTCAACCCTTTTCAATACACTTTTGGTAAGAAATTCAATGCCTCGTCTCGGCCTCTGACGCACGTCCAGGACAGCACTTGCTATCTTTGTCTTACACCCACAATATCTGCAAGAGACTGATGAAAGTTTCAGATCATGCAAAATTCACTTTTTCTACTGCTTCTGCACTCCCCTGTTTTGTCTTTTTCTTTCTATATCTTCCTTTCCCCCCTCTCCCTCTTTTATTTAACCCAAAAGTTGAAGAGCTACGAAGACTAGAGCAGTACCATTAAAAGTAGCGACCTTTTTGCTCCAGAATTTATGTTTCTGCAGAGGCACCACTATCACCAATAGACAAATTGCCAGGAATTCAATAACGAATCTCATTACAGTGGTTGCTATCTTAGAGTCTCAATCCCTCACTATCTGCAACAGAGATAAAACTTTCAGATCATGAATGTATAAGATCAGCCGTCATAACAATGCACTTTGCAATCCCCTTAATATTTATTTGGATGGAATGAAAAATAGAGAGCCTTACTTTTGGAGCACCCATTGTACCACAAAGAAAAGCCGAAAAGCTAATGTAATAAACTGCATGAAATGCCATAGAATTTTCGAAATATGAATTCGCGTTGTTATCAATGTTACTGTCGATAAATAGTCACGCCTTTTCCGTATTCCTCTAGGCGTTTTCTCAAATTCATATGTCAGTTGGAAATATTGTGGCTCTTTCAGTTTGATATGGACATCTTCATAACATTTTAATTTCTTTGTGGTTGCGTAAAGAAAATCCAATATTATTCCGTTGGATTTTATTTGAGTTCATCTTATTAAATACTAGCTGTTGAGTACTTCGTAAAATTATCTGAATAATTTTCTTTTTTTTTCTGACTTGCTGGCATGTGTGCGTGTTTTCGGGAGTATTTTATGTATTGGTGCGTGATTTAAAATTAGACCAACGAAAGATGCATAGAATATATTCGACGTGAGTTTAATAAGTCTCTGGATCTTCTGTACAAGCATTCAAAATTGTCTTAAACTCTTGAAAATTCAGTATACTATTGCTATACGTCTTTTGAGACGACTGACCGATTTTTTGTGATTCCAGGTTCAAATTAACAGCTACAGCAGGAATCGGAATACCCTCCACTAAAGCCTGGTCGTCATAGCTCGTTAAATTTCCAAAATGCAATCTAGATGTGAGAACACTTTACAAGAACAATATGCAATAAATTTCTGTTTTAAAATTGTGAAAAATTTCAAAGAAACCTATTAAATGAGTGGCATGATTCGAGGAATGCAGGGGGCCTTTGAGGGATTAAAAGATGTGTGTGATAGGTATAAACAGGTTAAAACACTAAAGTTGATTGGCCGAATAAAGAATTTAATGGATAAGGACCGTAGTTTATTTATAGAGACAATACGTGCAAAGTTTGATATCAATACTAGAAATGTACACACGAATATTTGAGAGGAACTGTAGCTAAGGAATATTTGCGCGAAGTTTGTCCTAATGGTTGTTAGAGAAGATCACCGACTATTTGACCAAGGTGGGCATCATATTTCTAATCAAGACCTCGTTCCCTGTGACTTTTAGTTATTCCCTAAGCTTAAGGAAAAGCTTATGGTCTGTCGTCATGAGACCATTGAGAAGATGAAAGCGACTGTGCTGATGATCATTGACACACTCAACCTAAACAACTTCCATGGAGCCTTACAAAAGTTGTTAGAAGGGTACAACAAATGCATTGCAGCCGGAGGAGATTACTTCGAAGGGGACTGGATGTTCATCTATGAACTCGCAATGTAAGTGTCCATACGAAAAAAGCCTGAAGACTTAGAGACATCTCGTTATATAAACACAGAGTATCTAAAAGGTTCGTGCACGTTAAAAACGCACAAGTTTCTTTGTATTTACGATAGAAATAATCCATTAGCATAATATAAAGTTCCATGTAATTAATTTTAAATATTGTTATTGAATTCTTCACAAAATTTGCAATAATTTTTAGGTAAGTAAAAGAAAGTTTTTTCTGCAGAACTAATTTGATCCATGGCGGAAAAAGTAAACTATCTAATTTCATTAATGAGATTTTTTTCAATGATGACATCGGAAAAGAATTGTGCATTAAGCCAAACCTTGTTCATTAGACAATTTAAAGCTACAATAAGCAATATAATTACAGGCATTAGTGTAAATCGGTTGGAGAATGTTTTCATTGATCTATAAAATTGTATTACATTTTGTATTTCTAATGATGGAGAACGTGAAAACTTAAATAGGTATATAATTTCTAAAAATAGTTCTTTTTCCTACTTTCTAATCGTTTTTACAGATCATTAATAACGATTTTTTAAGTACATACGGATTTATGAACACCCTATATATATATATATATATATATATATATATATATAAATATATGCATTTTATTTTTTATTACCGTATCTTTCTGTTAAGTTACATTATTGTTTCAGCCACCCGGACGTTTTCTTGGCCGTCTGTAGCTTCCTCAGACTTTTACAGAAATTTCTGTAAAAGTCTGAGGAAGCTACATACGGCCAAAAGCGGCGGGTACCTGAAACAATAATGTAACTTAACAGAAAGATACGGTAATAAAAAATAAAACGCATATTTGCTCTACAACAATATTGAGCACTTTCTTCAGGTTTTATTAATTACCGTTTCCCCTATATATATATATATATATATATATATATATATATATATATATGTATGTGTGTGTGTGTGTGCAAAAATATATGTATATATATATGTATATACACTTATGTAATGTTATATATAATAAAATGATATATATACATTTATATATATATATTTCTGTAGACATATATTTTGTTGTAATATATACAATGCTTATTTAAGGAGCTCAATATAATTACAGACCAATATAGAGAATAAATTACAAAAAGTAATATTCCAAAATTTAGAATTGTATAAGTCAACTGAATTAAAGGAATAAATTATAAGATGGTCAGCATCATGAATTTTGGAATATAACCTTTTGTCATATATTCTCTCTCTCTCTCTCTCTCTCTCTCTCTCTCTCTATATATATATATATATATATATATATATAAATATATATATATACATATACATATATATATATATTCACTAAGTGGTGCCTGCGCGTGAAATTATACATATGTATATACAGCATAATCGCAATCGCGATGATACACAGGTTCTCGGCAGATCACCGTCAGTAAGCAAAGATGAACCTGGTAAGTACCAGACGGGTGGCCATTTGGGAAGTCTATCAGCTGTATGCTCTCTCCATTTATCTCAGTATTTGTTTCCAGTCGTCCTAAACATGTAGTCCACTTGCCACTGGTATTTAAAAATGTCGACTTCGGAGACGTGCTGTTGGAGATTGCGCACCTCCTGCCACAAAAGATTCCTGAAGGGATGAAACAGTAGAGTCTGTAGGTATTTAATTATTATAGTATATATATATATATATATATATATATATATATATATATATATATATATATACAAACATTAATGGCTACATATGTGCATTTTCGACGGTAATTCTTGGCCTGAAGACGTAATCCCCCAACGCGGGTGATTACAGAAACATATATGCACATATGTAGCCATTAGTGTTTGTATAAATAAATATAATATACCTGCTCTGTTCACTCATTGAGCACTCTTTGGTAGACACATGTTGTTTTATTGGATGTACTTCTAGGAAACTAAACTCTACTGGCTATATATATATATATATATATATATATATATATATATATATATATATATATATAAAGGTAAAATCCAACGTAGGGTGGTGATAAAAGGGATAGAATATGTTCAATATTGCGGTAGAGCTAAATGTAATTACAGTTTATTTGTGCAGACACAGACAGATCGTCTGACCTGCTTCATCAGATATTCTGTATTAAATGGGACAAAACAAAAGTGGCAAGTAGGCCTACAAGATCAACAAGAAAAACAAATCAATGCTAGGTTATAAAGGCTATAGAGAGGTATAAAGCTAATTATAGATATATAAGTAAAGTACAAGAAGAGAAATACGTAAAAAGGAAGAAAGGGTGTGACGTAATCAATTATTGGGGAGCTTTAGATTCCCTCAGGGGCCTGGGAGGAGCTGAATAACTATGCTAGATAGCTAATCGTTCCCGGGTGACGGCAGATAACCCGAGGATTTAAAATAGAGAATTATATATATTTTATTTCATGTCAAAATAGATATATGTTTGAAACCAGGGAAATATATTTTGCAGTTAAAATTGATGACAGGAAACTTGGAGCATAATATTGTTTGGCCTGGAACTCAAAGTCAGATGTCAGTGCTGAAATGATGACATCAGAGATCATGGGAATAAGTATGTCTGTAGATCTCAGATCCCAGATTCGGGAATTGCACACACGCAATATCTGGGGTTTTCCGATTTCCTGGCGAAATCTGATTGGCGAGGGAAACTTCCACTCCATCCACATACCTTACTATAAATACTACTGTCGCGCGAAAATTAGCCAGAGTTTTCGAGTTGAGTTTCAAAGAGTTTTCGAAAGAGCTGTGCGTGAACTCGAGGTAATCCACTGCTCCCTGGAGACGTGACTCTCCCTCTCCTCCTCCACCCGCCCGATGCTGTCTGTGAAGAGATATTGAACTTTGAAAACTTACTAAGAACTGGCGATAATTGTAAAAAAACATTGTACATAAGTTTGTGAAATAATTCTGTAGAGTAGAATTCACGTGTCTGTTTTTCTTTCTGCCTTCGGTTTCGGTATTCGCTTTCAGCATACATGATTCAATATAATAACCCTAGAGAAAGACCAGACGATCCGAGCCGAGTTTCCAGACAAAAATGGGGTCCTAGCCGAGCTTCATCCGTTTGGGGTTACAAGGAAAAAAGTACAAAGAAAACATTAAACATTAATTATTAAGTAAGAAATAAGAATGAATATATGAATATAAATACAGAATTTCTGACGATGATCCGTCTTTGCCTGCCGAAACAAACTATAAGGTTCTGTATCCACTAAAGGTTAAGAAAAACAAATTACATTTAGCTTTACTTCACTATTGAGCACTTTTTATCCCTTTTTTGAGCACCCTACATTGGATTACACTAAAGGTAAAAAATTAAGTATATATATATATATATATATATATATATATATATATATATATATATATATATATATATATATATGTATATATATATATATATTCTTAAAATTATTTCTTAGATTATATATTGTTTTTTTTAGATATGTCTGGCTAGGTTTACTTCTTCTTAAGTATTTCCCTTTCTTGTACGAAAGGTACTTAAGCTTTTATGCATTTTTATTCTCGTATCATTTATATACTAGTCTTGCAGAATAGATCTTGTAATCTTGTTAAATTTACTTATACATATTTTAAATAGTTTTTTGTACATACATAGAAGTATCAATATTAACCGTATTATTCTACATTTTTTATTGGGGAAGTGGTATTATCCACTGGAGATCCATGTATTTAACAGCTGTCCTGTTTTAAAATATCCGAAACAGCTACATGGTAAGCAGCTGTTAATCCCCGTGTTCTATTTACAAAATTTTAGTTAAGTTTTTCTTTTTTCGTCCTTATATATGTAAATTATCTATTATAATTGAAGACTTTGGAGAAATCGGCTAAGTCTATTTCTATTAAAACCCTTTTTGTCAGGACCTTTTTCATTCTCATATAATTGATTTTCCTTTTTTTTGTAATTATAAAGGTTTTAGAACATAAATTACGTAAGTGCTAAGTCTGCGAAAGGTTAAATTTCGTTTTTTTTTCCGAGAATTTAAACTGCATTCTTTTTTTTATTTTTACAGTTTAAACATTTTTTTACATAAAGCTTTCTTGGATTATATATATCCATATATATATAAAATTAACTTATTTTTCCCTTATGATTTTGACCTTAATAGGAATAAAAATCAAGACATTTCATGCGAATGTAATATACACAAACTGCAACACAATATCTGAGGTGTATTATAAGCATATTACATCTCCACTTCCTCGATAATCGTAGATTCCTATATTTTTTCTGGTGAGAGTTAACTGCCACAATCGGTTAAAATCAATCGAAGTAGTAAAATCTTGTCTCTCTTATATTTCCTCATTCCCCCGCCACCGCTTACACCGTTTCCGGTGTAGTTCGCAAGGAACAGTTACGAAGGAACACCAGTTTTTGGGTTTCTTTACTTCGTAGTTGCTTAAAAAAATGGAATGGAATTTTTCTGTGCCTTTCCGTTCTATACTTTCTACTGGGTAAAACGCACCATGGACCTAACCGAATCGAAGGCTTATCTATGCCATTTTTCCCCTTTATTTCGTTTTGTAGTTGCTTAAAAAACTGGAATGGTATTTTAACGTTCCTTTTCGTTCTATGCTTTCTACTGGGTGAAACGCACCATAGACTTAACCGAATCAAAGGCTTATTTATGCCATTTTCCCCCCCTTTTCGCTGTGTTTTTTTTTTGTTTTTGTTTTTCCGACACGTTCATCATTTTTTTCCCTTAGTTTTGCTTTTTGATTTTCCGATTTCTTTTTTAAAGAAGTTTTACGTTTTTTTTATAGGTTTTTCCGATTTTTTAAAGAAATTTAACATCGTTTTTTTTTAATAATTATTACTTCGCTTATTCTTTACTCCCCCCCCCCCCTTACGCACAAATCTCTAAACACCCGAGCAATACCGGGTACCCCCGATAGTATATATATATATATATATATATATATCCTGGCTTGAGGTAGTTGCTTGTCTAGCCGCACTGATGATATATATATATATATATATATATATATATATATATATATATATATATATATATATATAAATATATATATATATATATATATATATATATATACAGGGTGTTTCAAAAGTCTTGGGAACATAAAGATTTTTAATAACTCAAAAACTATTAGGAGTTAAAAAATGAAATTGGTACCGTTGGAAAGGTTAAAGTTTCAAGTTTTGTGGGGAATCTTCAAACTTGCTCAATATGAGCACCATTCCTCACACGGCAGACATCTAGTCGATAGTCCATTTCCTGCCAAACGCGTTCCAGCATCTTGACGTCAATGGTTCCCACAACTGCCGTTATTCGAGCCTTTAGTTCGTAAATATCTCTTGGAAGGGGCGGCACATAGACTTGTTGCTTGACAAAGCCTCAAAGAAAAAAATCACACGGGGTAAGATCTGGAGACCTAGGAGGCCAGGGCATGAGAACGTCATCACCTCGCCCAGATCTCCCAATCCATCTACCAGGCAGCCTTGTGTTAAGAAACTGCCTTACTCTAAGTCTCCAGTGTGGTGGTGAACCATCTTGTTGAAAAATGAAGTCATCAGATTCTGCTTCTTCCAACTGAGCCATTAACCAGTCTTCCAGCATATTGAGATAGGATTCACCAGTGATAGTTGCCTCTTCAAAGAAGAACGGTCCATAGACACCTTTCTTGGAAATTGCACAAAACACGTTCACTTTTGGTGAATCTCGCTCGTGCTCAAGAATTTCATGAGGATTCTCAGTACCCCATATGCGAGTGCTATGCTTGTTAACTTTGCCATTCAGACGGAAGGTCGCCTCATCGCTAAAAACAAGCCGGTCATCAAAGCCGTTATCTTCCAACTTCTCTTGCATTGCAATGCAAAAGTCACGGCGAAGTGGCTTATCAGTGTCCTTCAACTTTTGGACCAACTTGAGCATGTAAGGTACCATTTGCAGTCGTTTCCTTAAGACACGCCAGACAGTTGCTGGAGCAAGCTGAAGTTCCCTGCTGGCTCTTCTCACTGATTTACGGGGGCTCCGCTGAAAGGCTGCCCGGACTTGCTCAACTGCAGCTTCTGAAGTTGAAGTGCGACCTGTTCGCTTACTTGGGCACAAACACCCATCTTTCACAAATTTAGCATGCCATCTGACAATGGGTTTCCTTTCAGGGACTTCTTTTTTAAATTTCCTGCGAAATGCACGCTGAACACATGTCCACGATTCAGTCGGTGCAAATTGGAGGACGCAAAACGCCTTGTCTTGTTTAGAGAACGCCATTACTGCACATGGAAAGATAAGACGAAAATCATTAGTATGACCAAAAACTTGATTAAGCAAGCTTTAAAATGACACCAGTTTCATTTTTCTACCTGGAATAGTTCATGAGATATACGAATTTGTAATGTTCCCAAGACTTTTGAAACACCCTGTATATATATATATATATATATATATATATATATATATATATATATATATATATATATATATATATATATACCATATGGCGTTGCCTAGTTGTAAAATATACGTAAATCTGCTATTTTAATCCATGCAGATTTCGTATTTATTTTATTATTATATAGCTAATACTTTTATTATTATATATTACCCAATAAATAAGAGGTGATTCTCAAAAGCTACAAATATGACTTATGTGTCGTCAGCTGGATTCGAAACTGAAACATATAGAACGCCAGCGTTGTCGGTTAAAGAAAATAAGAATACAGGCGGACATCTTCGAGTTTGAACATCCATCACTACTTCTGCTTATCTCAGCCACGATCCCAATGGATAAACCGCATCATGCATATAAACGATCTGATGTTATTTGCGAAAAGTTAAGAGGAACTGGAAAAGCTTAGCAACTTGACCAGAATATTAAACAAGGACGTTCAAATGGAATTCTGAAAGGAAAAACGTGCACTGTTAGAAATTAAATACGGAACCTGGAGACAGCTGACGGCATGCTGCACCCCTACCAAAAGGAGATGTGAGCACTTGGCAGACATGATACCAACAAATATTTGAAAGTTCTTTAGGCAGACACAATTAAATCTACAGAAATAATAGCGAAAATTGGAAAAGAAAACCGTAGATCACGGATACTTTTAGTAACAAAATTCTATAGTAGAAATTTAGTTAAAAGAACAAATATTTGGACAGTGCCAATACGCATATTCTCTGGACAAAAATACCTAAATTTGTATATATGCACAAACTTAGACTTTGGCTTAAGTTTAAGTGATTCTTTATATATATATATACGTATATATATATATATATATATATATATATATATATATATATATATATACGTATATATATATATATGCGCGTGTGTGTGTGTCTGGATATATATGGATAAAAGTAGGAATGATATGATGTAATGGAAAAAAGGAAGAGAAATCTGTAGCGTTTTAAAAATCATAATTATACAATAGGTACAATATAATAATCAATAGAGAATCGGTAATATAATAATAATAAGTACGAAATTTGCATTCATTAAAACAAATATTTTTATTCCTTAATAATTTTTATGATTTCCTGAAGGGTTCCCCAGAAAATAGGGACGAAACGTTTACAATTTCCAAAAGACTAGATATTTTTCTTCTCTACCCCTCTCTTTCTTTATATATATATATATACCGTACTTATAAATAGAAATTATATATATATATATATATATATATATATATATATATCATTCAACCACGGTAGTGGTTGAATATATGCTTAAGTCCGGAATTGAATGAATCGAGACACATTCAAACCCCCACCACTAATTCCGTTCGCAACCAAATTTCAAACAGGTTACATAGTTGGATAGAACACCTCATTAGCTACATTTTGAAAAAAAAATTCGAAAATTGGTTCAGTAGAAAAAAGTTACAACAAAATATGTGGGTTCACAAACAGGAGAGTAAGTACATAAGTGACTAACGCTTTTTTTTATTTTTCATAGCTTTTTTTTGTATATAAATATTTTTTACTGCGATTTTGCCAATATGACATGTTAACGTAACGGTTAGAATACCGGGGGTTGGTGGAAAGATTTTAGGTTCAATCCCGTGTATCGTTTATTTTTTTATAATTAAAAACCGAACTTTTTTTTAATAACTAATTTTTTTAAACTCTCCTTATAATTTTATAGCAAAAAATTGGTGAATTTATCGATTAAAAATATTAGTGAATTCTATGATATACATATTCTTTGAATGAACTAAAATTTTTCGTTATCACATTTGATGAAAAATGTAGTCCCATTTTGGCAATGCGTCTGACCAATGATGCTTTTGAACCCGCGACCAGCACTGCGATGTAATCAGCATCAGCCTGGGCATAAATATTCCTATTTTAAAACTCCTTTAAAAGAGGATTCAGCATACAGTTCCATAGTAAAGGTGATAAAATCCCACTTTGGGGGTTTCATTTAACTACTTCCCTTTTAACAGTTGCCCTCAGTAGTTCTACTTGAACTGTTCTGTGCCCACCCTATACTCAATCCATCGGATGAGTACTGGTGGCACATTGAGTTCTCGTAGCGACTTGAACATACTAATGAAGGGTATGTTGTCAAAAGCTCCAACGATATCTAAAAAGACACCGAGTGCCATCTTCTTTTTTGTAAGTTTACGCTCTATACAGATCACGAATTCATGAACCGCAGTCTCGGTAGAGACCCTGGCTCGGAACTACTGTGATTGAATGATAAATATTGCATAAATGTGTGTTTGAGAGCTAATTTTATTTTGACAATCATTAATAAATATTATAAATTTATATATTTATACAATAGCAATGCCTGGAAAAATCATGGATTATATGGAAAAATGCGCGCATGAAAAGTAATATTCTTAAGATTTTATTAAACCTGGAAAAGTAAAGGACAAGAAATTCAACCTGGAAAAGTAAAGAACAAGATATTCTAGTAAAGTAAAAAATAAGAATTTTTTAGACTTAAAATATTGCAGTTAAAATTAAATTTGCATATTGATAACTATTTTATTTATTATTTGCATATGTTGTTGTTTATTGTTGAGTTAGAAAGGGTGTCAGTCGCTGGATTGAACTTATTTCCCCCCTATTATTTGCATATATTTATGTAGTGAAAATTGTTTGAATAAAATTAATTCATTAGTTAGTTAGTAGATGGAATTAATAATTTTATAATTTACATAAAAATTAATAATTTTATTATATCATAATTAGGATCATTTAATTTTTTCTAACTCAACAATAAACAACAACATATGCAAATAATAAACTAGAATATAATATAATATAATATAAAGCTGGACGTCTACACGTGTGTCTGGTCACGAATAGGCTCCTATGGTTGACTATTATAGAAAACTGATCAAATATAATGATAGAAGATGTATCGAGACACAGGAATGGGTGTGTTCGATCTGGCAGAACGGTGGTTCATTAAAATTGTGGGGTCTGCGTACGGGCCTGGTGCACAAAGTATGGAAAAAAACCCAAAGAAAAAACGTTTACAAGTGTTTTTGATATAGATGTACATAATAATACTTTGATAAGTATGTTTTAACTTAAAAAGGGATAGTATAATAAAATTGTGTGGTTTGCGTTCGCGCCTGGCCTCCATAGAATGGAAATAGGCACAAAATTTAATAACGACTTTTCATATCTATCAGCGTAAATATACTTTTATAATTATGTTTCAGTTTGAAGAAATATAGTATAATACAATTATGGGGTGTTCGTCCGCGCCTGATCTCCATAGAATGGAAATATGTCACAAAGTTTAACAAGATTCTTTAATATAGATCCACAGAATATTGTGATAAGTGTTTCAGTGTGAACAGGTATGATATAATAAATCATGGGGTTTTTCTATTTTATTTTTACTTTCATCATATTTTGCTTTGGTTTTGATACCCCCAAATTCGAAGCTATCTCTTTACAACCCTTTCTTTTCATAACTTATCATACTTTCATAAATCAGAGTTTATTTTCTGTAGGCTTTTTTTGAACCCAGTCAACGACGGTACTTTTGCTAGTATATATACATATATATATATATATATATATATATATGCCTTATAGTACTGCCGAAATTGTTTAAATAACTAGCTCAATGAAGTTACATTTCCGGCTTCAGAGCATATATACCGGTCCATTGCCTTCCATTGACTAGAGGAACAATTTAGTCCACAAATATAATTTATTATATTTTTCTATACCGTCTTACGCACGTTTCACAATCCGTAACGAAAAATAGTGTATTTGGTTAATTAGGTTGACAATCTCGACCGTTTCATTTTTTTTTTTATTAAATAGTGAACACAGTAAACTCGTTCCTTCTTCATGTATACCATTTTTTGACATGGGGGTCACTACTTATCAAGGCCCGAAGGCCACTCAGGGATAAGGGTTATTGCGTGTACAGTAATCAATGAGATAGTATTGTAGTAATCATTAGTATTCGGAATTTTGATAGAGTGTCTTACTTAAGGGGGCGGTTTGTCAGGAGTTTGCTTAAATTTGACTTGAAAACGTCCAAGTTGTAGTCAGGTGGGAAACAGGCAAGCGGCACAGAGTTCCACTGGCGTGCAGTTCTAAGAAAAAAGCATTGCTCATGGAATCTACGTTTGGATTTAGGCACAGATAAAGAGTAGGGAAAATTATTGACAGTAGTTTCAGCCAGACGGGTGTTTCTCGTGAAAGATTGGCGAGGGGCGACGAGGGATTGGAGCTCAGACGAGCACCTACCATGGAAATAACGATGAACCAAAGACAGGCCCGCAACGTCTTTTCTGTGGGAGAGAGGTTGCAGGGAAGTGAAAAGGGCATCCCCCAATAAACCACGAAGTCTATTTTGTATTCTGTCAAGGCAGGATAAGGTCTTTCTAGCAGCTCCTGCCCAGATGTGGCAGCAGTACTCCATCCTTGGACGTACTTTGCTTTTATAGAGATAGAGAATTGCATTAGTAGTGAGATATCTTCTGGAGCGGTAGACGGATCCCACCATTTTCCCAGCGTCCCTGGCAACAGATTTGATGTACGTGTTCCATTTACGATCAGGAGTAAAGGTCAAACCCAGAAGCTTGTCGAAACATGGAGCCTCCTCAAGGCGAGAGCCATCCATTTCAATTGATGCCAGATGGGGATCAGAGCGTTGATGATGTAAAAATAGAAGCTTGGTTTTATGATGCATTAAAAGTGACCAGCTACCTCTTCCCCCATTGTCCCACGCGCTCAAGATCAGTGGAGAGAGAATTAGAGAGAACTTTGTCATTTACGGCCTTTGATGTGTTGCTATAGATGATTGTGTCATCAGCATAGATGTCAACGAATGATTTAAGTATGTGTTTTGGGAGAATCTGTTTTTTTTTCTGTCCAAGTCTGGAATCTACACAGTATTTTGAACGAGATTTTTTTCTTTAATCCACATGAATAGCATATCTTTTCTTCACCCATGACTAGAGCTATGACAACAGAATATTCTTTTAATGGTTTTGACTCTTGACTATATATCTAACACAGTTTGACACAATTAATCAACTGAGGACCCCATCAGTCTATATAAAAACATATAAGATATTAACGGATACACACTCGAGAGTCAAAACGATAAAAAGTATATGCTGTTGTCATAGCTCTACTCATGATTGTGTAGCACTCCTAAGTATTTCGAAATTGCATTTCGGGTCAATTTATTTATTGCGGACTATTATCCTCCTTGGTTGTTGTTTCATGACGTTTCGGCCAACTATTCCTCTGGCCTTCGTCAGGTGGTAACCACGACGGGATAGGAACTCCGAATCTCCTAACTGCACCCTTAGCAATTACTGCCATCCAGGGTAGTTGAATCATCACATTTTGGCCAAGTAAACGTCGTGAAACAACAAAAAAAGCTGAGGATAACAGTCTGCAATAAATAAAAAAAAAATAAATAAATAATACTCATCTTAATAATGAATTCCAATTAAATAATATATATACCATTCGGTACGGATCCGACCATGGAAGACCAGATAATAAATAAACGTGGATTTATAAGACCGTTGAATCTCTACGATTCTAGGTGAGAGTTCTCTGAAGATAGCGGTTTCAATCACACCCAAAGCCGGCCAGATGCTTACTTCGCCAAATCGTTGTGAGATGGCAACAACTATGGAAGGCAGTAATTGCTGAGAATGCAGCAGGAGATTCAGAGTTCCTATCCCGTCGCGGTTACCACCTGACAAAGGCCAGATGAATAGTTGGCCGAAACGTTGTGAAGCAACAACTAAGAAAGATGAGGATAATAGCCCGCAATAAATAAAATTAATAAATAATATTCATCTCAATAATGAATTCCAATTAAAATATATGTATTTTGGGTGTCGCTTGCATCGAGGTTTGAACCTTAAACTTCCAGAAGATTGTAACCTACAACTGATTAATATCAATATTTTATCCATTGCGCCAAGGGTCTTTGCGGACTCGTTTTTTTTTCCAGCAAATTGCATAATAAATAGTACACGTCTTTTCTCCTGCTCACACAAAGCCGATAACATTTGTATCCTTAAAGTTAATCTTAGCCAAGGCTCTACTGAGAATGCCCACGTCAGTCGGCAAGAAAAGACTTGTCGCAAAAGAAAGACGCTTACAGTATGAAGGGCAGAAAAAGCTAATTATGTAGGAAATGCTATCGTGCATTGTCACGCTGACACCTTGGCCGAATTCAAAGAAAAAGCCGCACTGAATGCCTAATGAACAGGCGTCGCCAGTTTTTTTTTTTATTAAAAAGGGTTAATATCAAGGGAGAATCATCACAGCGCGTGATGACAGCCCTGCTGAAATCTAATTTCAAAGAAAGCAGAAGTAGTTCGAAATGTGCGACAATCTCGATCCACGCCTCCCACAGAAAAGGAAATCCACTGATATTTCTTCTTTTTTTCTTTTTTTAGTTCCGCCACGTCACATCCGGGAGGCCACGCCACCAGAATATTAATAAATGCGCATCATTTTTTTTTAAAATTATTATTCAAGTGTTATCACACCGGTCGTTATCAGTGATATATTGCTGATAGCGACCGTGTTTTTCATGCACTCTGAGTGACAGTCGGTATTCCTAAAGATTTACGACTATTCGTTTTCTTGCATTATGATGTAACAGGATGTACTCATAGAAACGAATGAGCAGTGATTTCAACTAAATACCGGCGTGTATTTTAAAATAATTTATAATACCCGTCCCGCGACAAGTAAAATATATTCCCCTTTGAGCGGTAGAGATTCTACATTTTTCCCCCTTTTACGATGATCGAAGTTAACATTTAATGTTATCCAATCTTACACTATTTATTTCGGTTGTAAAAGAATCCTCTGCAGGATTTTTATAAATTACATTTTCACCCCAAACAAGTCACAGTGCTACTTTGATGTAAGTGGCTACTACCAGGAATATAAGTTGTAGGGAAAGAACCACACACCCGTAGAACTCTCCTCTATTTATCTTCTTTCCAGCTGACTACAATATGGCCGTATTCAAGTCCAATGTAAACAATTTCTTGATGGGCCGTTCCCCTGAAGTAATTCACTTCTACAAAAGATACACCCCTTACGATTACTATGATATTGCCCTTTTGACCACTGTACACACTTTAAACCTTATCTTCGAGTGGCCTCTCGGCCTTGATAAGTGGTGATTCCATTGTAAAAAATATGTCTGTGCACATTACACTTGAACTTCAGTTGAGGAAGCAGAAACCCGGAAGGGAATTCAAAAGTCTACAAGTTCTGGGAAATAAGCTATTAAAGTAGAAGGCCTTCCTACATCTAGGGACTTCTACTGTATAGGAGCTGGACTCTGCTGTTTGTCTGGTTTCTCGAGGTAATTACGCCGAGATGATACAAGGGCTTGTAGCTCGTCGAACCATCGACCATCAAAATACTTGTAAAACAAGCAACGGGATACAACATGACAGTTCAGATGAGCGACTCTCTTTTGAACACTGTCCGGGAGTGAGAGACAAGTAACAGATGCCCCAGCCCAACAAGAATACTCCAAACATTGGCGAATGGTCGCCTTGTTGAGATATAGGATACTTTCAGGCGTAAGTAACTTTCTGAACCGGTACAGAGAAACCACCTTCTTCGCAGCAGCCTTCGCAATGCTCCCCATGTATCTTTTCAACTCCTGTTCCGTATGAACATTAAGCCGAGGAGTTTGAATAAATTACTTTCAGATAACGTATATTTAGCCATAGCTATTAGTGGTTGAGAAGGTTTTTTGAAAACAAGCTTAGTCTTGACACAGTTCCACTATAGACTGGAGATCTTCGTCTAGGGTTTCGACCCTTGCTTCAAATATGTATCTATTCGTTTTCCCCTCGGACTTGTTATAGAGCGTGGTGACGTCAGCGAATATACCCAAATCAGAGTTACCAGGGAGTTCATTTATGAATATCAGTAATATTAAAGGTCCAAGGATCGACCCCTGAGATACACTCGCATTTATATCATATTGTTTTTGCATACGACGATCGAAGACAACCTGACTTTTCTTATTTAAGAAGAATTAAATTATGTTGAGTATTCGTCCAGTAGTACCAGAGGGTCTGGTTTTCCTGAGTAGACCATCGTGTCATAACCTGTCAAAAGCCTTAGATATATCTAAGGCTACTGCCCTCACCTTCCTTGCCTTATCCAGTGCATGGTATATACGTTCAGAGATTACAGGTAGAATATCTGCAGTAGAACGGGCTTACCTAAATCTATATTAATGGTCAGACAGACGTTTCGCAACTATAATGTAGTGGACAAGAGTTTGATTAATTATGGACTCAAATATTTTGGCGAAAGTGGGAGGAGGCGAATGTGGCGATAATGTAACGGGTCAGTTCTTTCGCCTGAGTTCTTGTAAACTGGTACCACAGAAGCAGCTTCCCAGCAGTCTGAAAAGCATAATTCATTATGACATTTGTTAAAAAGTTTGGACAGAACTGGAGCAACCTCAGCGGACAATTTTTTTAATAGTACAGGATGTTAGGTTGTATAACAGTGTAAACTTTGGTCAAAATCTAACTGCCTTTTGTAATCAGATTTTTCGCTTATCGATGTTCGATACTTACTAGACGAATTTCGAGACAAAACTACGTAAGAACACTACCAGACACATCACATACAGACACATCACATACTTTCGTATAAAATTAAAAACTAATCCCAGCTGTTTCTGAGTCCACAGGGAACGAATTTTCTCTCTCACATAAACACACACAAAGTTTCTTTTTATATAATAGCAGAGATATATTGGATGATACAAATCACCAGAAAGGACGTAAAAATGAACGTCGGTCGGAAGCCTGGATGCGGATACCCGGGAATGACGTCAAAGAAGTGAAAATGTGGAACGTAGAATCCCCGGTGATTACGTCAGCGAGATTAACCGCCTTTTTATGACAATGCATAATGGAATGTTGACGCCATCTGTCCCAATAAAATAAACCTGCAGACAACGGGAGAGAGAGAGAGAGAGAGAGAGAGAGAGAGAGAGAGAGAGAGAAAGAGCGAGAGCGAGAGAGAGTATATGACGGCCGCACGCCGTCACTTGAATCAAAACTGTCAGTCGGAAACCGAAAATGTTATTTTGAATAAACAATATATTTTTATAACCAGCTCTGTGTGTTATTTTTATTACGCTGCCGAGTGTATATATCGAGACAAGGAAAAGGTTGATTGTTTTACAAGTTATATTGACGGAAAAACACTATTTGACGATCGGTAGCAGCGAAAATATACTAGAGATAATTGTAGTTCACTTGGTGTTCGAATAGATGACATTGAGCAGGTATTTCATGCAAATAACCGCATGTGGTTTAAAACTGAATGATAATACCTGCCCAAAATGCGTAAAATCAATTCCCATAACAGTTTTGCAATACTTTTATGTTCACTTACGAAAATCAAAGTCAACATCTAATATAATCTAACCCTATAGGTTTAAATGTTATTTCAGTTTTAATAAAATTCCGTGGATTAGTTTTACTTCAGAAATTTTTAAAATATTGTCTTATCCCGGTTTACTAATATGACCTAATTAGCACGATCAATATACGAGAACCGTTCTAAAAGTAAGACCTCCTTTTTTTAAAACTAAAAACAAAAACGTTGAAGATCTATGAAGACATGAGTGTAACCATCAAAACGAGTGACCATTATTTATTTTTATTAATACTCACCACTATTCTCAATGCACCCCTACCAGCCTCTTTTGATGACTCGGTCGTAAAAGTCACCTTTCTATCTGTGCCGACATCAACTGAACTGACTTCGCAAACGTTCAACACGCGCCTGTAAATGTTAAGGGGTTAAATTCATTTCTTTCTTGACGCACGTTTATTACAAGGGTTGCTTTTTAAGAATCTCCTATCGTCAATATCTGCAACAGAGAGATGAAACTTTCATGTAATGAATACATAAATTCAGTCATTATTACGATGTGATACTTACTGCTCTTTGGTCCATTCGAGCAGAATAAAAACAGGAAGCATTGATTTCACAACGTCTATCGTATGTTTATTTTTGACACTAATGGTAAGTACTCTTTATATAATGTGTTTTTATTATTATTTTTATCTCATTCGCTTCATTGCGATATCTAGCACAAAAATATATTGCGACAGTCCTCAGTAAACGCAGGCTTTGTACTACAACTTATTTGTCATAACATCTTACTTGATCAGTTATTCAAAATACAATCTACAACGTAGACACATATATAATAAGCAAGCCCGTACACGTTGCATGTGAATGTCAACTGTCAATTTTTACGAATAAGCCTAAAACATAAAGGCTGACATCGACAATAAATTCTTATCTGGACACTCGAAAAAACATACGCGAGCAAAATGTTGCCAGTAATGACGACGTGTCTATTTTAGGCACTATTTGTCATAGATATTTCGTCATTTCACACGAATGAGTAATTTAACCATACGATACGTGTTGATACACCGGTTCCCGTCAGATCACCGAAGTTAAGAAACGTTGACCCTGGTTAGTACCAGATGGGTGAACATTTGGGAATTCTAGATGCTGTCTGTGCTCTCTGCTTATCTCAGCATTTGTTCTTTAGTCGTCCTGTTCATACACTTCACTTGCCACTGGTATTTAACAATGTCGACTCAGGAGAAGTATGGTTGGAGGTTGCGCATCTCCTGCTACAAAAATTTCACGCGTAGGCACCCCTATGTGGGTATCCACAGTCTGTCAAGTCTGAAGAAGCCCGTCCATATTTGCAAATAAGTAGTAGGTTACAATGCGATACGCACTTTAAGGATTATGTAAGTTATTTTCATTACGTTTCGGTCGATGTAAGCTCCAACCTACTTTAGGTATATCTTGTCGAACTCGTGAATCTTTATATCAAACTCAAGAATCTACAGGAAATTTTGAACGGAAACCTTTATTTAATTCACAGGGGGTTGCATGTGTTTATTCCGTCAGCCCAATAATTATAGTTAGGTAACATAGTCCAATAATTATACTTATGGTAACATAGTCCAATAATTATAGTTAGGGTAACATAGTCCAATAATTATAGTTAGGGTAACATAGCCCAATAATTATAGTTAGGGTAACATAGTCCAATAATTATAGTTAGTGTAACATAGTCCAATAATTATAGTTAGGGTAACATAGTCCAATAATTTTAGTTAGGGTAACATAGCCCAATAATTATAGTTAGGGTAACATAGTCCAATAATTATAGTTAGGGTAACATAGCCCAATAATTATAGTTAGGGTAACATAGCCCAATAATTATAGTTAGGGTAACATAGCCCAATAATTATAGTTAGGGTAACATAGTCCAATAATTATAGTTAGGGTAACATAGCCCAATAATTATAGTTAGGGTAACATAGTCCAATAATTATAGTTAGTGTAACATAGTCCAATAATTATAGTTAGGGTAACATAGTCCAATAATTTTAGTTAGGGTAACATAGCCCAATAATTATAGTTAGGGTAACATAGTCCAATAATTATAGTTAGGGTAACATAGCCCAATAATTATAGTTAGGGTAACATAGCCCAATAATTATAGTTAGGGTAACATAGCCCAATAATTATAGTTAGGGTAACATAGTCCAATAATTATAGTTAGGGTAACATAGCCCAATAATTATAGTTAGGGTAACATAGCCCAATAATTATAGTTAGGGTAACATAGCCCAATAATTATAGTTAGGGTAACATAGTCCAATAATTATAGTTAGGGTAACATAGCCCAATAATTATAGTTAGGGTAACATAGCCCAATAATTATAGTTAGGGTAACATAGTCCAATAATTATAGTTAGGGTAACATAGCCCAATAATTATAGTTAGGGTAACATAGTCCAATAATTATAGTTAGGGTAACATAGTCCAATAATTATAGTTAGGGTAACATAGCCCAATAATTATAGTAAGGGTAACATACATCGCCACGTTTAATACTTGTTCCGTACTTGCATCAAGCTTACTTGCTATAACAAAAACATTAAACTTAAACTTTAAATTTTATTCATACTGATATCGCATTTTACCTTACTACCAATATAACCTATGGTTAAATTACTCATTCGGGTGTAATTACGAAATATCTATAAAATATCGTATAAAACAGACACGTCATCATTATTGGCAAAATTTGTGCACGTGTATTTTTTTTCGAGTTTTACGAGAAGAATTTATTGGCGATGTCAGCCATTATCTTTTAGACTTATTTGTTTAAATTGACAGTTGACATTTCGCATACGACGTGGAAGGGCTTGGTAATTATATGTGTGGCCACGTGCGACGTTGTATTTTGAATAACTGATCGGGGAAGAGATTATGATCGATACGTTGTTATATAAAACCTGCATTTACTGAGAGTTGTTGCGAAAAATACATTTTGTGCTAGGTAGGGCAATAGAACGAATGGAATAGAAATAGTAAAGAAACCCATACAAAGAAAACAAACAGTTTATATGCAGAAGAAATCTACTGTTATATATAAGGGGCTTTGTCTGTGTGTCTGTGAGTTCGTTCCCTATAGAATCCAAAACGGTTGATCCGATTATTTGGAAATTTCACACCTTATGTCTCTGGGAGTGTTCTTAGATAGTTTTTTTTTACTGGAATGCCTCCGATAATTAACGAAAATCGATGAACCAATCTGATTTTAATAAAGGTTATCACTTTTACACGGTCTAACACCACAAGCGCATTTGAGAAGTTTTATAATCGGACAAACAAATGTGCCCGGTGTATAGTAGGTTCTTTTGGATGACAGGGGCGTGTTTGAAATGAATATTTCTGTTTAGAACAGAATTGAAGCATGATACTTGATTTTTTATATTTTAGACTAAGTCAGTGCGGGTAGGTATGTGAAACTTCCTCCCGGTGCACCGCTATGAGTTCCCAAATAGAGATAGCAATTAATCGATTTGACTGAAAAATAGTCGATTTCACTGATTTTGTTCACAATGAAACATTGGAGGGTGAAACATTCATTGATCCTTATTAAATCCCAGACAATGTCGGGTCTCCTTGCTAGTAATGCTACAGCAGCTTATCTACGGCGTGGCAGAAGTAATCCATCTTGTGCCGGATCTGGCTTTTATACAGGTAGGAAGTTGTATCAAGAGTCGAGTACTTTCTGAAGTTCTAAAATGTTTTGACGATTTTTCCAGAGTCATTTTTGGGGTTTGCTATATAACGCATTTCCGTATAACTGATTAACCTTTTCAAAAATATGAAGGCCGGCAACATTTTCACGCACAACTTTCTATCTACAACTTCTAGCACCAAATCATATAACGATTTCTCTTTTCAGTTTTCTTATCATTTTGTTTATGCTAGAGATTTGGCATCCTACCAAATGCCAGATATAGAGATATATAAAATCCCATGTATGCGCTGATAGACAAGACATAATATTCAGGCATAATCATATGTATATATATATATATATATATATATATATATATATATATATATATATATATGTATATATATATATATAGTCCCATGTATACGCTGTTTAACAAGACATAATGCCAGGCATAGAAATATATAAAATCCTAAGCATACGTTGATGGACAAGGCATAATATCAGACATCGAGATATATTAAGTCTCATGTATACGTAAATAAACCAGACATAACATACCACATGGAAGATAACATTCGACGAAATACAACATAATTTTCTTGAAAATCGGACCTCAAAGGAGAGGGAGACTAGTAGCAGATACACCAACCCTAATGTGACAACAATACTCTATACATAAGCGAATTATGGCCTTATAAAGGTACGGGATATATAGGGTGACCCCAAAAAAGCTGGCCCTAACTCTAATTTCGCCACGTTTGTTAGTGTTTTGTCCGAACGAAATTTAACACAGTGTATTCTTTGTCCCAGCTCCCTCTCAGGTCTTGGCGTACTACGGCTGTTGATTCTGCCATGTCCTATAAAATTAGGGCAATCGGTGAATAAGTAATGGAGATATCACATTTTGGGGGGTCACCCTGTATTCAGGCGTAGATAACCTTCTGGCACGATAGAGAGAGACCACTTTATTCGCAGCGGCCTTGGCAATGCTCTCATTGTGTCTGGTACAACTCGTGTTCCCTGTGAACGTTAGGCCGAGAAGTTTAAAAGAAGTACTTTCAGATAATGTCTTTGGCCATTGCTATTGCTTGTAGAGAAAGTTTTATTGTAATTATTGAAGGAAACATACATTGTAAGCATTGAATGTGACCATCTATTTATGTCCCCATTCCACTACAAATAAAAGGTCTTCCTCTAGGGTATTTACCACTGCCTTGGATATGTGCTCCTTCATTTTCATGTCGTGTCTGTTATAAAACGTGGTGTCATTATCAAATATATCCATCTTAGAGACTATTTTATCAGTGAGGTAATTTATGCTATCCGGAACAATAAAGGTCCAAGGATCCACCCCAGAGATACACCCGCATTTATATCGTATTGTTTAGACTTACGGCCATTGAGGATAACCTGGGTATTTTACTTATTCAGGAAGGATTTAATTATGTCATATATTCTTCCAGTGATGCCATATGATCTTATTTTCCTGAGAAGCCCTTCATGCCATACCCTGTCAAAAGCCTTAGATATATCTAGAGCTACCGCTCTACCCTCTCCCGCTTTGTCCAATGACTGGTATATACGTTCTGAGATTACAGTGAGGATGTCTGCTGTGGAACCGGCTTGCCTAAATCCATATTGTTGGTCAGTCAGAAGTTTAGCATCTGTAAGGTGATGGACTAGAGCTTGGTTAATTATGGGCCCAAATATTTTGGCGAAAAGTGGGAGGAGGCTAATGGGGCGATAATTTACTGGGTCCGTTCGTTCGCCAGAATTCTCGAAAACTGGTACTACAGAAGCAGTTTTCCAGCAGGCAGGAAAGCAAGATTCATTAAGGTATTTGTTGTAGAGTTTGAAGAGGACTGGAGCTACTTCTGCGGGGCACTTTTTTAATAGCACAGACGGGATGAGATCAGGCCCACATGCTTTTGCAGTGTCAAGATTTCTTATGATAGCATGCACCTGAGAAAGGGTGATTTTCAGATTGTCTAGTGTGGCGTCTGTCCGCAAAAGGAAAGTCAGGGAGGGGGTGGTTGTCAGGGTCCAGTGTGGAGTTTGAGGCAAACCGACTGGCAAGCATGTTAGCCTTCTCAATTGCAGAGCAAACAACCTCATGATTGTTAGGTAGTGGGGGAATTGTTGATTGCTCATTATTTACTACACTGATTTTCCTGAGAAGACCATCGTGTCATACCCTGTAAAAAGCCTTTGATATATCTAGGGCTACAACTCTACTTTCCCCTGCTTTATCCTGTTCATGGTTTATACGTTCAGAGATTATAGTTAGTATATCTGCTGTGGAACTGGTTTGCCGAATTCTATATTGTTGCTTGCTCAGAAGTTTAGCAGTTGTAACATTAACAGTTTAATTTATATTAACATTTTTTTTTACTTTTTTACCTTTTTTGATTTTATTTTGGTCTATTTTATCTCACTATTATTACCATTATAAACTATTTTGTTGTTATTGCTATCTCTACACTAGTAAATATTATCATTATGAATATATTTCAGTTACTAACCGTTTTACCTTATTTTTTATTCCGTATTACCTACTATTATTCAGTAATTTTAACACTATTATAAATAGTAATTAGGTGTAAGCATTAGCGATTTAAATTTAGAGCTTATTATTACATACTTATTAAGGTTTCACATATAAATGAACAAAGAAAGAGGTGAAGTAGAAACGGGTGGGTGAAGTGAGAGAAAGGAAGAGGATAAAATAGAATTGTTAAAATCACCACGTATATATATAATTATTTATATATTAATTTATTTTTATTTCGGACTATTATTCTCATCTTTATTAGTTGTTGTTTTCGTCTTTATTGGTTGTTGTTTTTCACGACGTTTCGGCCAACTATTCCTCTGGCCTTCGTCAGGTGATAACCGCGACGGATAGGAACTTCGAATCTCCAACTGCATTCTCAGCAATCACTGCCATCCGTAGTTGTCGTCTCGCCACGTTTTTGGCTAAGTAACCCCCTGGCACGCTTTGGCAAACCGCTATCTTTAGACAATGTCCATCTGGAACCGTAGAGATTCAACGTCTCTATCAACTGCGTCACGGGCCGCGAAAGGCGATCAAGGTCGGATTCTTTGATATTATAAATCCACGTTTTTATATATTATCTGATCTTCCATAGTCGGGTCCGTACCGATTGGTATATATATTATTCCTTAACTGGAATTCATTTTTGAGATGAGCATTATATATATTAATTTATTTTTATTTCGGACTATTATTCTCATCTTTATTAGTTGTTGTTTTCATCTTTATTGGTTGTTGTTTTACACGAAGTACCTATCCGTGGCGGTTACCACCTGACGAAGGCCAGGGGAATAGTTGGCCGAAACGTCGTGAAAAACAACAGCCAATAAAAACGAAAACAGCAACTAATAAAGATAAGAATAATAGTCCGAAATAAAAGTAAATTAATATATAAAATGCTCATCTCAAAAATGAATTCCAATTAAGGAATAATATATATAATTATTTATATTGTATATTTTCCTTTTTTTCTTTTTTTGCTTATTCTTTTCTATCTTTTAATCTTTTTACAAAGTATGCAATTGGTGTAGCAGGTGTATGTAGAAAGGCAAGTTGTTCGTTTTCTGACATGGACAAATTCGAGTTAATTCAAATTCATTGTTATAACGGAAGAATTGTGATGGATTTTATAGGCCCTTTTTCAAATAGATATCCCAAAATTATTAACCGGTCATACCTTTGTTAATTGACGCAATACACAGTAGAATGTTGATGTTTAAGGCTTTTGTTGTTTGCTATCACCCGTATACATATATTTTCGGTCCTGGATATGAACTTAAACTATATCCAATGGTGAGGCTCCAGCTTGCGGACTTTGGGAAGTGTAGAGCCGTCGTCATCTCCCCTAATGGTGGTATACATGCGACTCGGGACCGCTTGTGAAGTTCATACTCTTATGGCACTTCCCCCTCTGGAGGAAGCCAGTAAAACCCGAATATGGTTTTGCCCGACCGACACACACACACACACACACACACACACACACACACACACACACACACACACATATATATATATATACATATATATATATATGATTTTCAGAATGTGAGAAATTATATATAATAAATTCCACAGCCAAACAACGTCGTTCTTGTGGAGCTGCGACGTTGTTTGGCTGGGGAATTTATTATATATATATATATATATATATATATATATATATATATATATATATATATATATATATATATATATATATATACCTATCTCTTGTATTCGTTATCCAATTGGCCAAAATTGTATTTGCAACAGCCTACAGAAAATAGAGGTTTCGTTCAGCAACATGTTGACTGTAATAGCTTTATCGATCACTTATTCAAGATAGACAATCGCATATAGACGCAAGTGTAATTACAGAGCCGTGAGTTGCCGCATGCGAAATATCAACTGTCAATTTAAGTCAGCTTGATATTTTAAATCTATATAATGGCTGACATTAGAGTTAACGCTTATCTGAAATCGCGAATAAAACATGAAGTTAAAAAAATATGATGGCTTCATATATGAGAGATATTGACGTTTAATGACGCCTAGGGTGCTGAGTTCGATTACGTGTCACAGCTTTTATGATGGATGTTAACAACCTTCACATGGTCGTTCTCATAGATCCTTGAATCAATGAAGCAAGGTTAACAACGGGATCACATTAGTCAAAAACAACGAACGGTTTTCTTTTTCTTTTTTTTTCATATAATAATACGCTAAGACAATTCAACGTTCGGACATCAATTATAACCATTCAACTTTTATGAAATCGTCTGAACACCTAAGACATTTTTATGAGGTAGTCATCGCGGATTAAGCCCGAAAATCACTCGAGGATAAGGGATAATGAATGTAAGATGGCAATGTAGTCATGTAAAGTAGTACAAACCTTTGCAAACGGGACCCAACACGTTGTATCTGTACGTCGAAAAGAGACCAAGAGGAAGAAAAACTCGAACCGTTTTTTTAACAACAACATTTATTTCTTCATTCTCCCGCTACGCGTGACTTCTCGTTGCGGCTATGACGTCTCTCGCGTAATCTTTTACGTGCTTATTAAAGTGCTCTCTCTCTTATTATTATTACACTTTTTCCTTACAGTTACCCCGTTTCGCATTTCGTATGCATTTGCATACGCGCGTATGCGCACTGTTACACTGATGGTTAATGTTGGCTGTTGGGTATAATTCAATTATTTAAGTGGGCGGCTCAACAAGATGTTTACTTTGGACTTGAAAACTACTATATTGTAGTTAGACGGAAAGCAGGCTAGCTTAAGAGTGTTCCACTTGTAACGTGCATGCGCGGAAGCGATCAAGAATTTTGTGCCAGCGTATGGGTCTGGCCTACTTGCGGCGAAAAGCAAACCCAGGATATTTCGATAGCAAATCAAAAGTCTACAAATGAGCTACATCCAACGAGGTCGCGATTGTGCCGTGTCAATTCGACGGTATTGTTTGAGATCGTGGCGTGACGATCAACGGTGTTGTTCGGGATCGTGTCGTGTCGAATCGAAGGTATCGTTCGGGATCATGTCGTGCCGAATCGTCGGAATTGTTCGGAATTGTGTGGACGAACTGCCACGTGTAAATATATATATATATATATATATATATATATTACACACACATATATATATATATATATATATATATATATATATATATTTATATATATACTTCGGAATAGTTTTTATTTAACAATCAGTGGATATGTAAACGTGGATTGTAGGTTTACAAAATATTACTGGCAGTAATATTCTATAAGTTTTACCATCTAAACAAGAATTGCTCGATATGCAAGATAGAGCAAATAAATTAAATTGTAATTCAATGAATTTCAAAAAACTCTCATTGAAATGAAATGAAGTGGTTGAGTTTCATATCAAAGAATTTTTATTATTCTAAGCAAGACAAAGAATGTTTTAGAAAATTAATCTCCTTAACCTCTAGGGTTTCGATGTCTACCATCTCTTTAGAGGAGTGAAAATATTAGCAAATAGTTATAAAGGCATGCACCCTATTTGCTAAAGTCAGTGAGACATGGAAACAAATACTCCTGCTACAGGACTTCTGATAAATGTATTATTTTCACTTTGACTTTCCATGTCTCACTGACTTTAGCAAATAGGGTGCATACCTTTATAACTATTTGCTAATATTTTCACTCCTCTGATGAGATGGTAGACATCGAAACCCTATAGGTTAAGGAGATTAACTTTCTAAAACATTCTTTGTCTTGCTTAGAATAATAAAAATTCTTTGATATGAAACTCAACCACTTCATTTCATTTCAATGAGAGTTTTTTGAAATTCATTGAATTACAATTTAATATATATATATATATATATATATATATATATATATATAGTGTTATAATGGAATAATTCCAGGAGGAAATCCGGGTATGAGAGCTCAATGTGGTAAACAGAGCAATAACATAAAAGTATAACACGGAAATTACATAATTGTCGATGCAATAATTTATTTCAACCTTATGGTATTTTCAAGCATCTAAACTAGACAATTACATTTTTGATACTGAAATAAATAAAGAAAAAGAATCGGGCCTCGACCGTCAAAAACCAAAGGGGGTGGTAGTAGCAATCCACTTAATACATTTTATAGAGAGGTTGGGAATTAAGTTAGTAGGGTAGGGATTTTCTAAAAAACGAACAGAAAGAATATTATGACACTTAACGACTGTCCGGTAACCCGACATAACAACAGACACACACACACACACACACACACACACACACACACACACACACACACACACACACACACACACACACACGCACCCCCCACACACACCTAAATATGCACGTTCTTACCCGTAAATGACTTGACACGCGTTTACTAACCTAGGAAGAAGAAGGAGAAATATACGGATATAGAGAGAAGGAAATAAACTGACAATCTGCTGCGCGCAATTGCAACAATATAATAACAAACATGTTTTGTTGTTACATCTATGCAGGAGCTGCTGGAAAGGACGTATCCTACCTTAACAGAGTTTAAAATAGACTTCGTAGCCTATTAGGGAATGCTCGTTTCTCTTCCCTGCAACCTCTTTCTCACAGACGAGATGTTGCGAGTCTGTTTCTGCTTTATTGTTATTTTCATGGCAAGTGCTCGTCTGAGTTCCAATCTATGGCCCTTCACTCGCCAAACTTCTACGGGAAACACTCGGCTTGCTGGAAACACTATCAATAATCCCCTCCACTTTCCATTGCTAACGATTTCTTTATTGTCCTATTGACTACTATACACTCTTTAAACCTTATCCTTGAGTAGCCTCTGGGCCTTGATAAGTGATGATGCCTATGTAAAAATAAAACATAACTAGATTTTTTATCAATCCACAAGGTTGGATTTTTATTTTAGGACAATATAATCGCTGTTTTTCGAAAGTTTGGAAGGTATTTCCTGCTGACTATGTCCCTTATGTGGATAGGAAAAAATTGACGAGACGAATATGTTAGAAGCAATAAACTTTAAAAAAAAAAGTTAAATTTAAACAATAAAATTTATAGCCTAAAATTGTCCCCTTTTGTAGCGACCATCCAGCATTAGAACATATCCATTTATTGCTAGATAGTTAGGTCTCTTATATCGTTATTTAAAAATGTTTATAACTTTCCGATTTGAGTTATTGCCCTTGAATAGAATTCTTTAATCTTTCAATTTTTTCCACCGTAATGAAGGCGATCTTTCAGTATTATAACCTCGCATTTGCCACTTAAATGACGACAACAGTACATAATTCTTGATACGTCGTAATCTCAATTCTAGGAGGTTCGCATCAAGTTTCGAGTCACTTAGCCTAGACAGAGACGATGGACACCGACTTTGAGAGCATGACACGTTTTAGTCTCGTGCTATCTCATGAAACTCATAGCAACTCATACGAGTCGTCACTTATTTCGACCCTTCCACGCTGTCAAGAAATGTGGAAATCAGCTGCCAACTCTGACAATGCAGTTCAGTTCGCCAAAACAAGACGTAATAAAATTTAAAAAAATTAAATTCAAACAAGAAAATGTATGCCCTCAAATATTTTGCTTTTCCAAGACTATCTTGTATAACTTTACTTTTTGTTTTATTTAGTGATGCTGTTATGTCGAACGTAAAACTCTAATTACAATACATTTTCTTGGGCTTCGGTCTTGAAATAAAGCGTCATATTACTTCTCAACGAATCAGTATAAAATGTAAAACTTTCCAAACTTTTACTAAGTTTATTGAGATAAATTCCTGTAACAAGATATCTATCTATCTATCTATCTATCTATCTATCTGCTACATGAAAGCACTATCCCTTCTCATGTAAGTAAGAAGACATACTAGATAAGTGAAAATGAGATTAGGATAAGGCTAGAATCGAACCCTGTAGGCAAGTGTTAAAGATAATAATGGAAAACGGAATGTTAGAAATTAAGTCCATTGTTAATTCTATTAGAAATAGTTAAATATTGTTTATGTCGGAAAATAAATCGATTGTACATTCTTTTAAAAATCTGGATATTAAATATGTCAGTTAAATGAATGCACAATGAAAATTAAAAATATATTGTTTTAAAATAGGTTAGAATTAGAATTGAAGGTTCTCTTGTCTGCCAAAAGTGTATTTGGACAAACATATGTAAAGCCACGTGAAAATTAGTCGCGTTTGAAAACCACACTTCTGACGTCATAAACAAAGGAGCTTTCTGAATATACGGATCTAAGGGTTCGAAGTTAGAAGTCAGTTAAAAGACAGAATTGATGAGAGAGAGAGAGTCAGTTGGAGAGGAGAGCCCCTTAGAAGCGAAGGGTAGAAAATTAGACCATGTAGATCCAGGTTTAAATCCCTGACGTCACCAATCGGTCGATTGAAGAATAAAGAAACTAACCATGTTTGAAACTGTTTGTCTCGTGTCGTCATTCCTTACAACACAAAAGGTAAATGTGTTTTATTATCATCATCTTATAACGAACTTTGTAACCCCTTCCAAGATTATGCGTCCTCCCCTTCTCTGTCTTAAGAACTTGCATCATATCTCCAAATCCGTATTAATAAGAAACCTTCAAGAATTCTCGCAGTCGTCGTGGTGTAAACAGTATATAAATGTCACCATCATCATCATCATCATCATCATCATCATCATCATCATCATCATCATCATCATCATCATCTGTTCTGAGTCCCGTCTTACATGAATCCGTTGTATATGTCCCCGTTATATGTCTCGCAATATGTACCCCAATGCAACATATCTATCTATCTATCTATCTATCTATCTATCTATCTATCTATCTATCAATCTATCTATTATATAAAATGAACTTTGCGCGTGCGCGCGTGTATGTGTGTGTGTGTGTGTGTGTGTGTGTGTAAGTTCGTTCCCTGTAGACTCGAACGGCTGTGCTGATTTGCATGAAATTTTACCCGAATGTATTTTATATGCCTGATAGTGTTCTTAAATTGGTTTTGTATCGAAATGTCTTCGATAAGTGGATGCCCCCGTTCAGTCTCGAAAGACAAAGAATATCCCATGTAGGGACAACTGCGCGTCTATTTGTGAGATAAGGGTTGCGCAATCTCCATCCACACCTCTCCTGAATCGGCACTGTTTTAGTCCAGTGGTAAGGAGAAATCCAGGTCGACTTGAAACAATATCAAGATAAACGGAGAGAACGTACAGCACCTGGAAGTCCCAAATGGTCACCCATTTAATACTAACCAGGTTCAACGTTGCTTAACTTCCGTGATTCAGCAGGAACCGGTGTTTCAACGTGATTATGCCGTACAATAAGTATCGATGATCGAAATAATTCGCTGAAAGAAGGAACATGCGATTTTGACCAAAGTTAACACCTTACACAGCCTAACATCACAAGTGCATTTGAGAAGTTTTATTCCCACACAAGCAGAAAGGCCCGGCATATAAAATCAATGGTAGGTTCTTAGATATGATAGAGATGGATTCGAAATGAATGTTTTGCTTAAATCACAATTGTACTATGCTACTTGACCTGTGCATTTTAAAATCTAATTACAACCTAGTGTAACCGCACAAGCAATAAGTCTAGACATATAAAATCAACAGTAGATACTTTGAGATGACAGGGGCGCGGTCGAAACGAATCTTTCTAGTAGATCATAATCGAAGCAGTGTACATGACTTTAGCATTTAATTCAACCATCATATATAAAAATAATTTTATAAAATCAACAGTAGGTTCCCTCCAGTGCAATGCGGACTACAATGTATTTTGTTACTACGGAGAGGCATGTAAAGCGTCCTCCTTTTATACCCCGATAGGTCTCCAACTACAACAGGCAATCAATTGATTTGATTGAAAAAAATACGTGGTTTCTACAAATTCGATGACAATAAAATATGGGAGTGTGAAACATTCGTTGATAATCATTGGATCTCGGGCAACGTCAGTTCTCACTGCTAGCATATTCTAAAACTCCATTCACAAGAGTATTAGATAGGTTCAAGTTTGAACAAAGTTGATAAAATAATCTGGAGTTTGCGATCGCACCGAACGTTATATAGCCCAATAAGTGTATACCTACAATTGATGAGGTCCCGCTAATCTATATAAATGAAACGGAAGATTTATGTGTGAAAATATTTAACCGATAAACTCTTAAACTACTGGTCACATAATATGACATTAACAGGAAATATTAATCATACGTAAAGGATGGTTTAATAGGAGTAAAATCTTTGTTCGGATGGAATGAACGCTTGCAGAAATATGTTGGCAAGTTTAAATGCAAAATGTTCATTTAAATTTGTCAATATATTTCCATTAGTTTTGCGCATTCGCAACTACATTTATAGATTGAATTCAATTTTAAAATATTTCTTATCTATCTGTCGAATGCTCTTACGGCACGAAACATGGCTGAAGAGGTTCATATTTTGGTGTCGATTCTAGCGGATGGCAACAAATTAATTGTTTTTTTTTAATTTTTATCTTTTGAAATCAGTACGAAATATTAGATATGATGTAATATACAATATAAAATTGGGTGTGAAATAATAAATTAGAGATTTGCATTAATTGATTATATACTTAAGTGTCCTATTCTAGTTACAAATAAAGATCTACGTTATATTAGCGGACGGCACGGCGTTACCCGGTCCTACAATACGCTTAAACATTATATTTTAATTTATGCAGATTGCGGACTATTTATTTTAGTATCAATTCTCTATTGATTATTAAATATTACGAGGAATAATGTTCCTGGTGGCCTAATTCGCAAAAAACAAAAAGAATAAAAAAAGTATTAAAGATAATGTCGTTCATCATTCTGTTCGTGTTTATTTAAAATATCACGTTAGCTGATATTCGGGCTTGACGGTCTTAAACATAGTATTTTTTTCTGTTATAGATAAAAAGGAAGAATTTAACAAGGGGAGTATTTTACGTATCAAAATATTTGCCTGTAAAAGTTCTTCTCATTTATCTATACAAAACATATCTGAGATCATTAACAAACATACAAATTCCTTTTGTGTGGAATTTGCAAAAGATAGGCTCAGCCGTTTCGGAATCTATGAGAAAGGAACTCACGCACAAAGTGACTTTTATATAATAGTAGAGATGGAGATTTCATGGTGTCCGTATCATTTGGCACAAATGCATTATTAGACAGTGAAAATATTCATATATTAGTAGAAACAGTATTGTGCTAGTCCTGATGAGAGGCTAACATTTATAAAGAGGTTAAGACATATTGTGTAGACATAATTGACTAAAGTATAAAAGAAACTAATTTCACTACGAATCCAACTCTATATGGTGCCAATTATGAATGATCATGTGTCGATTTTTGACCTTCAACTATATATATATATATATATATATATATATATATATATATATATATATATATATATATATATATATATATATATACTAGTAAAAGTACCCGTCGTTGACTGGGTTCAAAAACAGCCTACAGAAAATGGACTCTGATTTATGAAAGTATGATAGGTTATGAAAATGATGGGTTGTAAATTTGGGTTAAATTTGGGGGTATCAAAACCAAAGCAAAATATAATAAAAGTAAAAATTAAATAGATAAACCCCCATATATCATATCTGTTCACACTGAAACATTTATCACAATATTCTGTGGATCTATATTAAAAAAAAAAACTTGTTAAACTTTGTGACATATTTCCATTTTATGAAATTCAGGTGCGAACGAACACCCCATAATTTTGTTATACCATATTTCTTCAAACTGAAACATAATTATCAAAGTATACTTGCGCAGATAGATATGAAAAGTCTTTATTAAGGTTTATACCTATTTACATTCTGTGGAGACCAGCCGGGAACGCAGACCCCACAATTTTATTATACCATCCCAATTGAAGTTAAAACATACTTATCAAAGTACCATTATGTACATCTATATCAAAAAATTGTAAACGTTTTTTTTAATTTTTAATTTTTTTATTTCCATACTTCGTGGACCATGCATGAACGCAGACCCCACAATTTTAATGAACCACTGTTCTGCCAGATCAAACATACTCATTCCTGTGTCTCGATACATCCATCATTATATGTGATCAGTTTTTTTTAAAATAGTCAAAGGTATAGGAACCTATTCGTGACCAGACACACACGCGCACACATCCAGCTTTATATTATATATATATATATATAAACGACATTATTTTTGCACCAATCTAATATAACTCTCTCTCTCTCTCTCTCTCTCTCTCTCTCTCTCTCTCTCTTTAAGGCTATACATTCCTTTTACATCTGCAGGTATTCTCTCTATACATCTATAAAACTGAGAGTGTGTTTTTGTGTAAGAACAAGTCTCAACCTATATACTCTACGAACTGTTGATCTATAGATTTGAAATTGGTATATAGAGTATTCAGATATGTGGAAAATTTTTAATCGCTTATTATACGAAAAAAAAAGAGCTGCTGAAGGAATAAAAATTGGTACTTTGGAATCATCGGACTTTTATCTCTTTTCAATTCTTTTCGACTGCGCATGTGCAAAATGTACACGTGGCAGCTTCCTTATGTTAGAAATAAGTAAGTCTGAAACACTTTTTAAAGATCGTTGCATGCCGGTCTAATTGTTATTGTATTTCACTCATTGTCTTTAGGTTTTGGTTTCAATCTCAGCTCAAGCATTTTTTTTACTAACAAGTAGTAAACTGTTTAAAAAATAATGCTCACATGCAAGTGTTACAGTTTGTTTCCCTTATTTTTACTTATTTTTTTTAAAGGAATTTAATGTTAATTTCAATACGGAACAACGCCGTGTACATCTGATAGTGTCAATGTAAAGCTAAATTTTGCTGATGTAGTGGATATCATTGTCAAACCTGATCTAGCCCACCAGTCATTAACCAATAAATTTTGAACAAAGTGCAAATCAAAACAACAAAGCGCCTCTAACCTAATAATACGTTCAAATTTCTGTCGAACTAACAGTTGGTGGGGCGCCCGGCTTTGCCCGGACATTAAATAGGGTTAAATATGATATTTTAATTTGTCCAGATTTCGAATATATTATTACAGAGTCGTGATTTAAAAATCAAAAAAAAAGTATTTGGGTATCATCAGTTAGAATCGAAACCCAAACAGTAGCATTCAAACCTAGTGACCTTACTACTGTACCAGCGTAACACGCATATGGACGGTTTAAACAAACTCAGATGAATGTACAAAATGTATAACTATTTTTTCTCAATTTTAACCCCATTTTTGACTTCTTAAAACTATTTTAACCGCATAAAGACCCATAACCCATAAAATAACGGCCCGTAAAAAATCCAATTGTTTGATGCCCCTAGCGCCGCTTTGCGACTTTTTGATACAGAGTAGTTTGAAATATGGAGACAGACAATCGATGGTCAAAAAGCCTTTTATATAGTGGATTATCGCAGTGGTGAAACGCTGTGTTTTTTTTAAGTCTATCGACGGAATGTGCCCTGATAAAGTAACTGTTCTTTATAGTGCGTTATTCAACAACTTTCTAGACTGACTGATTTGCGGATGGATATATCTCTCCCTCAGCAAAAAGATGTGACACAAGGATCGAAAGTGAAGGGAAATAGCTAGTGCTCCCGAGGAGCATTGGGATAAAGGACAACTGCTACAAGACTAAATTCTGGCCCGAGAAAAATGCCTGAGCAGTCTAATACGCATTCCTCGGTAAATGCATCCTAGGCGATTACAACAAACTAATTTTTCTTAAAATGATAATGCAAAGCCTAAAATAGTGGACCTCTTAAAATTGCACAGGACTAGTATCATACTTCAGCCAACATACTTCAGTCAACAGAAATGGACTAGATTTGTTGATTTTCGTGCCCAGTGAGAAAAACCCGGTTGATGAATAGAGAGAGAAAACCTTGAATAACAACATAGGTTTAATATTAACAAAAAACAACTAAGAATTGTCCTAGTGACATATGACCGAGTGGTCCTAGACGTTGTATCAAAGTTTGCAGGTACCAAAAGGTGCTGAGTTCAATCCTGAACGAAGGCAGTGAAAAGTAACATTCAAAACAGAGAATCAGCAACTATGAGCTGGAGTCCGAACAGGTATCCCCGTAATAATAATAAAGGGTTGGGTTCAAGACTCCTAACAAACGGTTCCCCAGTTCGATACAAAACACCTGATGAAGATCGGAGGGCGAAACGGCCGAAACATTGTGACTATAACAACCAAGATCGCGTCATGAGAGTTCGGAGGCTGACATCAGTCTTCATCAGTAATCCCTTAAGTTCAGAACTGATTTTTAAATAATTCAGTCTTTTAGTATTTTCACGTGCTCAGAATGCCAATATGTACACTTGTATGGAAGGGGAGAAAATACAGAAGAAAAATGAAACTATGGAGGTGGTTTAAAATTAAGGTGCCCCCAAGATAAAATCAAGACACACTCTCTTTCACTTAATGCTAGTTCTCTAGGCGAAAACCATAGATTAATACAAATACAATGACGACATTGCAAAGCAGGTGGGTTCCCTCTATCGTGCTAGAAGACTACTGATACTGAAAATATTCTGTACCTCTACAATGCCATCCGTGCATGCATGGAGTATTGTTGCTACATATGATGCATTTACCGCTAGTCTCTTCATCTTGGATATGTTGTATATTGGTTTATATTATATATTAAAACGTGTCATGTGTTATCTAGTGGATGTAAGATATTGTTCTTTTAACAGACAGATAATAAACCTATAAATCGTATGTATGTTGTCTACCCAGGAGGACATGATATTGACGTGTAAACTGTCATGTTGTATCAGACTTATCACATGGGGTATTTTTACAGTTCATATATAAGAACAATAATGTATGCTTCATACCTTTTTCTTGAAGAGTTCTTCTGTATCTTCCCGCTGTTCCGTGACGAACCATGAAGCGATCACCATCCAATTGAGACATCTGTTCTTATTTGTGAAAACTATAAACCAACTCTTTATATTTTTATAATATAAATTCATTACAGTCGTCTCAAATGGTTTCCACAGTATCTGCAGTTAGTCTACATTTTCTGCTCATACATCCCGCTCCTAGCTGTCTGTCCACCCCTGTCTAGACGTCTGTCCGCTCTGGTGGTCAATCCTGAACTGTCTGAATCTCTCCACCACTAACTACATCACATGTTCTCTTACGTCACCTAATTACGTGTCTCAGACCAACCTAATGTCCACAGCTAGTTATTTGTTTATTCAAAACCCCAAAATAATGTTTACATCTATTTTCTATTTTCACATTACTTTTGCGATTCACACGTCAATCATTTCTTCCCAATTTAATTGTTTATTCTTCTAATTATAATAACTGATCCAGCGACCATCCGTCGCTCAAATCAATTAATAAGAATACAATAACAATAATAATAATAATAATAATAATAATAATAATAATAATAATAATAATAATGTTTTGACCGTTGACCCCGCTTGCCACAGTTAACAGATACTACGCTATGATCACAACCTAAAGGGTCATAAAATTACAGATAGAGTAAAAAAAATCTCCAATCTAATAGGTCCCGGTTTTTCAACTAAGCTCCAAACCCTGAACCATCGCTTCAGGTGGCATCCCTTTGCCTATTTCACAAGTATTTTAATGGCGTGTGGTCTGGCAAACTCATTGCAGTTGTGCCCTCTCGACATTAATGCCTCCGTTCAGTCTCGAAAGACAAAGAATGATCCCTGTAGGGACATCTGCGCGTGTAATTGTGAGGCAAGGGTTGCGCAATCCTGAACCGCACTGTCCAGTGACAAGGAGAAGTCCAGGAGGACTGGAAACAATCCCGAGATGAGCGGAGAGCACATACAGCACCTGAAAGTCCCAAATGGTCACCCATCAGATATTGGCCAGGCTCATCGTTGCTTAACGTACATGATCTGACGGGAACTGCTGTGTCGAACGTGATTATGCCGTATAAAATACATAGCAACAAACTCATAGCCCTTCACTGTTGAGGTTCATAAATGTCAGAAAGTTTTCTACTTTAATAGTTTCTTTCATCGAACAGTTAGACGTTGGAATGGCCTTCCTGCTACCTGTTTCTCTAACTATATTAATATGCAGAAGTTTATATGTAATGTTAACCAACATCTTGTTCAGCTACCTTAAGCATGGTGCTTAATAGTAGCCCCCATAGTCCAAGTGGCGATATACCTTGTAAAAAGGACTCGGCCTCTACGTGACTGCTTCCGTTTTTTTTAACGAAATTTTATTATTTTGTAAATATCGACTTGTTGTTACCAAATAAGGACAGTTTTCTGTTCTGTCAATAAAGACTTGGGAGAGAACGCAGGCCTAAAGACTATATAATTATATTTACCTCTTCAACGCCAACGCGGAAATTTGGAGTCTTGTAGCAGGTGTACTTTCATCCAGATACGCATGTGTTGTCAAGTACAATACACGAAACCAAAAAGTAGTTTCAATTACTTTGAAAGTTACCGAAAACTAGCATTATTTGGAAACTTGGCTTCATCTTATTGCACGCAGACGCAACGAAATGTAATTGTGTCCAAGACTAATGGTCTCGCACGGAAATGTCAAGTGGAAGCAGCAAGACCAATTAATGCTTGTAAATAAGACAGCTCTTTAGAACAAATCTAATACAAATTTGTGACTAAATCAATGGCGGGAATTTTTCTCTGTTTTTTTTGTAGACGCGACACCGCTTATTTTTTTTATGAAGCGCTTCGTCCATCAGACATATTTAATGTATACGGCATAATAACGTTAAACATAGGTCCGGGCTATTTGAAAAGAAGGTAGGCGACGTTGAGATTAGTAAGTAGCGATAGTCTTATACGGACTGTTAAAGAAACAACCTGAAGCAAATGGCGTTAGCTACTGAGAAAATACACGATGGATAAGAAAAAGGATCAGCACAGATTTGTATCATTTAAATTGTTTCCACTGCGAGTTCTCATCTGCTGTGGTATATTAAAGTTTAAGTCGTTGTAACCTCCGACATTCTTTAGAGCTATCATGTCGAACTGTTAGATATGAAGGCGGGCCGACGCCAATAAATGATAAGGTATGCACACACGCACATTCCAGATGGATATTTTATCTATGTTCTTGTATCCCATACAAATGATGTTGCAATATTTTTGGTGTATAATGGGGTAGTTATTTAAATGCTGCCCACCTCAGCATTATTTGGCACAAGGCCGGAAAGTGGGAACCCCGCAGGCTCCCCTAAAGAAGGGGCACTCCTGCAATTTTAAAAATTGCCTGAGTAACCCCGTCGGCATTCCCCGGTCGGAGCGCCTCAGGCAGCAAGCAATAAACTTGCCCCACCGGAAAGCCCGGTGGCAAGGCCTGGGAGGGTGGACCTCCTAGGTATTACCCAGGCGGTGAACCTCAGTCCAACAGGTGCTGGGCCGGTTCCCGGCCCCTCACCTGTTGGGCTGAGTGTCAAGTGACGAATCCTTGACATGTACTACCCTGTCTCCCTGCAGCCGAAGCCTCTAGGAGACATCCCATCATAAGAGGTGTATAATGGGGTATGATCCCACACAGTCGGACGATTCTATTTATAAACGATGCTGCTAAGAACTGACGAATCAAATTAATTCACGTTCTGCTACCAAACAATCAGAAACCAGAATTGCTTCATAAATATTAAACCTTTTCTGGAGCAATTTCACATGTTCTTTTCCGGGTTTCGACACGGTAAGAATATTTTGTTGTGTGGAACTGTATACTACAAACAAGTCACCTCCAAGGACTTGTGTGTAACAGCGAACCATCTGAAACTGTTTCTGAAACTCAAAATGGCTTAAACTTCTAGAGGTTATGCGCCCAGCGTGCGTCTGTCTTTATTTCGATGGATCCGAATCAAAATTCGAATTGTGGCAAGTTAAATTTCTGGGATATCTACGAATCCAAAAGCTACACAAAGTACTACAAACACAACCTGAAAACAGAAACGACCCCGACTTCATTGAAAAGAACGCAACATCCTCCCTAGTAAAGTGCTTATGGCCAAATCACAACTCGGCCATGCTGAAGAGTGCTTTAACAACCATGGCACTGAAATACAGTGCCACATTGCTACGATTAAAAATATATATTTATTTTTGAGCAGAACAAACACAAGGGACTTCCCCATTATAAAAAATAGGGAGGATGTTGCAATATTTCGGGTGTATAATGGGGTATGATTCCACACAGTCGGACGATTCTATTTATAAACGATGCTGCTAAGAACTGACGAATCAAATTAATTCACGTTCTGCTACCAACCAATCAGAAACCAGAATTGCTTCATAAATATTAAACCTTTTCTGGAGCAATTTCACATGTTCTTTCCCGGTTTTCGACACAGTAAGAATATTTTGTTCTGTGGAACTGTCTACTACAAACAAGTCACCTACCAGGACTTGTGTGTAACAGCGAACCATCTGAAACTGTTCTGGGGACTCAAAATGGCTTACACTTCTAGAAATGACCGGAATTGTAATTATAAAGAAAACAAAAAAATGTTTACATTTCAGGTCGGAAGTTTATGAATTTCGCAATGCAAAATCTATATATCTATAAAAGTGAACGTGTGTGTGTGTGTGTGTGTGTGTGTGTGTGTGTGTGGTGTGTCTGTGTACATTTCCCTACGAAATAACTCTGCAAATTTTAAGTCTACAGACTCGAAATTTAATATACAGAGTATGGAGATTTGGAAAAATCTTTGTGGTCGGTTTTCGGCCAGAAAATTGGCTGTTAATGGGTCAAAATTAAACGACTTTGAGAACTCTACCAACCTCCTCCGAAAATTTTGGGTCTAAACACTTGAAATTTTAGATATACGTTCCTTGGACCTGTATCTAACTTAATAAATTGATTTGATCCCAAAACAATAAATGTTAAGGGGTCATAATAAGGGTCACAGTTAAAAAAATTGACCGCTTTTTTTTTTGCTCAACATACACCTCCAAACACCCGGGCAATGCCGGGCTGAAATGCTTGTAGAAAATAAGAATGTAATATTTTGCATAATGGAAAAAGAAAAAGAATACAAAAACCAACACAGATTTGTATTATTTACATTTTTAACACTAAAATTTCTTATATCGGTAGTAGTATATTAAGAGCGTTTAGTCGCTGTAACCTCCGACATTCTTTAGATGTAGTATGTCGAACCGTTTGATATTGAGCCAGGGCGACGCCGAGGAAGTCTAAGGTATGCACACACGCACATTCAGAATAAATATTTGATCTACATTCCTGTGCCCCATAAAAATTACCGGAATGTAATTATGACGAAAACAAAGAAATGTCAACATTCCAGTTCGGGAGTTTATGAAGTTCGCAATGCAAAATAGAATAGAAGAATATCATATTTTAATGTCGATTGATGTCTATATAAGACAGATAATATACAACCGAAAGAAAAGAGTAGATTGAGAGCGGTCTAGCATGATTGAAATATTTCCGTCATTATGCCACACATCAATCAAATCCTATATCCTCCCTCTCTTCGTCGATGGCAAAAAGCTAAATTATAAATAAAACTTAAACGTTGATAAATTCGTCTCTGTGTTGATTTTGAGAATAAAGACAAAAGAATTGCCAGAGGTATATATATATATATATATATATATATATATATATATATATATATATACTAGAAAAAGTACCCGTCGTTGACTGGGTTCAAAAACAGCCTACAGAAAATGGACTCTGATTTATGAAAGTATGATAGGTTATGAAAATGATTGGCTGTAAATTTGGGTTGAATTTGGGGGTATCAAAACCAAAGCAAAATATGATGAAAGTAAAAATAAAATAGATAAACCCCATAATTTTTTATACCATACGTGTTCACACTGAAACACTTATCACAATATTCTGTGGATCTATATTAAAAAACCTTGTTACACTTTGTGACATATTTCCATTCTATGAAGGTCAGGTGCGAACGAACACCCCATAATTTTATTTTACCATATTTCTTCAAACAGAAACATAATTATCAAAGTATACTTACACAGATAGATATGAAAAGTCTTTATTAAATTTTGTGCCTATTTCCATTCTATGGAGGCCAGGCGCGAACGCAGACCCCACAATCTTATTATACCATCCCTATTTAAGTTAAAGCATACTTATCAAAGTACTCTCATGTACATCTATATCAAAAAATTGTAAACGTTTTTTTTTTAATCTTTAATTTTTTTATTTCCATACTTTGTGGACGAGGCGTGAACGCAGACCCCACAATTTTAATGAACCACTGTTCTGCCAGATCAAACATACCAATTCCTGTGTCTCGATACATCTTCTAAATTATATGTAATCAGTTTTTTTAAAATAATCAACCATATAGGAGCCTATTCGTGACCAGACAGACACACACACACACACACACACACACATACACACACAGATATTCAGCTTTATATATATATATATATATATATATATATATATATATATATATATATATATATATATATATATATATATATAGGTAGTTTAGTAGTAATCAACTTTTTAAAAGCACGGAGAAAACGGAATCCAAAATATGAAGTTAGAAAGAACGACCACGTGCGTATCTGTATTTTTTAAAAATAAACAAACATTTATTTAAAATTCAAATTATCGGCTTATAAAGCCTTTATCGGGAATTTTCTTTTTAAACAATACAATATATATTTTTTCTTCTTTTTTCTTACGTGCCATGGTGTCGTTTGGAAGAGTTTGTTTGTCGAAGGTAGAGATGTGTATTGTCAATCTAGTGGTAAGCGCTGACTGTCCATGACGTCAAAACAGTAAATTAGTCCATAACAATTTTGCCTAAGTACATGTTTTGTAGGTTCTAAAATAAAAAAAAAACATATTCAGCTCTACTAACGTATTGAACACTTTTTATTCCTTTTTTTTACCACTTATGCCTCTAAGAATATACATATATATATTATATAAAGAGAGAGAGAAAGAGAGAGAGAGAGAGAGAGAGAGAGAGAAAGCATACGGAAATGAAGGTAAACCTTGTACTGCAATAGTGGTAGATCAGGTTTTGAAGGAATCATTCGGAGAAGAAAATGTGATCTCCGGAGAAACTAGAGATGTTTCTCGCCTCGCTCTACTGACCTCATGGCGGTGAATTTATGATTTCGGTACGCATTGAAAACCAGACACTTTCTACTATGAGTAAGAAACATCAAAGAACTTCAAAGTCGCGTTCGACTTGAATGTACAAGCGCTACTTGTTTGAAGCTGGACACAGTTTTAGCTTCATTTACGCAATGCGTTGATTTGATTCAGAGTGTCAAACGGAATCTCTTTGAGAATAGGTCTGTACAATATTCAACCTTTAGTGTCATTTAGTTCATGCACTTTTGTAACCGTATTGAACAGCATTTATATTATTGCTTGGACATGGATCTAGCTTAATAACTTGATTTGAACCAAAAACAATAAATGTTAAGAAGTCATAATAGGGATCAAACTTTAAAAAAAAATTGACCCCTGCGGTCTCTAGCAAAGTACTCAGACAATTTCTGGTCTAAATATTTGAAATTTTACATACCGGGTATTCAGAGAAAGGCTAAGCTTTTTAATCGGTTTGAGTCGAAAATTTGAGCTAACAATATATAGATGTATGTATGTATATTGGCAAGTCTGCCTAAAACTTTCGACAGAGACTACGGATTTTCACAAGATTAGTATTATTTTGAAGGTCGACCCTTCAGACGACACGAAACATTGGCCAACAATATTAATTTCTTCGCCCTCAACTGGGCACTTTTCAACAAGGAGGGGGTCGCTTTTTTCACCCATATTTTCGAAAGTAATCTCCTCTTTTCGATTTCCTAGCCTTAATTTAAACCTACGTCACTTCCGGTTTGCCGGTGGTCGTAACAGCAAAGATGTCACGTTTTTCTCCGTTCTTTTCTTCCTTCGCGGTACGAGTTCGAGCCTGCCTTCCTACTACCACTTTTTTTTTTGCTCAACACACACCTCTAAACACCCGGGCAACGCTAGTAAAGAAATAAACTCTGAAAACGACAACGAATGAATGTATCCAAAGACATGATATACGGGCAAAGATCGTAATAAATTAATTAAATAACATATAATAATACGACGTAATTTGGCTGGGTACAGTAATTAACCAACACCCTCTACTTCCTATCACGTACAAAACACGAAATAGATCAGGAAATTTTACGTGCATTTTTAGTACTTGGAATCGAAATGATATTTTCGATCTTTTTTATTCAATATATTTTTTCATATATTCATTCTTATTTTCCAAAGCAACGCCGAGCGACAAGTACATCTAGTTTAAATATACACCACCATTTTTCCGAGCAAGAATGTACCTTTTTTATATATAGAAATTGAATTTCTTGTTCCGTTTTTCTTTCTAGCCATTCAATTAGTTTTCGAAACGCTGTGTGATTTATGACACATCATTTATAGGTGCGCTGCGAGAGCATCGTAATGACCTTTTTTTATATATATATTTGTCGCGCTGTTAAGTTGCATATTTTTATGACTGTGTAATTACATAGAAAACAGATTGGCTATTAAATATGCACGATTTTAGCGGCGCTCCAAAAATACAATTTAATAAAAACGAATAAATTCAACGTGAGGATGATGTTCAATTTCATTTTTATTCGTATGAAAAGTCAAGTTCCATTAGAATATATATATATATATATATATATATATATATATATATATATATATATATATATATATATATATATATATATAGTAAGTTATAAAATATATATGGCGATTAAGCTACACTGAATATTCCGCCTTTCATCCACTCTAGGACTCTTCAGGCTTATGCGCTATATATATATATATATATATATATATATATATATATATATATATATATATATATATATATATATATATTATATTATATTATATTATATTAGAACCATGCACTTTACTATTAATAACATTGCATTCGAGAAGAGCACGAACGTATTAAAATGTCTGGCGTAGCGCGTATACGACGCGTTTTGCAAATATTGGCCAATTGACCCGTTGAGTATAAAACTCAGAGTTTTAATCAACTTAGTTTTTACCCGACTGTTAATCGACTTTTATATACTTTTAACCTCCATTACTCCATGCAATTTTTTGTGTATTTTACGTGTCACTTTTCTACTTTCCATTTTTGCTCCTATTCATTTTCATCTCATCAACTCCATGGATAGCACCTGAAGATGATTCGCATTCGAATCGAAAGCGCTCGTGATAACTATGAAACTTTCATAATTATTTTCAATTTTGATATAAAAAAGCTTATACGGAAAATCGAGAAGAAAAAAAAAAGATTTACAGGGCGACCTATTTAAAAGTATCCCTCTTACCGACCAACTGACACCACAAGATAAAACTCAATACGTTTTCCAAGATGGCGCTACATTCCACAAATTTCACAGATCAGTGATACCAGTTCATGACATGTTAACGGTAGAGAGAAAAATAAGCAAATTGTTATGGCCACCACGTTCCCCGGTTTTGTCATCATGTGATTTTTCTGTTTAGGAGACTTTAGAACAAAAGGTTTATGCAAATAATTCTAATTATTTAGATCAACTAAAGGAGAATAGTACCAACACTATCAGAGAAGATCTACAGGCAGTATCTGCAAACGTTGTTAAACGTGCCCAGAAATGTATAGATGTCAACGGGGCGCACACCCAGCATCTTTTATAACAATTAAGGTAAATTAAAAAAATGCTACATGTAATTTAAACAATGAAAGAATGTTCTTCCTCTCTACTACATTTTTCTGGGCCACTTTTAAGTGCGCCACCCTATATATATATATATATATATATATATATATATATATATATATATATATATTATATAATTATGATTTATACCTTTAAATATCTCACTCATCCACCTATGTTAATTAGTGGGCGTCTCCACATACATGCATAAGTGTATAAAAACAATGTTTTTTCGATTTTTAAATTGTTTCTCACCCAAAACAAAACAGTGCCACTTTGACGTAAGGGGCCAATTCTTCGACCAACTTTGCAAAGATGACGTAAGGTGCCGAGCTTATTATATATCTAAATTACAACGAGCACTTTTTCTTTCCTGTATTTTAATTAAACTAGTAATTTCACTATTACATTAAAATACACTCTGCTCTTTAGACTATTGTTCTAATCTCCTTTAAATTATATATATATATATATATATATATATATATATATATATATATATATATATATATATATATATATATGGATTTTACTTGTGCAAATGGAAACTCAGTTAGCTTTCTTGGAGTTATATTTTTGGATTATACCGTCATTGGATTATTTACCTTTCACCAAACTATCCATTCACGTGTAATCTCCTTTTTCTTCACCATATACCCTCTGCTCCACTTTTTGTTATCAAGTAAGATCTTTGACTTACTTGTTGTTTCATCAAATACTTTGTATGCAAAATCCGATCCCGCATTTTGCTAATTCCTACCCTCTGATGAGAAGGAAAGTATTTCTTCGAAACTCCGCAGATTAAGGACTATCCACTTATCAAGGGTTTCCTTTTCAGATTAAATATGTTTTTAACTCTTTTTCAAAGTGTTTTTAACATGTTTTATTAACTTTTTGCTCATATACATATATATATATATATTAATGGTGCGGGTCATTTTAGGTACTCTTTTTTTAACCTTGACTAGGAGCGACAGACTAATTGCAGATGCACCTGCCAGGATGTGTCAACAGTATTCTATGCATAGGAAAACGATGGCCTTGTATAGGTAGAGAAAACTCTCTGAGTAACTACCTTTGTAGCAGTCGAGAATTTATAACAACATTAATAGCATATTGTCGTGTCGGCAAAAATAATTAACAAGAACACGGAAAGTAAAGGTATACAATAATATATTAGGAAGAAAAGTTATATACATATTTACATGTCTTCAGATATACTTCAGTTGGAGATATTCCGGCAGGTAGCGTGTTGCATGGCTTACTGGAGGCAGCATAGGCGTCTTGCCTATTTAGCGGTTGTTGCCGAACTCCTCCGGTATTGGTGATTGATTCCTTTATATATCTCACTCACCCACCTATGTTAATTAGTGGGCGTCTCCACAACACATAAGTGTATAAAAACAATGTTTTTTCGATTTTTTAAATTGTTTCTCGCCCAAAACAAAACAGTGCCACTTTGACGTAAGGGGCCAATTTTTCGACCAACTTTGCAAAGATGATGTAAGGTGCCAAATGTAAGGTGCCAAATGTAAGGTGCCAGGTAAGGTGCCAATTTTGCAAACAGGCTATGTAGGTCGTTTAACAGGGAGAAGTCTGTTTATAGTATATTACATACATATATATATATAATGACGGTAGCAGGGGCATGAGATGGAATTATAAAGTTTAGTAGTCCGAGGGAAGAAACTATTTGTATAAGAGTCTTCTCGGCGTCTCATGATCTCAACGTTTTAGTGGTGAGATTTTGCTGCTTGTCAGATTAGTTGGGAGAATTTACGCCTAAAGGAATGAACGTGCTTAAAGTTCGTCGGGGCACATTCTATTAAAATATTTGTACAACTAGAAAATGGATGCAAATTTTGGTGACGGACAGAGGTTCGAGTTTGGTTGATAATGCGCAACCTTTTGGCGACTATTTTTTTTTTTTACTACTAGACACGATAGACTAATGGCATATGCACCCGCCCAGATATGCATAAGCAAATAGTGGCCTTGTAGAGGCACAATAGAGGATCAGATGTGAGTAACATTTTAGCAGCGTAGAATGAGTCCACTTTCGCTGCAGCAGCCTTGGCAATTCATGTACTTGTTCCAATTCAGGTTACCAGTGAATGTTAAGCTGAGGGTTTTGAACGAAAAGCTTTCGGGTCGTGTATCATTTTCTAAGGCTATACAATGGTTGAGAAGCTTTCTTGTAATTACTAAAGTACCGAAACTTAGTCTTGGTAGCATTCAATGTTAACATCCATTTTCGTCCCCATTCCACTACTGAGTGAAGGTCTTCCTCTAAGGTGTCAGCGATTTCCTTAGATATGTGTTCATTTGTTTTTTTCCCTAGTGTCTATTCTAGAACATGCTGTCATCTGCTTATGTACACATCTGAGAGCCGATTTCATCAGAGAGGAATTTATGAATATTAGGAATAATATAGAGTTGCCGTTTTGGAATATATTTAAATATAATGTTTAAAATTGTCCAACTTTTTATGAGAAAATTATAACACATAAGGAAATACACCTTATGATTTTCTTTTTTATATTTTGTTGTGCGGATTTTTGCAAGAATATTATCCCCATGTTCGATTATTTATACCGATATCAATTAATATTGACATTGATTTTATTGGTATATGAACATTACCGGAGTTTTGATTTTAAAAATTTTGGGTTAAGAAAATCATATATATATGTGCGAAAACAATATTATATCTATTCCCACTACGCTTATTGTCACCGGCGACTGTTCTAATTAGAGTAATAATTTGTCAAATCGCTATTATTTTTTTTCCTTTTTATCGATTGTTTATATACTGCATTAGATTGTAAATATAAATACAGATGTCTCATTTTGTCACTCTATTTAGTGGGCGTATGATTGAGTACAAAGATAGTGTATTATTTACTGTTTTCATTTTTGGTGTGATTTTCACAACGTTTCGTTCGATGCAACCTCCGAGCAACTGCAGGTGTATCTTATCGAACTAGGGAACTCTTATGTCGAACTCGGGAATCTTTCTGTTGAACTCGGGAATCTTTCTGTCGAACCTCCACGGTATTTTAAACTACACTCTTTACTTAATCACCGACAATAGCATTATCTCGTGTCGCTTGAACTGACGATTGAACCTTCAACCTCCACAAGAGTCATACTTTTACTACTGAATTTACTAAAATACTTTATACACTAAGCATCGAGCCCTCCCGGTCCGAATTTTGTGCAGATTCCCGAGTTCGACAAAAAAGATTCCTGAGTTCGACAAAAAAGATTTTTGAGTTCGACAAAAAAGATTCCCGAGTTCGACAAAAAGATTCCCGAGTTCGACAAAAAAAGATTCCTGAGTTCGACAAAAAATATTCTTTAGTTCGACAAAAAGATTCCCGAGTTCGACAAAAAAGATTCCTGAGTTCGACAAAAAAGATTCTTGAATTCGACAAAAAAGATTCCTGAGTTCGACAAAAATGATTCCCGAGTTCGACAGTAAGTTTGCCGATGTTGACAAGATAAATATGAAGAAAGTCTGAGGTTACATTCTGAAAATAACTCTCAGGATGAGAACAGTAGTCCGAGGAATTAAACTAATACGTATATTCTATCCTCATCTTTTTTTTTTTTTTTTTTTTTTTACAAGGAGGTCACCACTTATCAACACCCGGAAACGACTCAGGGATAAGGGTTATTGCGTGTACAGTACGTTGTACGTTAGTGTTGAGATTTCATAAAGTGCCTACTTAAGGGGGAGGTTCATCAGGAATTTGTTTACGTTGGACTTGAAGACATCCAAGTTGCAGTCAAGTCGGAAACAGGCAGTTCTAAGAAAGAAGCTGTGTTCATGGAATCTACGTTTTGATTTAGGCACAGATAGAGAGTGGGGAAAATTTTTGACTAATTCAAGAACACACACTTAACGGTTTTCCATTATGAAATAAAACAATTTGTATTTTGTTTTTGTATTGAACGTCTTTATTAAATTTTCTGTTACATTTTTGTACTTGCCATAGTGACAATTATATTTCCACGAGACATATATATTTTTCATCATAACTTCTAGATTTTCATCTATTTACACATATTAAAGAATACTGGAATGGATATGATTTATGAACACGTGAAATAAAAATATATTTAATTTACGAACACTCGAAACAAAAGATTACTTTTAATTTCGTTAGAATTTGCTTCCTAAAACCGATTTTTTCGTTATTTCTTTCCTTATAAATATATTTTTCGATATTTCTTTTCTTTAGAAATATATTTCTTAACTTCCGTCCAGCGATTTAATTAAAAAAAAAAATACCTGAAAGATTTATCATTTCATTAGCAAATACCAAGTAAGCAAAAGTCGAGGCTAGATCTAATAAATCTTTCTACGTAAAATTCATAAACGTATGCGTGAAACTATTACATCATTTTCAAATGGATAACGTTATAGAATTTATTCTAGGATAATAATTCTGTAAAAATATTTGGAAAAATGTGTAGTTAAAGTTCAATCCTTAAATAAATTTAAACTTTTTAATTACACAAACACACACACACACACATATGAATATATATATATATATATATATATATATATATATATATATATATATATATATATATATATATATATATATATATACCTATTTACTATGCCTCCCCGCGGGACAGAGTTAGACACCAGGGTCGTTTTTTTAACGTGGAGAAAAGGTACAAAAATAAAAATTGTCTCAGTCGTGAAGGATTTCTCCTCCACCGAAAGAGAACAAGAAATAGAAGTGCAGCATCTGAAGAACAGATGGTATTTATTTACTCCCCCACCGAGCAAATTAGGCACAAGGCCGATTTTTAAAGTGAGGAGTGAAGGGGAAATGGGGACCAACTCCCCGGGGAGTAGGGGAGCTGGATAGTGACAATTGGTATGAAGGGTTGCCCTTACATTGATCAAGGTCTTATATGTGGAGTTGCCCCCACATATGGTCTTTGCTTGCAGTATCTGCCGGAACAGATGGTATTTATTTGCTCCCCCACCGAGCAAATTAGGCACAAGGCCAATTTTTAATGTGAGGAGTGAAGGGAGGGGGAAGGGAAAAAGGGGATCAGCTCCCGAGAGGTGGGAAATGGGAGCTGGTTAAAGGTCAGGCATGTGGGGCTGCCCCCACATCTGGTCTTTGCTAGTCATAGCTAGTCATAGCTTGCAGTATCTGCCGGAACAGATGGTATTTATTTGCTCCCCCACCGAGCAAATTAGGCACAAGGTCAATTTTTAATGTGAGGAGTGAAGGGAGGGGGAAGGGAAAAAGGGGACCAGCTCCCGAGAGGTGGGAAATGGGAGCTGGTTAAAGGTCAGGCATGTGGGGTTGCCCCCACATCTGGTCTTTGCTAGTCATAGCTAGTCATAGCTTGCAGTATCTGCCGGAACAGATGGTATTTATTTGCTCCCCCACTGAGCAAATTAGGCACAAGGCCGTTTTTAATGTGAGGTAAAAACCAGCTCCCCTAAAAGTAGGCAAAAAGGGGGCACTCTGGTTACCAAAAATAATAATTGTCCCAGTATAGAGGGCTTCCCCTCCATTGACTGGTACAAATTATCTTAAGTGCAGCATCTGCCGGAACAGATGGTATTTATTTGCTCCCTCACCGAGCAAATTAGGCACAAGGCCGATTTTTAATGTGAGGAGTGAAGGGAGGGGGAAGGGGAAAAGGGGACCAGCTCCCGAGAGGTGGGAAATGGGAGCTGGTTAAAGGTCAGACATGTGGGGTTGCCCCCACATCTGGTCTTTGCTAGTCATAGCTTGCAGTATCTGCCGGAACAGATGGTGTTTATTTGCTCCCCCACTGAGCAAATTAGGCACAAGGCCGTTTTTAATGTGAGGTAAAAACCAGCTCCCCTAAAAGGGGTCACTCTGGTTTCCAAAAATAATAATTGTCCCAGTATAGAGGGTTTCCCCTCCATTGACTGGTACAAATTATCTTAAGTGCAGTATCTGCCGGAACAGATGCTACACTTTGATCTTGTCCCGAAGGCCAAGTTATATATATATATATATATATATATATATATATATATATATATATATATATATATATATAATCTCGGTAGATTTAGCGATTCTCATGAGTTGTAGATTAAATTAGCGTATCTATATACTAATATTTTAATTTCCGTGGTATGTTATCCTACACTATTCTCCTTTTAGTCTTAATAAGATCTTCCGAGGGAATAATTTTTAAGTCTGGAAACCGTGACACACTACGTACGAACTTTAAAGTACTTTGGTATTTATGTATAGATTTTAACATTATTATTTTCCATCCATATCTTCGTCAGAAAAATGTAGAAACTGGCATTGTCTTTCTTTCTTTCGCGGCATTATGTGGTTTAGGCGTACGTAATCTTTCGATTTTTTGTTTTATTATTCGATTTAAAAAAAATAATTTCCTATTTAAATAGCTTTGTGCTTTGGTATGGACGTGTTAGTAAATTGTCTCACTGTCTGAAAACATTAAAATATTAAAAAAATATAAAGGTGAAGAAACCAATAAGACTGCATATATTTTTTAAAAATAGGCAAATTTCTGAAACATATATATCTTCCATAGGTAAATTCTGACAATATTTGTATCTTTTTTTCGCCCTGCAAGTTGTTATTTAGCCAGAAGTACAATAGAACTCCGGGATACAGCATTAATCCATTCCGGGGTTGGAATCGTAAGGTAAAACCACCGTATAGAGGGGTCTAAGCAAATTTTTTACAATACATACTAAAAGTAGTAAGAAAATAAATTATAGTATATAATACGCATGGTTATCATAAAAAAGCATTATAAATAACTTCGTAAAGCGGGGAAAATAGCATAATCAGAGACCGGATAATTTGGACGAAATTCTGCGCAGAACCTTTCATTTACTTCACGGGGGTAGCATGCTCTTGTTCCGTCAGCCATGGCTAGATAGAGGTTCTAAGTAATTCGCAATGGTATTTTTCCGGTCGCTCACACTGAGGATTAAACTTTCAACATTCAGGAGAATATCGCTTTTACAATTAATTTTTCCATGTACGCTAACCACTGCGTCAAGGATGGCGGACCCTTGGCGCATTGGTTTGAGTATGAATCCAAATAATACGAATAACCAATCTTCATCTCAAAAATTCAAAAACGTCTTCATTTTGTTTGACGATTTCTATTACAATGTACTGCGTTCTTACCTCACTCCTAATGTCTCTTTTCTCTCCTTTTTTCTCTACTATTTTTGTGATAAGATATTGCACTTTTTTTTATAAGGTGATCACCATTTATCAAGGCCCGGAAGCCACTAAGGGATAAGGGTTATTGCATGTACAGTACGTTAGTGTGGGGTTTAATAAAAGTGTCTACTTAAGGGGGCGGTTCGTCAGGAATTTGTTTACGTTGGACTTGAAGACATCCAAGTTGTAGTCAGGTGGGAAGCAGGCAGACGGAACAGAGTTCCACAGGCGTGCAGTTCTAAGAAAGAAGCTTTGTTCATGTTATCTACGTTTTGATTTAGGCACAGATAAAGAGTGGGGAAAATTTTTGATAGTAGTTTCAGCTAGACGGGTATTTTTCGTAAAAGATTGGCGAGGAGGGACTAGAGATTGGAGCTCAGACGAGCACCTGCAATGGAAATAACGATAAAACAAAGATAGGCACGCAACGTCTCTTCTGTGGGAGAGAGGTTGCAGGGAAGAGAACAGGGCATCGCCACTAACCACGAAGTCTATTTTTTACTCTGTCAAGGCAGGATAGGCTGTTTTTAGCACCTGAATTCTTAATACAGGGATAACTATTATTATTATAATGCTATTTGAAAACGAGGCCACATCAAAAGGGGGTCACGCTTATATTCTTGTCTAGGGTTGTCATATTGGTCTGTTTATTCGAAATTGGCATATATTTGAATCAGTTTGACCTTCAGATTTAGATGGGGAGTAGAGGAGTCAACACTGATGGCAAACACTTTTCACATCTCATCTTCGCTGATGATATAGTACTGATGGAACACTCTCCTAGGGAACTAAATGACATTCTAAAAGATATCAATTCTAAGAGAAAACTGGTTGGCCTCAACATACATCTTGGAAAGACCAAGGCGATGTAAAACCAGCACACTGCCTAGTCGCCAATAATAGTTAAGGGAAAGACAATTGAGGAAGCTACATCTACCTAGACCATTTGGCCAAGATCTAAGTGCAATATCTTTCCGGCAGATAATGCAAGCTGCAAGCAAAGACCATATGTGGGGGCAATCCCACATATAAGATCTTGGTCAATGTAGGGGCAACCGTTCATACAAATTGTCAATATCCAGCTTCCCTACTCCCCGCGGAGTTGGTCCCCATTTCTCCTTCACTCCTCACATCAAAAATCGGCCTTGTGCTTAATTTGCTCGGTAGGGGAGCAAATAAATACCCCCCCTTTTTGTCAAAATCTAAGTGTAGTATCTGGTCCGGCAGATACTGCAAGCAAAGACAATATGTCGGACAACCCCACATATAATACCTTGGTCAATGTAGGGGCAACACTTCATACCAATTGTCACAACCCATCTCCTTTCCCACCCATCTGGAGCTGGTCCACTTTTCTCTCCCCATCCCTCTCTCCACATTAAAAAACGGCCTTGTTCCTAATTTGCTCAGTGGGGAAGCAAATAAATTCAAACCCCGCAAATAAGACTCAATATAGGGGCAACCCTTCATGCCAATTTTCACAATCCAGCTCCCCTACTCCCCGCTGAGTTAGTCCCCATTTTCCCTTCACTGCCAACATTAAAAATAGGCCTTGTGTCTACTTTGCTAGGTGGGGGAGCAATTAAATACCACACCCCATATAAGACCTTGGTTAATGTAGAGGAAACTCTTCCTACCAATTGTCACTATGCAGCTTCCCTACTCCCAGGGAACTGATCCATATTTCCTCTTCACTCCTCACATTAAAAATCGGCCTTATGCCTAATTTGCTCGGTGGGGGAGCAAATAAATAACATCCCCACATATAAGACCTTGGTCAATATAGGGGCTACCCTTCATACCAATTGTCACTATCCAGCTCCCCTACTCCCCGGGGATTTGGTCGCCATTTCTCCTTTACTCCTTACATTAAAAATCGGCCTTGTGTCTAATTTGCTTGGTGGGGGAGCAAATAAATACGTTGTTCTTCACCTACTGCACTACCATTTCTTGTTCTCTTTCGGTGGAGGAGCAGTCCTTCACAACTGGGACATTTTTTTGTTATTTTTGTACTTTTTCTCCACGTTAAAAAACAAACCTCGTGTCTAATTCTGTCCCCTGGGGAGGCATTGTAAATAGGCACATCTACTTGCGAAAGAAAATGACGAAAGATGGAGATCTGCACCATGAGATAAAGAGAAAGATAGCATTGGGATGGGTTGCTTTTGGGAAAGTGGATAATATAATAAGAAACCGAAAAGCAAGTATGTCAATCAAAACGAAAGATCATCTATGAATATGTACTACCTGCGATTATTTACGGTAGTGAAGCATGGGCCTTGACAACTTGCCAAAGTGAAATGTTGGCAGTAGCATAAAGGAATATAGAGAGGGTAATGTTGGGCATTACTCTATAGACAGAAAGACAAACATCTGGATCCGCCAACAAACAAAAGTTATTGACATCAATACTACTATCAAAACATCCAAACACAGATGGGTAGGGCACGTAACCAGACAACATGACAAGAGATGGTCCTTCAGGACAACGAAATGGACACCTCATTAATATAAGAAAAGGAATACCAAGAATGAAATGGAGGAACGACCTGATACAACACATGAGTCCCACGTGGCAGCGGATAGCTCGGGACAGAGTTAAATGGATAAGGTCCCGGGAAACGTTCCACATTGAGTGATTGATTGACCTTCAAAAAAGTTTATTTGCGTTTGTCAAAGGGTAACGTACGGAATAACTAAGGAAAGAACAAGCATAATATTATATAGGCAAAGAACTAAGAAGCTTATTTCTTAGAAGTGCACGCCTATGGAACTCTGTTCCGTTTGCCTATGTCCCACCTGACTACTACTTGGATGTCTTCAAGTCCAACATAAACAAATTCCTGATGAACCGCCCCCTTAAGTAAGACGCTTTATCAAAAATCCAATACTAACGATTAATACGATACTATCCCATTGATTAGTGTACATGCAATAAGTCTTATCCCCGAGTGACTTTCAGGCCTTGATAAATGGTGAGCTCCATGTAAAAAAAGAAAAAAGAATTAAAACTATTTATCTCTGTCGCTTCTTAGTCTATCTGATGTTATTTCTATCTTTTTTTCTTATTGTATATTATCTCTATTCTATTAATGAATTCGTATCTTATCTCCAAACTTCTTTTCAACATTTTAACTTTTTTTCTCTTTTTCTTTCTCTCTATTTTTCCTTCGATTTTTCTCTAATCTTTTCTCTTTTCTCTAACTCTTATTCACTTTCTCTATCTTTCTTTCCATTCCTTCGTTCTTGATTTTCTCTGTTTGTAATCATGTATTTTTTTTTTGGCACAAAACACATTGACACAAAGGTTCTTAGAAGATCAGCGAAGTTAAGCAACGCTGAGCCTGGCAAGTACCCGGGGAGTAGTGACCATTTAGGAAGGCTAGATGGTTGGCTTTTTCGTTGTTTTTGTTTTACGGCATATCCATCCTTTTCGGGTTATTTAATGCCGAATACAGTTATTTTGAAGAAATTTTTTTGAATAGAATATATATATTTTTTCAAGTCGGTTTCTATTTAATCCATAGTTTGAACCCTAACAGGTACTACCACTCTAGGTCAGAGTGGACCAGGGAGCAATGGCAATTAAAGGGTGGCTGCACACTCCCCAAAGCCCGCAAGCTGGGGCCTCACCAGGAAGGCTAGATACTGTATGTACCGTGCCAGAGTCGTAGATATTTCCAGGTTGGTATATGGGGGCGCGTTTTACTCAGTGGTGTTGTATTATGGGGTGGCTCCCAGGTTGGGAAATCGTAATAGTGCGTAGGACTCCCTGGCTGCGGTACATAGCAGTTTTAATTACGTCGATCGTCCGTAGGTTCACTTGTTTACTAAGCGGTTGTGATGACAACGAGTTAAGACTAGTGAGTTATCTCACCTTAGACTGGCACTTTTTCCTTATCTTGCCTCTCGTCAATTGTCAAAAATGTCATAACAACGTTGAACCTTAAAACAAAGCGGTTGACGACTTAGAACGATCAGCTGTAACTTAAAAATATGCATTAAAAGACGTAAGTCACAATTGTGTTTGTTTTTGTATAAAATTATATTTTACAATATAGTTACAATTTAAAACAGATCGTCTTTTTTCTTTTGGTGGTTCTGAAGTTCACAGCGATAGTAAGTTTTCTCACAGTGCTCTGAGGAGGGAAAATGACGCTTCAACGATCCGGTCTTCAGCAACACATCCTGTTCCGTGTTTCTTTTCTCTCTGCTCTGCTGATCCACCGTTTTTATTGGCATTTTGTCGCTTTGTTTTTTCTATCCACGCGTCCTGTCAATCGGTTGATAGATAATAGAACATGCGTTCTTAAGTCACGTTTTGACCTCAGAAAATCATTCGATTTTGTCTTCAACGGAGCGACACGTGAATTACCCACTCATGCCAATATCTGTAATTCCAGAGCTTACGAGGAATGTCACGTTTCTTTGTTTTGTAAACAAAAAAATCGTCGTCCGATTTCTCTGTTTATGACGTAAGCCCTTCCTCTTTTCAACCGGTAGACAATCGATTATTTGATGCCCACTCTTTTAAATCTTTTATTAAAGTTTTTTCTTTTCAGTTATGTATGATGGTTCCAGCCATTCATTACATAACACCCCTCCATTAACCATTTTTTTTTTTTTTTTTCAATCGTCTATCGGTCCATCGACATTTCCAATAATGTTTTTAATGTCACAATTTTTTTTTCATCCTTTTTACTGTATTTTTTTCTTCGTTTAACTTAGAAAAAAAAATAAAAATAAAAATAAACAGCAACACGAAAAGCATAAGGTCTTCTTCGGTATAAGTGCATCGGCCGCACTTAACAGCAAAATATACGCTGCAAATTTACCAATTTTACCGAAGTGGTCGATTTGTCCAATATTCTCCACTACCTCGGCTCTTTAATTAATATGACTAATTAACTAAATACGAGTCTTACATTTTAATGACTTGTTTAAAATGTGGGCAGCATATAGTACAAAAATTTCGACCAGAACGTCAGGATCCTAAATATTGGTGGCAACTCCGAACTCCCTATGATAAGGATGTTGCCTAACATCAACAGAGTAATTTTCTTAACCACTCCAAACATCCTGTTCCGCGCTCCCGACCCGCAGTTCGATTATAACCTGAGTTCCCAACCCCCGTGCTAACCCTAGCTACGGTTGGCTGATCCCTACTATCATAATCAACTCTGCACGACCTGGGCACTAAGTTATATATATCTTCCTTCCATATTTCATCAACTTCTTTAGCCCTTTCAGCCGTCATGCTACGTGTGATTATTTTCCGTTCCATCAACGGGACCCTGTTTTCCTGACTTGGGGATTCTCGTTGATGGCGATTGCTCTGTTGGGGATAATTTTCTTCCTCCCCACTAGAGGATTCTTGATTTGAACTACTATCCTCTACCGGTGCTGACAGGGTAGTTTTTCTACAGCCCTCTTGCTTGTTGGGGATATCCCATTCCTCCAGTTCTGCTTTCCGAAGGTGTTCCCCATGGGCTTTTGTTACTGCCCCCGTCAGTTGACTTCTAATTCTATACGAGACTGGCCCCGTCTTCTCTATTATTACGTAATATGGAGACCATCTTACGTCTAACTTTCCCTTTTTTCTATTATTTTTATAATAAACTAAGTCGCCAACTTGAAAATCGACTGCTTTTGTTTTCTCGTTGGCCCTATCTATCATTTTCTTCCTAGCTCTCTTTACATTGTTCCTGACTAATGTAAAGGTCCGATGCATGTCCTGCAGAGCGATCTCATGATCCTCTTCCCCGTAGTAAATTCTACGCGGCCTCAGTATGTTGTCCAACGGCAAGACAACGTCTCTATTATAGAGCAAATAATAGGGGGAGTACTTTGTTGTTTCGCTGACATGAAACCTTACAGCAGCCAGCATCTGGTTCAAGTACATGTCCCATGAACGGTCATTGTCCCCTATTTTCTTTGCTAGTACGTCATGCATCGTCCTATGGAATCTTTCTATTTTCCCGTTACTTTGCGGGTGGTAAAATGAGGTGGTCACGTGATCAACATTAAGCTCTTCTAAAGCCCTTTTCATGATCCCATTGACGTTCTCCGGTCCGTTATCCGTAAGTAACTGCAATGGTGCACCAAATCTGGGAAATATTTCCTCAATTAAGAGATGCACCACTGTCTCTGCCTTTTTATTAGGCACAGCGAAAGCCTCAGGCCAACCACTATACATGTCGATGAACGTGACTATGTATTGATTGCCTGACAAAGTCCTCGGATAGGGTCCGGAAATATCCAATGCAATCTTAGCAAAAGGAAAAGAAGGCATGTCGGTCTCCTGCATTTGAGGTTGTTGCTTCCTCAAATTTCTGGTCTGGCATGGGACGCACTTCCCTATGTGTTCGTTTACCTTCTTGAACAAACCAGGCCAGAAATACTTCTGTTTAATGGAGTAGAACGTTTTCTCCACACCCATATGACCATTCTCATCATGGTATTGTTTCAATACCTTCATCCTCAAATGTGACGGAATATATAATCTAATTACAGGATCGTCGTCGGGTGTCGATAAATAATATACGATATCGTCCATTATGATGTACTTTTTTTCTTCCATCTTGGACGTTTTACTGCTCCTCATCCGTTTCTTTAATTCGACGATCTGACTATCGGCGTCTTGTTCTTTACACATATCCAAACCTGATAGTGTAGGACGCTCGCTTACTACCGGTGAGCCTTCGTCATCCTAATGCGATACAAACTCTCTTGGTTCAAAACGATTCGAGTTTATCGCACTCACCGTGTAATTCCTATCATCTATTTCTACTGGAGGATCGTCTTCATCCCGACTCGCATTTACCGCACGGGATAAGAGATCCGCACAGACGTTATCTTTTCCTTTTAGGTACTGTATGGTGCAATCATAGCCAGCCATACTTAATGCCCACGTCTGTATCTTCCTATTCTGTATCGGAGATTTCAGCAAGTACTCCAATGGTCTGTGATCCGTGTAGATGGTGAACGTAGCACTATGCAAGTAGTGATTCAACTTGCTTAAGGCATAGTGAATCGCATATGCTTCTTTCTCTATTGTTGACCATCTAGTCTGGGTATCAGACAACTTATGAGATAGAAAATAAATGGGTTTCTCTATCTCCCGACCCTCCTCCGGGTCGTAGACCATTTGAGACAAGGTTGCTCCGATCGCATAATCGGAGGCATCCGTGTATAACCTGTATCCTTTGTTAGTGTCCGGGTATGCCAGCATCACCATCTCTGCAAGCTTCGATTTCAATCGATTAAAAGCAGACTGACACGCATCGTCCCAACAGAAACGTGCATGCTTCCTAGTTAACCGAATTAACGGTTCGGCGATTACAGAAAAATCCTTGATAAATCGCCTGTAATAGGATGTCATGCCTATAAAGGATCTAACCTGCTTCACAGTGGTTGGGGTCGCAATTGCCTGAATTGCTTTAACCTTGTCCCCCTCCGGCTGGATACCTTTCTCACTTACTCGGAATCCCAGATATTGCACTTCCTTGCCGAAAAACTCACACTTCGCCGCCTTTAACCTTAAATTATGCCTACGTAAACTACCTAACACGTTTTCTATATGCCTAACATGTTCCTCCTTTGTTTTGGAGAATATCAAAATATCATCCAAATAAGGCACGGCGAATTCTTCCTGTCCCTGTAACACTACGGACATTAGCTCCTGAAACACTCCCGGAGCATTAGCAAGTCCGAATGGCATTACATTAAATTGGAACAGTCCTCTATGACAGGTGAACGCAGTTTTCTCTTTATCTTTTTCGTTCAACTTTACCTGCCAATACCCTGATTTCAAGTCCAACTTTGAGAAGTATTTTGCTGACCCAAGCGAGGACAGTATATCATCAATTACTGGTAGCGCTCGGGCATACTTCTTTGTTATCTTATTCAGGGCCCTAAAATCTACACAGAACCTCTTTGTTCCGTCTTTCTTTTTTACCAAAACTATCGGGAAACTCCACGGACTGTTTGACCTTTCTATCACCCCTGCCTGTAGCATTTCCTCTAGTGCTACATTAACTTCTTCTCGTTGTTTGAGAGGTGTTCTATACGGGTTTTTCTTTATGGGATCGTTTTTTCCTGTATCGATCCTCATCTCTACTGTGTCAGTCCGGCCTAAATATCTATCCTCTGTGACGAATAAATCAGTATTTCGTTGCAGGACTTTATTTAAAACTTTCCTCATTTCTTCTGGCACTTTTATGCCGTTGAGGTTACTTTTGTTTCCCGACTTCTTTTGTTTATTTGGCTTTGATATTGCCATTACTACTTCTGTTCTTCTACATCTACCTATCTTGTAACCTTTCTTTAATTTTACTGTCTGGTTCGTGTTATTCATAATTAGCAAGGGAAAACTTTTCCTACCTTTAATTTTAACTACCGTGTTCGCTACGGATACACCACTTAGATCACTTAGGAAGCCCTTATCTATCTGCACTACTTCGTCATCTAAACCCTGACCATTTCTCATTTCGGCACGAGCTGTGCACGCATGTAAATGCTGCGGTTTCAGGGTGACATCTTGCCTTAATCTGTCTATACTCGAAATATAAGCCTCCTCTTGCAGCGCTATGTACTCGCTGCCTAATCGGATTGCTCCTAAATCAAAGTACATTCTAACACTATTTTGCTTGAGCCAGTCTCGGCCCAATATGACGTTCCTTTTAAGGTTTTTCGTCACTACAAAATCATGTCGAATGTACTGGCTTCCTACTTTAATTTGTAAACGCGCCACTCCTTGCACTATGAGAGGTGACCCGTTTGCAGTCCTTAAATTCATCTCTATTTTCTTTATCTCAGGCTTCTCTCTGAGACCTTCTAATACAGTACTTTTTATTACAGAAATTTCGGCGCCAGTATCTACTAAAGCCCTAAACTTATTTTTCTCTATCTTAATAGGGATGCAATTAGCGGCGCCCATATGTCCTATGATCTTTGACTGTTCACCCCTCTTCCTCTCGCTGGGCGTCTTGCGAGTGGGGTCTGCTCGTTTCCCGACTTAGGGAAGGTGCAGTTCCTGGCTATATGGCCTTTTCTGCCGCAATTGTAATACTTAATCTCCGGCCAAGGGCGCTCTGTTTCTCTTGCCTTGAAGCCGGGTCCCCTATTAAATCCTCTATAATTCCTCTGCCCCCTATCTGGCTCTGGGAATCTTTTTTTCCTTATCGCTTCTATATTCCTCTGGCGCCCACTATAATTTATTTCCATAGGTTCTTCTTCTCGGTCATTGCCTCTTATGCGGGGTTGCCACCGTTCCTCGATTAGGGCCTTTTCATAGGCTACCTTGAGGTCCGATGGTTCTTCCCTCATGACAGCGATTTTGACTTGTCTGTCATATAGCCCCTCGATGAAGAAACCTATCACTTGGCTTTTTATTACTTCATTGTTCGTATCTAGACTACCATACGAACCTATAGCCAAGTGCACTAACTTCTGCATGTAGTCCTGCACAGTTTCGTTTCTACCCTGCTTAATATTTGCTAACTCCCTAACAAACTGGGTAGGATCTGCCTGGACTCCAAAATAATTATCTAGAGCTCGCTTAAAGTCTACCCATGCCACACTCTCATTGTTGGCTAGTAGTCCTGAAACAAACTGTCCTATTTGGCCAGCCGTCGTAATTAACGCTAATTGGCATTTTTCTTCCTCTGTTTAGCTAACTATTCTAGTGTATTTATCTATATCATTTAGCCATCTTCTGTATTCCTGCGATCGTCTAGTGTCTAATGGTTTTATTTTTGATAACAACGCCTCCCCCCTCAGAGAGTTCGAAATGGCCTTCCCTACATTGTGTAGTTCAGCCCCTAGGATCTGAGCGAAATCCGTGAAAAACTGCTGTTCCATCTTTTACAATTATTTTCAAAATTATACAAGAAAGAAAGAAGAAAGAAAAGAAATATATATTAACTTTTTTTTTTTTTTTTTTTTTTTTTAACAAAACTTTTTTAAGAGCCGAGGTTTAGAAAAATATTGAAAAAATCAACTAACCTTTGCTTTTCCTCAGGTCCAGTGTTCTTTCTTCTTCTTTTTCTTGCTTCTGCGTTCGCGTTTCTCTTCGTCGATTGATTCACGTTGTGTTTTTTTTTCTTCTTCTTTGTTGTTGTGTATGGGTAACCAAGTTCTTTTTGTGTAAGAGTTCTTTTTGTTTAGTTTTGTTTTTGTTAAAAAGTTCTTACTTATCACTCTTGCGGAGTGAACTGGTCATCAAGGCACCAATTAATACTATGTTGTATTATGGGGTGGCTCCCAGGTTGGGAAATCGTAATAGTGCGTAGGACTCCCTGGCTGCGGTACATAGCAGTTTTAGTTACGTCGATCGTCCGTAGGTTCACTTGTTTACTAAGCGGTTGTGATGACAACGAGTTAAGACTAGTGAGTTATCTCACCTTAGACTGGCACTTTTTCCTTATCTTGCCTCTCGTCAATTGTCAAAAATGTCATAACAACGTTGAACCTTAAAACAAAGCGGTTGACGACTTAGAACGATCAGCTGTAACTTAAAAATATGCATTAAAAGACGTAAGTCACAATTGTGTTTGTTTTTGTATAAAATTATATTTTACAATATAGTTACAATTTAAAACAGATCGTCTTTTTTCTTTTGGTGGTTCTGAAGTTCACAGCGATAGTAAGTTTTCTCACAGTGCTCTGAGGAGGGAAAATGACGCTTCAACGATCCGGTCTTCAGCAACACATCCTGTTCCGTGTTTCTTTTCTCTCTGCTCTGCTCTGCTCTGCTGATTCACCGTTTTTATTGACATTTTGTCGCTTTGTTTTTTCTATCCACGCGTCCTGTCAATCGGTTGATAGATAATAGAACATGCGTTCTTAAGTCACGTTTTGACCTCAGAAAATCATTCGATTTTGTCTTCAACGGAGCGACACGTGAATTACCCACTCATGCCAATATCTGTAATTCCAGAGCTTACGAGGAATGTCACGTTTCTTTGTTTTGTAAACAAAAAAATCGTCGTCCGATTTCTCTGTTTATGACGTAAGCCCTTCCTCTTTTCAACCGGTAGACAATCGATTATTCGATGCCCACTCTTTTAAATCTTTTATTAAAGTTTTTTCTTTTCAGTTATGTATGATGGTTCCAGCCATTCATTACATAACACCAGTGGTGGTGGGGGTAGGGGTGAGATGCACCCCGAATCAAGACAGAAAGCAATGTGAACTACCGTCTTTACTTGTCTTTCCCAGATTTCTATGGCTCTACAATTTTGAGAGCTGTGGTCGCCGACGTTGTTAAAAAAAGCAAGGCCGCTTATGACGCTTTTTTTTTGTAGTTATCTCTGTTTATATATATATTGTTTCTCTTTCTCTATTTCATTAGCTCTTTCTATTTTTCCTCGCACTTTTCGCTCTCACTTTCTTGCTATCTAGACTCAGATTATCTTTCTCGTCGTATTTTTTGCTGTTTAATCTTCAAAACATATTCTCTACTTTCCTTTCTATCTTTTGTCTCTGCTCTTCTTTTTCTCTCTTATTTTTCCTTTACCTTAAACTCTCACCCACTTTCTCGATTTCCATCTCCTTTCATTTCTCTAAAACATTTCCCTTTCAGCGTTTACGTCTACATCTATGAGTCTTTATAATTCTCCTTCTTGTTAGCTCCCCTTGTGTAATTGCATTTCCGCGCTTCTGTCTGTCTGTCTGTCTCTCTCTCTTCTAATTCTCCCGTTTATCTCCCCGTTTAAAATAGCTCGCTTTATTGTCTTACCGCATATCCCGACCTCTTATTTCTCCTATTCTTCTTCGTCCGTCCCCTTTGTACTCTAAACCTCTTTTCTCTTTCTCCCTTATCCATCCAAATCCAGCGCGGCCGTGGCCGCGATTGAACTCACTACATCAGTTTTTAGTGTAATTCGAATCTTGTCGGAAGCTGAATACTTGATGCTTCGCCAGGGCTATTAAGGAGATTTTTTTATCGTGATGTCATCACTGGACGGGGTGTCTACCTCCAGAGAAGGATAGACCGCGCCAGTTTCTCAACCTGGTATTTTTTAATCTACTACTGGTTTGGCTAAACGTTGCTTAACTTCGCTGATCTGGCGAGAATCGTTGTGCCAACGTGATTGTATCGTATATTTGTCAAAGTGATTGTGCCGTATATATATATATATATATATATATGTATATATATGTGTGTATATATATATATATATATATAGATAGATGGATAGATAGATATATGTTATTTATTTTTGTTTTTGCGACACGTTTTGAATGAATTCAATTATTCACGAAAGTGCATTTTTACCTTAATGCGAGTTGGGAATAATTTTCCCTTTAACTAATTTGGTACCCCATTATGGGGATCGGCATATATATATATTGTTTTAAAAATATAATTATCCACTAATACGTGTTTCCTCGTCGAGTCGTAGACGACAAAACACGTGTCAGTGGATAATTATATTTTAAAAACAATATATATATATATATATATATATATATATACATTTCTTTCAACCTATCTTCTAGGATTCACTTTTTAGTCGCGTGCAAGCGACTCTAGTAGTCACTCGGTCGGTCGGTCGGTCTGTCGGCCTGTCCGTAACACTTTTTTGCTTGGCCTTTTTGGTTAAGATCAAAGGCCTGTTATTAAAAGATGATGTTCTTAGCTTTTTTCTTGTCCTGCTGGTCAAGATCAACTTGTAGTATATGTTCCGGCAGATACTGCTAGCAAAGACCATATGTGGGGGCGACCTCACAGGGGTAACCCTTCATACCAATTGTCACTATCCAGCTCTCGTACGCCCCGGAGAGCTAGCCCCCATTTTCCCTTCACTCCTCACATTAAAAATTGGCCTTGTGCCTAATTTGCTCGGTGGGGGAGCAAATAAATACCAACTCCATATATAAGACTTTAGTCAATGTAGGAACAACTCTTCATATCAATTGTCACTATCCAGCTCTCCTACTCCCCGGGGAGTTGGTCCCCATTTCCCTTTCACTCCTCACATAAAAAATCGGCCTTGTGCCTTATTTGCTCGGTAGGGGAGCAAATAAATACCGCCTTTCTTTACCTTTTGGCCAAGATCAAAGTGGAGTATCTATTCCGGCAGAAACTGCAAGCAAAGACCATATGTGGGGCAACACCACATATAATACCTTGGTCAATATAGGAGCAACCCTTCATACCAATTGTCACTATCCAGCTCCCCTACTCCCCGGGTTGTTGGTACCCATTTCCCCTTCACTCCTCACATTAAAAATCAGCCTTGTGCCTAATTTGCTCGCTGTGGGAGCAAATAAATACAGCTTTTCTTGGCCTTTTGGCCACGATCAAAGTGTAGTATCGTTTCTTACTACATGCAGTACTTATATTTGTAACTGTGTAATATAAAGTGGGAGGGGGTCATTTTTCTGTATTAATTATATGTAAAATGATCACCTACATTACAACCAGTCAGTCTCAAAACCATTCAAGTCATTATCCAGATCATTCAACTGTTTTTGAAGGATTCCATATATCTTTTACGAATTCAAGTCATTCTTAAGGTCATTCAATTCATCCTTAAGTTCATTGAAGTCATTCTAAGTCATTTACTTTTTATTTATTTAAGTCATTTCAACCCATTTTTCGGTCATTTTAGTTCATTTTTAAGAATTTCATGTCAATCCTACATTCACGCATTCATTAAACGAGAGCACGCGACTAATGGTTATCGGACTTGTTCTAATCATCTCTATCCCCTTTTCTTTCCTCTCGCATTATCTCACTATCGCTTTAACTGTTCCATAGTTTTTCTCTCTAACTTCTGCCCCTCTCTACTTTTACTCTCTTCTCATCTCCCATCCCCCTTATCCCTCTTCCTCTTCAACCATTATCTCTTTATCCCCTTGTCTCTTTCTATTCTTTTCTTTTCACTCTCTCCTTTACATTGACAAAAGTGCGCACCACTTTAGTTAATATTCCCGCAAAATAAAACACACCATTCCATGCTGAGGTAATGTCTTCCCGCCAAGTAGATCTACGACATTAGCAGAAGTTAGACAAAGTAAAAAAAAAAAATCGAAAAGCGAAATAAACTAAATGAAAAAAATAAATAAATAAAGCTGTTCAGCTCAGCCAATTATTTTTGATGTGCCGATTTTAATGAGCTAATTTCAGATACAGTAAATCGATTCTCTGTTGTGGCAGCGGGCTTTAAATATAAGATACTTAGCAACAGTTTCGTTTTTTTAGTTTTCGTTTTTCGTTTTTTTTTTTTTACAAACGAGTTCTAAATCCTACTTTTGTAGATAATCACTGAAAACTATTTTTATTTCGAGGTTACTCCTCAGAAAAAAAAAGTCAAGCAAGATTCGCATAACGACCACTTTCTTATTATATTTGAATGAGGTTATTAAGGACAATTTTTGTATGCGTGTTTGTTATTCGCCTGACTAGATCAGCAAGGACTACGGAATATGTTGAGTTCGATTGCTTTCGTGTGATATAAAGTTTCGAGAATGTTGATCTCTTTCTGAATGTTTTCTAATGAAACCTTATCTTTCCTCCTCCTAATTTGCTCCTCCCCCTCCTCCTCCCCTCTCTCTCTCTCTATTTCATCACATGTAACAAACTCGTTTTATGGAAATACTTGTTTTATGTAATATCCAGTAATCTATCTAATTATAAAACATAGATCGGCTTGCTTGCTTGGGCGTTAAAAGCGTCTATCCGGTTTCTGACTTCCGGTTTCAAAAAAAAAACTCGTTTGCTTACCTGTTCATGGCCGCTTTGTCTTACATCCGATATGAAAGCCACTGCTGCTATTCAAAGCATACAGAAGGCCAATAATATCTTTTTGACTTAATTATTTTAACGTGTTATAGTTACAAATTAATGTAATTTCAATTCACTGACTTAAAAAAAAATGATTCAAACATAAATAAACACTATATATCTATAGCTTTTTGAGGCGTTCCTGTGGATTCTAGCGATTTTTTAAAGCCTTACTTAAAAATATTTTTTCCTCAAAGAAGGGGGAGAAAGAAACTTGCTTTTAGTAGTGCTTTTAGTAGGGTCTCCTTACGTTTAATTGGTGTTTGCAGTCGTGCTCTGGGGGCTTCCTTAATAAAGTCTTTTTTTCACTCATCAGTTAAAAAGAATGTTTTTTTCAAGACAATAAAAGACGTTATAATCTTCAAATCACTATTTAACTAAGTGCGATATGACATTTAAACAGATAACATTGCTTTTAAAGTTGAAATAGACATAATAATTTATTATTATCTGTTTTCCTTTTCTGTGACGTATATTTAGTGAAATATTGATATTTTATTAATCTGCAATAAAGCGATTGTATTCGAAATAGATATCCGTTATTTTGACACGATATTTGATATAGCGTGTTCATTATTTTGACGCAACTAATTTGAAATTGCATTTTCATTTTTGGACGCGATAAATCTTAAATAACATTTTTCATTTTAAACACGATACATTTGAAATAACGTTTTCATTTTTTGACACGATATATTTAAAATAGCATTTTTACTTTTTTTGACAAAATATATTTGAAATAGAAATTTTACTTTCTTTGACAAAATATATTTGAAATAACGTTTTCATTTTTTGACACGATATATTTGAAATAGCATTTTTACTTTTTTTGACAAAATATATTTGAAATAACATTTTCATTTTTGGCACGATAAATCTTAAATAACATTTTCATTTTAAACACGATACATTTGAATAACGTTTTCATTTTTTGACAAATTATTAAAAATAGCAATTTTACTTTTTTGACAAAATATATTTGAAATAGCAATTTTACTTTTTTTGACAAAATACATTTGAAATAACGTTTTCATTTTTTGACAAAATATATTTAAAATAGCAATTTTACTTTTTGACAAAATATATTTGAAATAGCATTTTCATTTTAAACACGATACATTTGAAATCACGTTTTAATTTTTTGACAAGATATATTTAAAATAGCAATTTTACTTTTTATGACAAAATATGTTTGAATTAGGATTTTCATTTTAAACACGATACATTTGAAATAGCAATTTTAATTTTTTGAAAAATATATTTAAAATAGCAATTTTACTTTTTTGACAAAATATATTTGAAATAGCTTTTTCATTTTTTTACACGGTAAATCTTAAATATCATTTTCATTTTAAACACGATACATTTGAAATAACGTTTTCATTTTTTGACACAATATATTTAAAATAGGAATTTTACTTTTTTTGACAAAATATATTTGAAATAGCATTTTCATTTTTTACACTTTACGCTTACAATAACATTTCGTTTATTTTCCCACCTTATTTAAAATGTATGTAATGTATTTTGTTAAATATAATACATTCCATTGACAGTCACGTATTTACCTTTCTGGATTGTTGAGATGAGAGTTAATTAATCGTATTATTTGGACTCACTAGACTACTCTTCTCATCTTGAGTGTCATTTTCACAACGTCTCTAGCAACTCAAGGTCGAGGGAACGAGAACATGCTACCCAAGTGAAGTAAATAAAGGGTTCTGCTCGAAATTCCGTCTAAATTCCCGAGTTCGAGAGAAACATTCCCAACTTCGACAAGATACACCTGAGGAAAGTCGGAGGTACGTTCAACAAGACACACTAGGAGAAGGTCTAAGATTAGATCGATTTAAATGTTGTGACAACGGCACTCAATATGAGAACATAGTCCGATTAATTCAGATAATACATGTCAGGCTTTTGTTGAAATTGTACGTATAAGGTATCTGCTTATTTTAAAATTATATTCAACATAAGAAGCAGTGTGTTTATTCGTTTCCCTTAAGCCTCTGTCTCGCCAGTACACGACGTACCATATAATGAGGTAATCGTGGTTTAATTGGCGATGTAGGTAACGTTTGAATACACTTGCCGGCGATGACACCTGACTAATTACATTCTGCTTTAAAAACAAAAACTTTGAATATTTATGCAGTGAATAAACTTCTAAACCCTATGACAAAAACCTAGACGGCTTGGGATGCGACTACTACAGTATTTATTTTTGAAATACTTATGACTTTTATTCAGTCATTGCTGACGGAACGAGAGTATTATCCGCCCGTGTGGATTAGTTTGAAATTTCGTGCAGTTAGACAAAAATATTCTTGAGTTCAATAAGATACACGTAAAATAGGTCGGAGGTTCTTCGACTAAAATATTGTGAGAACAGTAGTCTAAATAATACAAATTATACAAATTATTAATTTTTATCTAAACAATTTACAAACACCAAAAAATAAAAAAAAACATCTGAAATTACTGCCCACTCATGAAATGTGGCCGTAGCCGAGATTGAACTCACTACACGAGTTTGTGGTGTAATTCAAATCTTATCGGTAGCTGAAAACTTGATGCTTCTTCAGGGCTATCAAGGGCATTTTATATTGTGACGCTATCACTAGATGGGATGCCTACCACGGCTTAAGAGGGTCCCCTCTAACCTCGAAAGAAAGATAAACCAATCTCCGACACCTGTCTAACAGCCGCAGTGCTTAATCCTTCTGTCTCACTCCCTTGACGTAAATATCTTCGATTTACCCGACAAGCAGTAACATTCCACCGTTTCACTGTCGATGTTCATAAATGCCGGAAAGTCTTCTACTCTGATAATTTTTTTTCGTCGTACTGCTAAACTTTGAAATTCTTTCGCAATCTTCTGCTTCCCTGACTGTACTGACATGCAGACGTTTAAATGTAATGTGAACCGACATATCGTTGCTCAACTAAATGGGTCTATAAACAATGGCTCGGTTACTTTAATAGTACCAATAAACTACCGCGTTTTCTTTTTATACGGTGTAGTCTTCTCAAAGCCTCTAACCGGAACCGGAAATAATTCTTTCAGCCACGGGTTAAACCTACGATGATGTCCTTTAGGGTTTGTGATGATAAAAAGAAAACAAAAGTAATCCCCAAAATATTTGTTTGACTTATAAAAGAATCGTTTTAGTAGAAATAGCTAAATATATTGAGGCTATTTTTACGGTCTCGATTAATCATCGAATAGAGCCATTGGTAAATGGATTGTTGTCCGTAAATAGATGATTTTTTTTGTAGTGACATTGTTATCTCTTTTTCCAAAGAGTTATCAGAAAGGTCGTTCACTCTCTAAAAGAGGCTCTGTTAGTCGGTTCGTTATTGAAGCTTATCTTTATAAATAGGCACCTTATTGTGTTTCTGATTCTTTAGATGCCGACTGAAAACTGATTATCCAGATTACTTATCTCATCTTGGATTTTAGTTTCACAACGTTTCGACCGATGTAACCCCCACTCTACTTTCAGATTATCTTCTCCAACTCGGAAATCTATGCAAACTTCCGAAATGAACTTATTTAACCAATGGGGGCATACTATTCTCGTTCTTCCAGCAATACTTGCTAGAAGTCTAAAATTAAGGAAGTCATTTTATTTTATTTGATAACAGTTTAATCTGTTAAGTGGCGTGCTGAAACGGATAAAGGTGTCTGGTAAATATCAGTTCTCATACACTTTTCTGTGGATGGTTCAATCGTCAATACGTGGTTTACTAACTAAGAATAAATAATTTTAAACACAAAATATATCAGGGTAGATGTGACCTGAAATGCCACCAAAAACAAGATGTATATTGGTACAAACCTGTTTTTTGCAGCCTGTAGGGTCCTGCGCAGTAGAAAAAGAATTAAAGAAAAAGAATAGAATAAGATACACGTTGAATAGATTGGAGGTTCAACTACTAAATTATTGTGTGTATAACAATCAAGATGAGAACAGTAGCCCAAATAATACAAATAATAAAACTATTAATTTTTATCTAAACAATTTACAAGAAGTAAAGAATAAAAATTCCCAAATTACTTTGTAAAAGAATCGTTTTAGACAGAGTCTAAAAGAATGCCCGTCTCAGGGCAAGTATAATCAATTCCGCGAACAGAATTTTATTCTATCATCTTTATGCCCCATTTAAGAAGATTAAAATCGATAAATATTTGATATTAAACCTGATGTCTAGAATCCTTGTTCTAATTTTGATTATCATACGATTTTACTCCATGATTCGAAACTGTGGAAATAATTATATAAAAACTGACATTTTTACAATTCTATTACTAATTGCTCGCTAGGTTAGCATGTTGGATGGCATCGTCCTCGAGAATATAAAATTCCTACTTGCGAGACATCGGCGTAGGTGACAGCTGGTTGGATCACCATATGCCTTGTTCGAGACGAAGTAGTTTCATTACCTTAGACCAAACTTTTTTCACAGTGGGCCGTATAACTGAAAGAATGGCGAGCGCGGGCCGCATAATCATTCTGTTCAATACTTGCAAGCCAGAACGAAAGCTCTAGGGAAAAAGATGAAAAACTAAGTTTAGCATTCCATGTTAATCAAAAAACAAAGACAACCAACATTTTATTTACTAAAAAGTTTTCAAAGAAGGCGACGTAAGCAAAAAGATAGTTACATCAAACCTAGTGTGCACATATCCGAATCTCACAACCCAAACAACAAAAAAGTTTAGTGAGATTTGTGAAACTGACGTTTGGCTTTCAAGATATCATCAATGTTTGGTTTGGAATTGCTGCATCCAATCAAGAGAATTGCTTTCAAATGATCATCAGTCAATCTCGTTCGATGTGTTGACTTCACATACTTCATTTTTTAAAATGTTTGCTCACAGACATAAGTTGTTCCAAACACTGATGCCATACCAGCGGCAAATTTCTTCAATTTCGGAAACTCAGGATCAGGTAAGCAGCGGTAAAATTCAACAAGTTTTCCTTCTCTGTGCTTCTCTTTCAACAAGTCATTTGCTTGCAAATCAATGAGCTCCAACTGTAGTTCAACTGGCACATCATCAAGGTTACAATCAAACGGATTCTGGAACAGAAGAATGTCACTCTCAGTTCTGTCGAGATCTGAAAATCTCTCCAAAAAATGCTTCTTCAAGTCACGAATAATCCTTTTTGGAAAATCGAGGTTGAGACAGATCAAGCGAACCACAGTGAAATCAGTCTAAGGCTTAGACTGATTTCACTGTGGTTCGCTTGATCTGTGTTAGTTATTAGACTTTCTTGCGTGTGGCGCATTTACTCATGTGGCAGAATACTCTCCTCGCATGCAAGAGGCTCGGGTTTCGAAACCCGAGTTCGGATATGTCTAACTGATTAGCTGAAATGAGGGCAAAAGTCAAGTTTTGGATTTCGGTTTGTTGGCTGTCATGGCTCTTTTAAGCTGCGACGTTGTTCGACTGTGGACATATATATATATATATATATATATATATATATATATATATATATATAGAGAGAGAGAGAGAGAGAGAGAGAGAGAAAGAAAATTTAAACTGTAAGTTGAAATTTTTGGAGTATTTAGGCGAAAAAAAATTTGATTGTAAATTTCAATTTACAGTTGTAATTTTCATTTATCTTATAATAAGCTCAACTCTCTATTGCGTATTGGGCTTTTTTTGGTTGGGATTAAATTTTCTTTATATAAATACTGGTATTTATATTAGATTGAAGTTTACCATTACTTATATTTGGTAAACACTGCCTCTTTTTCTATTTAATTATTTACACACACACACATACACACACACACGCATATATATATATATATATATATATATATATATATATATTTAATTTACCAGTGGTGAAAAAAACCGGACTAAAGTGCTCAATGTGTAGTCAGAGCAGTATATAGGAAATTTATTACTGTGAGTCCAGAATGAGTTTACAAATTGTTTCAACTAGAGGAAAATCCTCAAAGAGAGGAAAAATCCAACTAGCATCATCAGAATTCATAGATGGACTAGTCCATCTATGAATTCTGATGATGCTAGTTGGATTTTTCCTCTCTTTGAGGATTTTCCTCTAGTTGAAACAATTTGTAAACTCATTCTGGACTCACAGTAATAAATTTCCTATATATATATATATATATATATATATATATATATATATATATATATATATATATATATATATATATACTAGCAAAAGTACCAGTCGTTGACTGGGTTCAAAAACAGCCTACAGAAAATGGACTCTGATTTATGAAAGTATGATAGGTTATGAAAGGGAAGGATTGTAAAGAGATAGCTTCGAATTTGGGGGTATCAAAATCAAAGGAAAATATGATGAATGTAAAAATAAAATAGATAAACCCCATAATTTATTATACCATACCTGTTCACACTGAAACACTTATCACACTATTCTATGGATCTATATTAAAGAATCTTGTAAAACTGTGTGACATATTTCCATTCTATGGAGGTCAGGCGCGAACGAACACCCCATAATTTTATTATACCATATTTCTTCAAACTGAAACATAATTATCAAAGTATACTTGCATAGATGGATATGAAAAGTCTTTATTCAAGTTTTTGTGTATGTCCATTCTCTGGAGGCCAGGCGCGAACGCAAACCCCACAATTTTATTATGCCATTGCTATTTAAGTTAAAACATACTTATCAAAGTATTATTATGTACATCTATATCAAAAACACTTGTAAACTTTTTTTAATTTTTAATTTTTTTATTTCCATAGTTTGTGGACCAGGCGCGAACGCAGACCCCACAATTTTAATGAACCATCGTTCTGTAGGATAACACATACCCATTCCTGTGTCTCGATACATCTTCTATCATTATATGCAATAAGTTTTTTAAAATAGTCAACCATATAGAAGCCTATCCGTGACCACACAGACACAGACACACAGACATTCTGCTTTATATATATATATATATATATATATATATATATATATATACATATATATATATAATTACTTCATTTAATCACATAAATTAATATACGAAGGTATAATTTTATGCGTAAAATTTAAGTATTTACTTTAACAGTGCTCAATACGAAGGTAGAGCTAGGTAGTAAGTTATGAAATGTATATGGCAATTCAGCTACACAGAATATTCCGCGTTTCATCCAGGCTAGGATCCGTCAGCCTGACAAATCCTAGCGTGATTTAAATGCGAAATATTCTGTGTAGCTTAATTGCCATATATATATATATATATATATATGTATATATATATATATATATATATATATATATATATATATATATATATATATATATATATATATATATATATTGTTTTTAAATCCCCGAAACAGTGTTTCATGGTAAACAACTGATGATCCCTTGAAAAATAAATTATGTGTATTATAGTAAATTCGAGAGCGAGTTGATGCAGTGATTGCAGGTGACTGCAGGTGACTTAATTACTAGATGGTTTTCTAACGAATGATAAAAAATATTTTTTTGTATAGTTTTAAAGGTTAAAAACTTCCAAGACTATATATATATATATATATATATATATATATATATATATATATATATATATAGAGAGAGAGAGAGAGAGAGAGAGATTTTTAATGTAAAATTACTTAGGCCCAAAGAAATACACATTTTGTAATTTTGTAACGGCGAGACAAATAAGTACGTATCATGCAGTTCTAAAATAGGAGCCAGTGTTTAGACACTTTCCCAATCTATATTCGTGCCCATAAAACATCTAATGAAGAACATGATTTTCTATTTCTTTTTTACTTGTTCTAATTAAGAAATATCCAGACGGATATCAACACAAGACGAACGAACTAATAAACGGCTCAGTACCGAATAACCGAGACAATTGGCCAAATTGCGTTATTTCTTATCTGTACGTCTTATGAGATCAATCATCAACATCATGTTAGTCGCTGTCATCAGCATCATCATAGTCATCAGCATCATCATAGTTAGAAACATCATCCTCGTCATTATCATTGATATCATTGTAATTATAACAGTCTTCATCATCATCATAATTATTTTCATCATCTTAATCCTCGTCATCATCCTCATCCTCCTCATTATCAGCATAAGCATCTTCGTCATCATTATCGTCATCGTCAACATCGTCACCATCGTCGTCAACATTGTCACCGTCATCGTCAACATCGTCATCATCATTATGATCGTCAACATCGTCATCGTAATCATCGTCAACATTATCATCGTCATCTTCGTTATTGTCATCATCATCGTCATCATCATCATCATCATCATCGTCATTTTTATCTTAATCGTCGTCATAAGCATCATCATCATTGTCGTCATCATCGTCATCATAATCATCTTCATCGTCAGCGTTATCATCGTCAGTGTCATCCTCGTATTCATCATCATCATCGTCATCATTATGATCATCATCATCATCGTCATCATGATCAGTATTATCATCCTCATCATCAACATAGGCTAAAGTATTTCGTTAATGGATGGCTTCAAGACGAGTTGACATATCGTAAAACCGAGGACCAAAGTAAAAAAAAAAGATGCATCAGTCGTTAGTTAACGCCATCTGCCGTTTGTTGAGATGTATTCGATCATTCGAGAACTTCTTTGTTTCCAGTTTAACAGTTCTCTCGACAATTGATTCACGAACATTCACACAATGTGTAAAGAAGAAACAAAATACGAGAAATAATAAAAAGATTTTAAAAAATCAAGCACAATGAAGATCCGATCCTTTAGTTTACGCATTTATCGATGTTATTCTTGTTTCTGCTTACGCGCGAGAAAATTACGTGAAGCCTATTGCAAATTTACCGAAAACAATCTATTTAAAGATGGTTCTGTTTTACGGATACGGTGGCCCTAGGATAGCCTACGTTTTTGTTTAAATTCAGATTACGATGTGGAATACGATTTTTTCCGGCTCCTGGTTACGGCATTTTCCCCGCCTTACGGTGTTAATCATTATGTTATTTTATTATATACATGTGTATTATATATTGTACTGTGTTTTGTTACTAATTTTTAATGCCGTACCTCGGGGTTCAACTAAATACTAGGGCATAACATACTGAAAAAATAATATTCCAAATTTTAGTAACTTCATCCACAAATGTGACAGACCAACGTACTGTTACTAAAATAATAAAAATTAATTGTATTAAAAAATAAGCAATAAACAGATGCTACCAAATATAAAACAAGCTTAGCTTTCTACCTAACTGGATTAGTTTATTTGTGTTTTTACTTATTTTAATTCGTTTTTCTTTGTTAAACCTAGTACCTACTCTGATAAGATAGACGAAAACAAAAGTGACTGCCTATAAGCCCTTGATGATCGCTAAACATTCAAGAATTAAACAGAATGCTACATTATATTTTATCATTTGTTTATATTTAAAGTAATTACATTTTCACACGATATGTGACGTTTATTGGATGTGTGTATATTACTGTGATCTTTCTATGCAAAGAAGTGCAGATGACGCAATGTGCTTCACAGTTATAAACGGAATTACAGAGTCAATTAAAAAAATGATGAAGAAGACTTTCTCATCCAGATGGATAGATTACTATAACTATTATTGATATTTAATTTCGTGTTCGATTTTTAAACGATTATCACTTGTCCTCGAGTACGGCTTATAGTCCGCAATTTATTTCGTGAAGATAAGAGCCAACCAGAAAATCTAAAAATAATCAAAATGTGCTAAATTTTGTAGAATGCGTTTAATAATTTTTTTTTATTAATTCTGTAGGATTTTTATTTTCCATAATATCCGATTTATAACATACTAGCAGGTCGTCCAGCGTTGCCTGGTCGTAAAATACACATAAATATTACATTTTAATTCATACAGAAAATGAGACATATGTATGCGCGTATTATGTTTTCTTTTTTCTAAACAGTCCACTATTTATAAGTAAAAAAAAGAAGAAAAACACTCAAGCTGAGATCGAATCTGAAACCCCCAAAAAGTGAGACAAGTATGATACCCATTAAGTCAGCCTGTTACGTCTTTAAAAAGTGTTTTCAAGCTTGCTTATTTTTAACATAAGGAATCTGTCATGTGAACGAGTCACGCATATGCAGTCGTGAAACGGTTTACAAAGATAAAAATCAGATGATCCCCGCCCCACGTACGAATGTCTGTTAATGTTGAACCGTTAGCACCTCTTTATTCCGGAGGAATACGAATTAAATACTTTTTATACATATCTGAATATCCTATATATCAAATTTCGAAATATTAGATACAAAATTCGTTCAATATATAAGTTGAGAATTTTTATAGATGTACATATTTCCATAGATGTTAATCCTCGTGTGACTAGATCTTTTTATCAAAAACCAAGATGACCTGAGAACGACTTGCTGAGATAGATAATCATTCGCACAAAGATACTATTTCTATTTTACAGACTAAAAAAAACAATGCTATTTTAAGCTTTAAGGTATTAAACTGGACTAATTATGGCAATTAATCAGCGCATTTAACGCTGAACGTTATATTTTAAACTGAACCGCGACAGGCCAATAAAATGACATACCGCGCTTCTTTATAGAGATGTACGGACGCAACTATACATAAAATAGATGCGAAATAATAAAAAAAATTGATGAAACAGTAAAAATAGGATTTTGTCACGTGATACTTCCATTCGTGGAAACGCCGCGCGAAAACTCACCACGCCATTTTTTTTTCTTCTGTCATCACTCTTTAAGCGAATAACACTTGGCGCTGTCTCGTGGAAAACTCAGAAATACAAAATACTAACTTATCACTGTGTCGTCTCTGTGTGGCCTAAAACAGACATCTTGTCAGTTCTAAAATAGCGAGAATAAAAGTGCCAAGAGAGAAGTTATTATCTAAATATCTATAAAAGTGAACGCGTCTGTGTGTGTGTGTGTCTGTGTGTGTACATTTCCTTACGCAATAACTCTGTCAATTTTAAGTCTACAGACTCGAAATTTGATATACAGGGTACTGAGATTTGGGAACATCTTTGCGATCTGTTTCAGCCAGAAATCTAGCTGTTCAGAGCTCAAAGTTCAACGATTTGACCCTTGAGAAATCTACCAAACTCCTCCGACAGTTTTGGGTCTAAACACTTGTAAATTTGGATATAGATTCCTTGGACATTGGTATAACTTAAAAACTTGATTTCAGCCCAAAATAGTAAATGTTAAGGGGTCATAACAGGGGTCAAAGTTAAAAAAAATGATCGCTTTTTGTTTTTTGCTCAACATACATCTCCAAACACCCGGGCAACGCCGGGCTGAAATTCTAGTCCTGTATATAGTGATGGATAGATTCCAATATTTTTCCCCGATTCCTATACAATTACCGATTCCGATTCTGATTCTTAGAAATATCTGAATATTAAATTATAGAGTTATTTTTCTCGAACGTAAAAAAAAAAAGAAAACACATGTAGGGGCTGATGTACAGATTCTAGTTTTACTGGTAGTTTAAAATAAATAAATATTCATTATTTTATTATGACGAACGGCAGTAGAAGATTTTTTTAACAAAATTACATAAATATGACGACTAAAAGAACTTTTTGGGCCATTGGAGAAAAGGTATCCCTAAAAAATTCGATTTTTCCTGGTTCCGATTCGGATTAATCCCCCCGACACACACACACACACACACACTCACACTCACACTCACACACACGCACACACACACACACACACATATGTGTGTTTTATTTACAGAAAGTTTAGATGAGATAAGTCATCGGTACCGTCGGTGTCAAACCTAATGATTAGGGATATACTCATCTCGGCTGAAGAGAGCTTGATATGAGCCGGTCTCAAAACTGATAATTAGGGAGATACTCATCTCGGCTGAAATGAGCTTGATATGAGCATCTAATACGGTCTCTAATTATCAGGTTTGAAACCGACGGTACCGATGACTTATCTGATCTAAACTTTCTTTAAATAAAACATAACTAATACGCTTTTATTTTCTGATTTTTCCTTATAAAAGAGCACTTTTCCTTTTTCCTTATAAAAGAGCTAGATTGAGTAGATTGGTTGATTGGTGACAGATTTTATTTCCTTCACTTTTTTACTAAGATAACGGAGAGAATTTTGATTGAACACTTGAATAAAAACATGTGTTAGTCTCTGATAGGGATCTCTTGATTTCGGAAAATTTTTGGATGTAAAATAATAATAATAATAATAATAATAATAATAATAATAATAATAATAATAATAATATATATATGTATATATATATATATATGTGTGAGTGTGTGTGTAACTTTTAAAAAATTATATATATATATATATATATATATATAATTTTTTAAAAGTTTACTTCAGTTAGTTTTTAGTCGCGTGCAAGCGAGTCTATAAGTTACTCGTCGGTCGATCGTTCTGTCGGTTGGTCGGGCTGTCGGTCTGTCCGTAACACTTTTGTGCTTGGCCTTTTTGGTTAAGATCAAAGGTCTATTGTTAATAGTTGCTGTTCTTACAACCTCACATATAAGACCTTGGTCAGTGTAGGGGCGACCCTTCATACCAATTGTCATTATCCAGCTCCCCTACTCCCCGATTAGTTGGTCCCCATTTCCCCTTCACTTCTAACATTAAAAATCGGCCTTGTGCCTAATTTTCTCGGTGGAGAAGCTAATAAATACCCCTTTCTTGGCCTTTTAGCTAAGCTCAAGTGTAGTATCTGTCGGAACAGATACTGCAAGCAAAAACCATATGTTGGGGTAACCCCACATATAAAACCTTGGTCAATGTAAGGGCAAACCTTCATACCAATTGTCACTATCCAGCTCCCCTACTCCCCGATGAGTTGGTCCCCATTTCCCCTTCACTCCTCACATTAAAAATCGGCCTTGTGTCTAATTTGCTCGGTGGGGGAGCAAATAAATACCATTTTCTTGGCCTTTCGGTCAAGATCAAAGTGTAGTATCTGTTCTTACTACATGCTGTACTTATGTTTGTAACTTTGTGATATAAGGTGGGGGATCACTTTTCTGTATTAATTTAATGTAAAATGATCACCCACTTTACAACCAATCAGTCTCAAGGCCATTCAAGTCATTCTCCAGATCATTCAAGTTGTTTTTGAAGGGTTCCAGTTATTTTTTAAGCATTCAAGTCATTCTTAAGGTCATTCAATTCATCCTTAAGTTCATTAAAGTCATTCTAAGTCATTTACTTTTTATTTATTTAAGTCATTTCAGCCCATTTTTCGGTCATTTTAGTTTATCTTTTAGAATTTCATGTCAATCCTACATTCACGCATTTATTCATTACACGAGAGCACGCGACTAATGGTTATCGGCCTTGATATATGTTAAGAGTGATGGATGAAGCGGTTCCCGCCATGAGCTAACTCTTTATTTCATTGCGATTTGATATTATATCTGAGTGCTTTTATAAAAATAGATATTGTTCCTTATATTACTGCTATCTATATTTCACTAAAGCTTTATTTTTCAGAGATTGTTTTCAAGTATTTCATAAGAGTCCGTCCAAGCCAGTAGTCCCTATCACAACCGGTATAATCTTTAATTCGTACAGAGATCATAATGTCTTTAAATCGATTTTGAGGTCTTGAGAGTTTGTGATCTTTTTCGCGTTTCAACTCTCTTAAAATAAATTCATTTGGGGCAATGACATCAATAATGTGCGATGGGGTTTCTAGCATATCACAATATCTGGCTTCATGGTCTTGCATTTCATGTATCTGCCCGCTTGTATGTTTAGTCGTATAACACAGCCACTTTTCCGTTTGATGTTATTGATGATGATTCATGTTCCAAGATATTTGACGGTTTGTCAAGCTGACTCTCTCTACTTCCAACGGAAGTAATTTACGTACTTTGTTGTGGCGGACAGTGTAAAGGTCATCTGCCGATAGGATTTGCCATCCAGACATTAGAAAGCTTGGACTCTCAATCGCTGAGTGGCAAAATATTTCACTGGCCATTTGTGTGTAGATCAGCCATTTAAAAACAATTTGTAAGTAAGCCAGAATCTTGACCAAATATAAAGCGTCTTTTTTTTTAATCAAATGAAATTCTCCCACTCTTCAGCATCAATGTGCTTAAACTCCTGAATAAGTTCTACCTGGAATTTTACTGCTCTTATTTCTATCCCTAACGCCTTCTTTGTGTATTGTTTACTCTTTCTTGCAATCTGTGTTGCTGGTTTGTCATTTACATTTGTAGTATTCTCCAGTGTGACAACCCCAATATTGCCAGCAAGCTTTGTCGTTGGGGCTTGTATAGAAAGGCGTTCATGATGGACCTTCACCATTCCCACTGTCATATCTGTTGAACTTTTGACGCACTTCCCCATGCCTACTATGGTGGCCCGCTATGTATGTTTTTTTATAGTGACGCCTGGATACATTTATTTTGCGGTAGTATATTGTGTCCACTCACTGGTTTCGTATATTATCCCATGTGGGAATAGCGGTTTCTTAATGTTCATATTACATTGCTTTTGTGTGTGTGTGTGGGTATGTATATATATATATATATATATATATATATATATATATATATATATATACCAACAGCAACTGATAAAAAAGAGCGCCAATCATCAATTAAGATGAATAATCTATACATATGCATATGGAAAAATATATACTCGCAGAGATACTTGACGTTGCCCGGGATTGAATGGTGATCAACGACTGTTTCACACTCAAATATATTTATTGTCAATGAGATCAGTGAAATTGCTCCTTTTGAATCAAATCAATTAATTGCCTGCTCAAATTAGGGACTCATATCAGTGCAACAGGTTTAAGCTTCACATATATCCACACAATGACTTAGTTTATAATCAAATGTCGTCTACATTGGACTGTAGAGTACTTATTGTTGATTTAATAAAAAATTCTTTATATAACAGCTTCAATAAAAGATTGAAATGCAAAAGTCAAGTATTATTCGAGGACATATCGCGGTGCACTTGGAGGAAGCTTCACATGCCCTATCGCGGTGACTTACTCCACAATATACTGTTGTCAACATTGCACTGTAGAGAAAAGCAGATTCCTCGAACACAGATTCTATCCTAGGATTACTCGCTTGTGTAATGCAGTTCCATTGGCCTGCCTCTCGATCGATTATAGTACGGTAGCCTTCAAGTATAATGTACACAATTTCCTTTTTCAATAAATAATCATATTGTACTCAACTTAATGCCATTAACAATTACTACACTAAAACATTACATTCATTAACTCTTATCCTCATGTGTCATGAAGATATTGATAAGGGGTTATGTCTGTGTAAAAATAACTTACATAAACAGAGTGCCAGGCACGTAAAGTAATTTCGTGTGAAATTTCATAAAAATCAGCCCAGCCATTTTCGAGTCCATAAGGAAAGAACCCATATAAAGAGACACGGAAACTTATTTGTATATAATAGTAAAGATATGTGTGTGCGTGTGTGTGTGTGTGGAGAAAACAATTATTATGGTAGGGAGAGAGGGAGAAACATAGATAGATAGAGATTACGAGAAACTAAGAAAGAGAAAGAGAGATAGATAGATGAATAGTTAGATAGATAGATAGATAGATAGATAGATAGATAGAATGAAATAGAGAGAGAAAGATAGAGGGAAATGGAGAGAGAACGATATAATCTCTTTATTAAGAAAACTATTATTGGAAGTAAATCAGGTTATCTATGCTGCGCAGCACTAACTTAAAAAAAAAACTACCGAAAACAATTATGCGCGCTTATATTTTTTTGAAACAAAAATCTAACCACATTCATTTCAGTGAACTAGAGGACATTTTCTTTCATCTGCATATCTAGACAAAAGAATTTACCCGAAATGTCAACTGACATATTAAAAAAAAATCTTTTAACAAGTTAAATGACTCTATCATGTCTTATATCGCGGTTAGTACAGAGAGAGAGAGAGAGAGAGAGAGAGAGAGAGAGAGAGAGAGAGAGAGAGAGAGAGAGAGAGAGAGAGCGGAAATAAAAATCGAAATATAACAGTTGGAAATAAGACAACAGAAATAATCACGAATCTGCTCACTTATGAATTAGAAATATTAGTCTACGAGTAAACCATATTTACGGAAATAAGTAAGGAGAATGTAAATAAAAAAAACCATTTGCTATATAGTATCAACGAACTCTGTGCAACAAAAACGCGAACCCCCATCATATTAGAGAGGAGATTTTTATTAGTGCACAATAACTGGAGTACAACCATAATAATAACTAGCGGGGCCTGCGGAAATTCCACAAAGGACTCATTCATATTTAATATATTTATGTTGGCATTCTGTGGATGTTAAGCGTAAATTGAAACGCTCTAATATTATTGTATCTCTTTTGTTAAAACTGCAAAAGTATTTATCTAAGCTAGCAGTCGTATTACCCAGTCGTGGAGTACGTGTAAATATAATATTTTAATTCTTGTAGATTTCAAATATATTATTATAGAGTTAATGTTCTATCGATTTTTATATATTACAAAGTTTCTCCATATCTATCTATCTATCTATCTATCTATCTATCTATCTATCTATACATATACATATATATATATATATATATATGTATATATATAAGAGCAAATAGGTAATAAATAGTTTATTTTATATATATATATATTTGTTTATTGTTAACAAGGTAGATAGTAACAGCATTAAAAATGATAAAATACATATGTATATACCCACAGAAAACCAACAGACATACATATATACATATATATATAATTTTATGTATACACATACATACAAAAAATACACAAATATATGCACACAGTCATATACTAATATACAACAACGCACACAGACATATACACTTGTGACCTATATTATTCATACCCCTCGGATCTTTGGGATTTCTATAAGAATATTGCTCAAACCAGAAGGTAGACAATATTAAAGGGATTTCAAACAATAAATCAAGCATAACCATTTAATTTAAACTCAACAAATAAATAAATTATGCAAATTTGAAACATTATACAAAGAAAAACAATAATGGCACTAGTTCAAAATTATTCATACCTCTCTTACTAATAGTCAATAGCATGCCCTTTATTCTTAATAACTGCCCGTAACCGTTTTGGATATTTATCAACAAGGTTTTTACAAGCATCAACACTGATTTTTGACCATTCTTCAATGCAGTAATTCTCCAAATCCCTCAAATTTCTAGGTTTCCGCTTTTTAACCTCAGTTTTCAATATGTGCCAGAGGGTTTCGATAGGGTTCAGGTCGGGACTCTGGCTAGGCCATTCCAAAACATTAATTTGATTATCCTCAAACCATTTCTTGACTACTTTGGCAGTATGTTTTGGATCATTATCCTGTTGAAGGACCCAGTTTGGTCCTAAATGGAGCTTCTCCGCATCCTGTCTAATGTTTTTCTGGAGTATCTCCAAATATTGCTCCTTCTTCATGGTTCCATATATCTTAAACAAACTACCTGGACCACTAGCCGAAAAGGAGCCCCAAAACATTAGGCTAACACCATCATGTTTCACCGTGGGTATGGTGTTCTTTGGGTTGTAAGCTTCTCCTTTCTTCCTCCAAACGTAAGAAGCATCCATATGGCCAAACAATTCAATTTTTGTTTCGTCAGTCCACAAAATACTTGAGAAAACGGACTCTGGAGAATTCACATGGATCCTAGCAAACTTTAGACGTGCTGCAAGGTGTTTTCTGGTGTGCAATGGAGTCCTTCTTGGTCTTCTTCGTGTCAGACCATTTTCATGCAGAGTCCTTTGCAATGTTTGCCTTGATATTTTTATGCCAGAAGACTCCAGATTTTCTAAAATGTCCTTAGTAGTGGTGGTTGGATTTGCATTAACACTTCTTACAATATTCCTGGTGGCTCTAGCAGACAGTTTCCTTTTCCTTCCTCTACCAATCAAGTTGTTTGTTGTGTGGTGGCTCTGGAATTTTTTGATCATGCTCTGTACTGTTGCTGTAGGGACCTCAAATTTCTTGGAAATTGACTTGTAACCTAAACTATCCTTATGTGAATTCACAATTTTAGTCCTAAGATCATTACTAAGCTCTTTTTTCTTCCCCATTCTAATAATTTTTATTCTTTTATTGGTTTTCAGTTTATATCATTTTAATTTCTGAAAAATGCAAAAAACGAAATGAAATTAATCAAAGGTGCTATAAAAGCATTCAAAAAAAGAATCAAACAGGAAACAAACAGTCAGAAACTCGATTAATACTGAAAAAATAAGGGGTATGATTATTTTTGAACATTGCAGATTTTATAAATAGCTGTATATTTCTTTTATTACAAGTATCCCGAGATTTTAAAATGACGAAAATGATCAGAAGAGGTTTATTAAGAATATGTATCAATATGGACGTAAACAATAAATTCTTACAAAGTTACACCTAATAAACTCAATTTTCAAGGGGGTATGAATAATATCGGGCACAAGTGTATATACGCACACATAAATATGTATAATTCACATAAACCATATATATATATATAAATACATACGAATAAGAATTATTTGACAAGAGTACAGATAGATGCATACACACATAAAAGCATACAAATGGATTGAATAAAAATTATTAGGGGAGTACACAACAAAGGAGGCTATACATCTTTAAATCTTTTAATTAAAGTTCTGTGTTTTAAGGTTTTTTAACTCCAACTTTTAAAGAGTTCCTACCTAAAATAAAAATCCATTATTCATTGAACATTTGAATAGTCAAGTCGCTGCCTGATGATATCTGTTGTTTGATTGAAACAAGTGGCTGTTTGTAGCAGCGGGATGTGAGCATGTTTATATAACAATAAACAAGTATTATTAGCTCTTTTTATTGAGCACTATCTAACAACCTCGTTGAATTCACTAGTCCATTACTTTTGAATAAAAAACCCGAGTATAAATATATATATATATATGTGTGTGTGTGTGTGTGTGTGTGTGAGTGCATGTGTGTGTGTAAGACATATATACATATATATATATATGTATATATATATATATATATATATATATATATATATATATATATATAGAGAGAGAGAGAGAGAGAGAAGGAGAGAGTTCATTCAGCTATAATCGAAACCAAAAACTTTCCGCGTAAATTATTTTTCGAATACTGTTGCTGTGTCTAACAGTGAATTCTCAAGTAAATCTTTTTCAATGTCCTCGATGTTACTGTTGTGTTCAACAGTAGATTTTTTTCCTTCGAGTACGTTTTTTATTTCAATCTTTCTCGAGTAAGTATTTTTCGTACACCACTCTTGAGTTTATTAGTGGATTTTCCCGCGTAAATCTTTTTTTCTGAATTCTCAAGGCCACTGTTGTGTTTGATAGTGGATTTTATCCTGCGTAAGTCTTTTTTCGAATTCTAGACGCAACTGTTGTGTTTAATAGTGGATTTTATCGTACGTACGTCTCTTTTCGAATTCTTGACGCCACTGTTGTATTTAATAGCGGATTTTTTCTGTTGTGTCTGCACAAATAATTAACAAGAAACGAAAGTAAAGGTATAACAATAATATATTAGGCAACAAAGTTATATGCATATTTACATGTCGTCAGATATAATTTAGTTGGAGATATTCCGGCAGGTGGCGTGTTGCATGACTTACTGGAGGCAACATAGGCGTCTTACCTATTTACCGGTCGTTGCAGAACTCCCCAGTATTGATGATTGATACCTTTATATATCTCACTCACCCACCTATGTTAATTAGTGGGCGTCTCCACAACAGCGAGTATTTGCACGAATTAAAAAATACGTCGGATTTTAATCCGATTAAAATAAACTTTTCACTGGTCGACGGGGCTGCACGCCGAAGAAAAAAAAAACGATTGCAGAAAGCACGACAAATAAAGTGTTAACGAGTAAAGGACATTCTTTTTCACATAGAGGTAAAAAAGAATAGCCAATATTAAATAAATGCTATAAACTCTCTTTCACAGATAAGTAACTTTTTCTATTTTAGGAAAAAAGAGGAAAAAATGTGTAGGATCGACAAGGACTTGAACCCAGTACCCACACGTTACGAAAATTGAAAAATGACAAACGAAATCTACTGCTCTCTATATGAATGCAAATGCCGAATTATTTTCTCACAAAAATTGCTACACGAGGAAATTAATATATGAAAGAAATATTTGTTACGAATTTTTACAGTTTTTTCATAGAGTTGGTACTGTAGCAAAAGTAATTTTTTTTACATGGGGCTCACCACTTATCAAGGCCCGAAGGCCACTCAGGGATAAGGGTTTTGTGTGTACAGTAATCAATGAGATAGTATTGTAGTAATTATTAGTATTGGGGATTTTGATAGAGTGTCTTACTTAAGGGGGCGGTTTGTCAGGAATTTGTTTATGTTGGATTTGAAGACATCCAAGTTGTAGTCAGGTGGGAAAAAGGCAAGCGGCAGAGAGTTCCACTGGCGTGCAGTTCTAAGAAAGAAGCTTTGCTCATGGAATCTACGTTTGGATTTAGGCGCAAATAAAGAGTGGGAAAAATTATTGACAGTCAATTAATTGGGTTGTTTTGTCATATTAAGTAATTCTATACCGTACAAAAAAATCAAAATGGACGAGTTTGTAAAACAAATTTTCGAAATGGTTAAATACCAGCAAAATAAACAAATATAACTTTAAAAAAGGTTAAGAGAAGAGCAATTGGCAATACCGAAACAAAGCGAAAACAAATACTTAAATTTAATAAAACATCTCGAAGAAAAACGAGGAAGAGCAAAGAGAAAAATGAACGAACAAATATTGGAAAAGCAGTCAGATTTAATAAAATTCCTCGAAGAAAAACAGGAAAGGGATAGAAAAGAAATGAATGAACAAATATTGGAATTGAAAAAATTATATTTAGAGGAAGAAAACAAGTCAAAGAAAAAATTAATTTGATAACGCAAGTTTTAGTGAATAAGTACAGCGAAGAAGAAACCAGGACGGCTTTTCCCAAAATACGATCTGGTCAGCTATTGATACATTTCACTATGCTCCTGAGGAAGACCTAACGTTTGAGGCTATTTCAGAAGATGTGAAGACGTTTTTAAGATCGATTGCAGTGCATGGACTGATCAAAAGAAGGTTCGTTTATTGCTACCGAACATAACAAATTTGTGGACTATATTTTACCAAGAAAAAAAAATTGTCGTTTGACGAGGCAGTCAAACTATTAATGGAATTATAGTCCAAAAATAAGCCTTTTACATAAAAGATGGAAATACATGAATCTTACACGTAAGGAGAGTCAGGACTATACGACATTTGCATCTATAGTTAATAAGCACTGTGTAGATTTCAAATTGTCGTCATGAACGGCGGACAATTTCAAATTTAATATTCACACAAGATTTAATAGCCATAAAATACGCCGATATAAGACGCCGTGCTCTAAATAAATTGGAATTAGAACCTGATTTGACGCTTCAGAAACTGTCTGAAGATTGTCAGCGGTTCGTTGCAATGAAGCAAGATTCACGAAACATAGAGGAAGAAGGTATCGCTCACATTAAAAAAAATACACTTAAAAAATAAAGGACACCCGCCCGCCAGCAATGAACAGGCAAAACGAATCCTTCACTAAATTATCAGGATAGACCAAATCCTAGGACTTCTTGTAGAAAATGTATGGGTACAATGCATGACAGTACCAAAGGAAAATAATATATGACCTATGTAAGCGAGCAGGGCTAAAGGCTTCATATTGCAGAGCAAAAGTAGCACAAAAAAAGCTACGTAAAAGCTTCAAAAATAGACCTTTCACCAACAGAGAACATAAGGAAGTATGTTACGGTGGGAATCAGAACTAAAGAAATAAAACTGCAGCTCGATTCGAGGGTTGGATTTATCAATTATAAATTTTCACACGTGGGAGAATATAGTAAAGTCCACGATGAAAAAGACGAATGAAGTCGCAAGGTCGGTAACTGGTGAAAAAATAAATTTGGAGGGTGAGCTAGTTATTAATAGGCCACTAAAAAGAACGACAAAAAACGCTAAAAAAAATTTGTTCTAAGGAACGCAACGAACTTATTCGGGACCAATTGGATTCAGGAATTTGAATTATGGGACTTGCCAATGAGTGATTTTTGTCACAAAGTCCAAAACCTAACGGTCGAAGCCGACAAACTCAAAAAGGATCCCAAAAAATATTTCTCAGAGGTTTTCTTCGAAAAGCTTGGATTCTACACAAAAGTAAAGGCGAGATTCGAATTGCTGGACGAAGCAAAAGCAATATTCCAAAAGCCACGGAGCGTATCGATCGCTTTGAGGGAAAAAATTGAAAAAACTAGTTAATACTGGGATTTTAACCCCTAGTAACTATAGTGAGTGGGCAGCCCCCACCGTATACGTGAAGAAGAATCTAAAGAGATTAGGGTATGCGCGGACTTTTCCACCAGATTGAATGCGGCGCTTAATGACCATCACTAACCGCTACCAAATCCAGACGAAATATTCGCTAAGTTAAAGGGCGGAAAATATTTTTCCAAAATAGACTTAAGCAAGGCGTACTTACAAATACTAGTAGAGGAAGATAGCTCAAAACTTTTGTGTATCTCAACGCACAAAAGACTTTATAAATTCAATAGATTAGCATTTGGTATAAAAATAGCACCTGCAATTTTCCAATAAATAATTGATACTTTGCTAAGCGGTTTGGATTTGGCAATAGGCTATCTGGACGATATTCTTATGCGTAGTCAAACAACATAGAGGTCATGTATTTCAAGTGTTTGACAGATTAAAAGAATACGGCTTCACATTGAAAGAAGCAAAATGCGAGTTTTTTTTTGGGGGGGAACGAATTAAATACCTGGGTCATATAATAGATAAAGACGGGAGGAAATCCGATCCAAACAGGTTCACAGCTATATAAGACATATCAGAACCTCATAATGTAACTAAATTGCAGAGTTTTTTTGGGGATCGCGAACTATTATCAAACGTTCATTGAGCACATGCATGAATTGCGCGCCCCATTAAATGTACTATTAAAAAGGGGAAAAAATGGGACTGGATGCCTGAGTGCCAGGCAGCGTTTAAGAAATTAAAAGATGTATTAGCATCAGATTTATCCCTTACTCATTTCAATCTGACGCAAGAGATTATTGTCGCAACTGACGCAAGTTCTTAGGGGATCCGGGCGTGCATTCTACACAAGATGCTTGATGGGTCCACTAAGCTGATCGTCCTTGCGTCAAGAACTTTACTTCCTACCGAGAAAAATTACTCCCAAATCGAAAAGGAAGCACTGGGAATCATATTCGGTGTTACAAAATTCCACCGATTTTTACACGGTCGTAAATTAAAATTTCAAACTGACCATAAGCCGCTTATATCTATCTTTTGCTCTAAAAAGTTCTGCCAACTTACACAGCGAACAGACTGCAAAAATGGGAGACTATTCTACTGAATTACGATTTCAGTATGGAATTTCTTACATCTGCGAAGTTAAGTCACGCAGACGGATTGTCGCGATTAATCCCGAAATCAAGGGAACCGCTAGACGACACATTAATAGCGTCACTACAAAGTGAAAAGGACGATACACAAATGCTATGTAATACGATCAAGGAATTACCAGACACTTTGGAAGATATAATAAAGGAGGATGAAGAAGACAGTTTCATCAAAGAAATGAAACAAAAAATTCAATCGGATAAATCGGTGTTGGAAGCTTATTCTACGTGCAATGAGGTACTGTTGTAAGAGTAGTAATCCCGACTACACTACAAAAGAAAATTCTAAAGGATTTTCACACGGGGCACCCTGGGGTTACGCGAATGAATAGCCTCATGAGGTCCTCGTTTCCTGGAGGAGTATGGACACTGATATAGAAGGCACGGTAAAGTCGTGTAAGGGATGCGCATTGGAGGCAAAAGCGCCCACAATACAATTTATCCCGTGGTCTAAAGCGGACCACCCATGGTAAAGAATACACGTAGATTACGCAGCCAAACTGGATGGAAACTATTATTTAATAGTGGTAGTTTTTCAAAATGGCCTAATGTATTTCGATGTAAAAGTCCAACAACGGATTTTACAATTAGATTTCTTCACGAATTGTTCGCTAGGGTTAGTGTGGTTCATTTTCTAGTGTCAGACAGTGACACACAATTCACGTCAGCCGATTTTAAAATCTTCTGTGAGGCTTTCCAGGTTAACCACATACCGACGCCAACCTATCATCCCCGATCGAACGGTTAGACAGAGAGGGTTGTAGACACGTTGAAAAGAGCCCTGAAGAAGGCTAAAGAAACATCCTCAGAAAAGGCGTTACAGCAGTTTTTATAAGTTTACCGAATTACACCAAATGAAAGCGCTCCAGCGAAGAATGTTAATGTTCGCAAGGATAATTAGGTTGGCCTTCGAGAAACTTTTACCAAAACAGGTGAAACCGCCAAATACTATAGTTCTTTAAAAGAGGTATTTACCTGGTGAAAGGTATTTTCCAGGTACACAAAATAAAAGCACGATGTGAGAACTAGGAAAGGTCCAGAAAAGGATCGGGTGGATGGTCTATATTATCGAAGGTCCAATATTTACGCACAAGAAACATTTAAACCACATTCGGAAAAGTATAACTGATGACGAAAGACACCACCTGCTGAACAAGAAGTAATGAACCCGATATATGAGTGGAATCAACCTGTCCTATTAATACGACTGGTTTCAGAGACAAAATGGAGACATTTATACCATCTTTAACCGCATGCTACGAACACGTTCCTCTCATTACAATTAAGTGGCTTATGCATTCTTTATGATAAATACATATTATATTTTATACACTTTACACTACTTGTGGTTTCTTTCATTTATAACCACTAGCATGGGTCTACAACAATAATAATATCAGTAACAATGGTAATTATTATAATTATAATAACAGTAACAATAATAACAATAATAATAGCAGTAACAATAATAATAACAATAATAATACTAACAATAATAACAATACCAATAACAATAATAACAACAACCACAACAACAACAATAATAATAATAATAATAATAATAATAATGATAATAATAATAATAATAATAATAAAAATACCAATAATAATAACAGTAACAATAATAATAATAGAAAAAATAACAATAATAATTACAAAAAATAATGATAACAATAATAATACAATAATAACAGTAACAATCATAACAATAATATTAACAATAACAATAATAATAACAATAATAATAATAACAATAATAATAAAAAACAATAATAAAATGATGCGAAAAGGACATATAAATCGAGAAACTGAATCTCTAATAACTGCAGCACAAGACAACTCGATAAGAACCAACCACATCAAAGCAAAGCTCGATAAAACACAAGAAAACAGCAAATACAGACTTTATGGACAAAAAGAGGAAACGATAAACCATATAGTAAGTGAATGCAGCAAACTGGCCCAAAAGGAATACAAAAGAAGCACGACTAAGTGGGGAGGGCGGTGCACTGGGAATTGTGCAAACGGATACATTTTGAACGAACAGACAAATGGTACAAGCATAAACCCGCAACAGTACTCGAAAATGAGGACCAGAAAATCCTATGGCACATGGACATACGGACGGACAAACCCAACCAAGCAAGAAGACCAGATGTCGTAATGATTAACAAGAAAGAAACATCCTGTCTATTCGTAGACTTTGATGTCCCAGCTGACCACAGGGTTAGTATGAAAGAAAAGGAGACACGGAGCAAATGCACAGAGCTAGCCAGAGAGTTAAAAGGAATGATGAAGAAAATCCAAATAATACCGATAATAGTAGGAGCACTAGGAACAATTCCGAAAAACTTTGAACAAAGAATGAAAGAAATTGGAATCAGAGGAATAGCTGCAAAAATACAACGACTAACGATAATGAAAATTGCTGAAATATTAAGGAAAACCTTTGAATGCGGAAATTAATACAAGAATACAATATAATGAAGAAGCGTTACAGAGAATGAAGTACACTGAAGCATCATATCTACAAGTTCTACACCCCATTACGTATCCGTTCCCATTATCTCATCCCCCCCCCCAAATAAGTGATACCAAAGAGCCGAAAATTGTCAAGGAGGATGGAAAGACCGAGGAGAGAGCGCTGACCAGACCTCCGCTGATCAGGAGCGAAGAGAAATGAGACCTGTGGGGGTGGGGGCTTAGTGCCACTCAAATTCCAGAATAGACCAATGACCACTGCCAGCGAGAAATCAATGATAAGAGACTGTTGCGATGACGCAAATTTATTTGCAAATTCTATCGGAGGAGGTGGAGACAGCTGGACGTGAGGGGAGACTTGTTGTCACTCAGCTTCCAGAGAACACCACAGGTTTCCAATCAGATCTTTGATGACTTGTGTGAAAGCTCCATGTGAGCCAATAATAATAATAATAATAATAATAATAATAATAATAATAATAATAATAATAATAATGAAAATCAATTCAACATATTAAATATATTGTATAAGGGAGCAATTGTAACCTCCCCAATGATTTAAAAAAAATATAATTTCTATGCTTCATTCGAGGAAATGATAAAAGCTCGTGGTGCATACATGCAGAATGTGTTTAAATCTACACAAAAAAAAGTAAAAAAGAAAATATAGAAAAACACGTTGCTGTAATGAATATGAAGCTTGAGGTTATTTCGTTTGAAAAAATCAAACAAAATGGCGAACAATTTTCATAACTACGAAGAAATTTTTGGCGCTAAAAAAATGTGAGAAACGTACGCAGATTCAGTGGCAGCTAATTTATTTACATATTTGCCTTTTATTGTTTGGATATGTCGAATATTCGCTCTGTGAGGTGTTGCTCGTCGGTCAATTGGTCAAAATTGCATTTTAATCAATGATGACGCAAATAGAATTACCAACTTATAATTGACCATTGCCCGTTGACTGATGTAATAAAATAAATCTCAACGCCATAAAATGCGTTTTTCACATTTCAAAACCGATTGAGTTTGTAATAATCCTTACACTTTATGTATTATTGGTCCATCAACAAACGGAGGGTGGACCTATAAATTCAGCTTTGATGTTCGTCTGCCGTTCTTTTCTCAATAACTAAGGCTTGGAATTTTTTTTAAAATTTTGTACAAACATTAAACATGATATGAGTAAAAAAGTAACACAACGGATTTTCCGGGAAAACTCAGGTTGTCCCCCCCCCTAAGCGTGCCTTTCGGGTTAAAATTGCTAAAATGAACACTTCTGTGCATATTAAAAAAAAATGATGCCTTGGATTTTTACAAAACTTTCTGAAAAGTTGTCACTAACTGATTTCTATATAATTTTGTTTGTCTATACTTCGCGATAACTCTTGAGTGTCCTAGGGGCTCTTTTAGGGCTCATGAAAACACTTCATTTTTGGGACTATTTAGCAGTTTTGCATGGTGCTAAACTCAAATTTAAATATGTTAAGGCCTTGGGGACTTTTGGAGCTAAATAGGGGAGATGCAAATGATGGACTTAGTAATTTCTTTTTTTTTTTCCTGAAATGTACATATGTTAAGGCCTAAAATTGTACCGTTTGTTCATTTTCACCAGGATTTGACGTCCCCTGGGGGCTTTTGGGGCTATATTGGGGGGGGCTGAATTTAGTCATTTTTTATGCCTCGTTCACTGTGCACTCACGGGGGTCCATACATGCTTCACTTGCTTTATATGGTTTCGGGTCGAGTCGTGTCTTCGTCCGTGGATTATGCGTACCTTATGTGGTAGTCGATTTACAAAATCAAAATGCGTAAACGCGTTTGTGCGCATCTCATCTGGTCTTACACTATCCTGAATAAAAATAAATAATTATAGTTCGGACCAATAGGAAAACTTTCTGAATTTATTTGAAATAGTTTTTTTTCTGTGAGTCACCGTAATCCTTTTAAAACCAAACTTTTTCCTCAATAAATCAGTGAAACCAGTTGGCCCGAGTCTACGAATCGGTTTCGCCGAGCGCCCCACTGTTAGGTGCTCATATCTGCAACATCTCCCTATAATTACACGCTCATAAACAATAGCGAACACACAGACACACAATGGCTGTTTGAATACCTTAATATCGTTTGCACTCTAACTACTCATCAACTGAAATATTTCCAATCTTTCTCGATTATCCTTCTAATACGATAACAAATGAACGTATTAAATTAGTGATAAATGCACCCAAATAAAAGTATTTTTCTACTTACGTTCGCGAGGTATTTATATGTTCTTATTTCATTCACCTAATCGTCGTTTCTTTTCATATCCACTGTTTAAATAAGACGGACCAGGAAAGATAAAGGGAGACGTACGCTAAGTTTCTCTAAGTTTTCTGAGAAAATTGATTTAAAAAAGCGACTATAGTTATCTTGTAGTTATTTGCTTAATTTTCAAATTTAAATGACGTAGATGGACGGACTTTGAAGTAACGTGTGCCGAGATTATCAGTTTTCTACATTATTTGGGTGCCTCGTTCGGTTAGCTTCCAACGGAGAGACTGACTTGGAAAACTTTGTCTCGATCGAAAACGTGACGTCATCTCATATCATCATTGACAAAATTCACACTTAATCTAAATTAATCGCTACTTACTGGCGTAGGGTCACTATTGTGTAACAATTACATACACACTTACAATTGGAGATTAATTTGGTAGTAATGTTTTTTTTAATTTTAAGAGGATCGGTTGATGATTTGTATTGAACCTAATTAAGCTTCAACGTTTAGGAGAGTGTTACTCAGTTTCAAAGATGCTCAGAATGCAATTGAAATTTACTTACAACTAGTAACAGGTCATGGTTTACGGAGCAAGAAATAGATCTTCCCGTGGGTTAAAAAATGAGTACCGTTTGAAATTCTCTGCAGGTTTATCTGAGGAAAATCAGAGATAACACCGAGTGAAACGTTGTGAAAATAACACCCAGGCTGATAACAGTGGTTCGAAGAATCCAAATAATACAACTAAATTGTTTATTTAAAACTTCTGCATTAGTGATCTCGAAAAGTACAAAAACGAAATGATATTTCATAGCAAATCTTACTTATATATTATTTAATTGGAATTCCTTATTGAGATGAGTATTATTTATTAATTTATTTTTTTATTGCGGATCATTATTCTCGTCTTTCTTAGATGTTGTTTCACGAGGTTTCGGCTAATTATTCCTCTGGCCTTCGTCAGGTAGTACCCGCGATGGGATAGGAACTCCGAATGTCCTAACTGAATTCTCAGCAATTACTGTTACCCATAGATGCTGTCATCTCACCACGTTTTGGAAGGTCGTGAAACAACAACTAAAAAGATGAGGATACCAGTCCGCAATAAATAAATAAATTAATAAATAGTACTCATCTTAATAATGAACGTCAATTAAATAATATATATATATATACAATTCGGTACGCATCCAACCATGGAAGATCAGATAATAAATAAACGTAGATTTATAAGACCAAAAACACAATCTTGCTAGCCCTTCGGGACACATGGTGCAGTTGATAGAGACGTTCAATCTCTATGGTTCCAGGTGAGAATTGTCTAAAGATAGCGGTTTCAATCCTACCCACCAGATGCATAATTAGCCAAAACATGGTGAGACGAAAAACAACTACGGGAGGCAGTAATTGCTGAGAATGCAGTTAGGAGGTTCGGAGTTCTTATGCCGTCGCGGTTACCACCTGACGAAGGCCAGAGGAATAGTTGGCCTAAACGCCATGAAACAACAACTAAGAAAGATGAAGGTAATGATCCGCAATAAATAAATTAATACATAAATTATTTATTTACACTTCTCCATAGTGATCTCGAGAAGAAGGACAAAAACGAAATGATTTTTCATAGTAAATCTTACTTGTTTAAAACGTTTTTTGATTTTTGAGATAGGGATTAAATATTTGCTAATTTGATTTTCCGGACTACTGTTCACATCTTAAGTTTTATTCCCACAACTTTTATATTATTATAAAACAGCAAATAAACAAATACTTGTAAACTACACAAATCAGATTAAAATTGCTACATTTATTTATTTAAAACCAGAGATTTTGCATTGTGCTTGATGAGCAGCAGATGATATCGGTTTAAGACAGTGCTGTCGCCAAGCATAATGACGTTGACACATCGGTTCCCGCTGGATCACCAAAGTTAAGCAATGTTAAGCCTGGTCAGTACTAAATATGTGACCATTTAGGACTTCCAGGTGCTGTATATTCTCTCTGCTTATCTCGCATTGTTTCCAGTCGTCCTGGTCTTCTCCTTGCCACTGGAACCAAACAGTATCGATTCAGGAGAGATATAGTTTTGGATTGCGCGACCATTTTCCTCACAATTACACGCACATCTGCCCCTACAGGAATATCCTTTGTCTTTCGAGACTGAACTGAGGCATTGATCGATCGTCGCCAAGAAAAGGGGAATACTATATTATCATCCACAAAAAGGTTCCGCTATATCACAAGTATAACACTCGGTTTGGCGCCTTTGTAAAATATGTTTAAATATGATATTTTAATTAATACAGATTTTGTATTTAAAAATAAAAAAAGCAATTCGTTATTGATTTTATAATTAATATAAAGTAATAATTTTCAAAACTAAAAAATTGATTTTAACTCAGGTGCCATAAGATAGAATCAAAGGCAAAATATTAATTTTTCCAGCGATATTCGATTCAATGTTATCTAATGCAACACGCATGTCAAAACTTTAAAAATTCATAGAGTTTAACGTATACATGTATATTTTCTCATTGCGCAAAGGATATACATTAAGTCGACTTGCATCCACTAAATTCCCATCTTCCGATTTTGACGACTAAACAGCTATTTTCTCCAGCAAAAAAAACCCCCAAAAAACAAAAACAAAAAAACAATCGAATCTGTTTCACAACTCCAAATGCACTGTGTATTATATTTCAAGTCTGTAGACCAAACTTTGACAGTAAACACAGTTTCGCACACGGTTACACGCAAACAAGTCCACTTTTAGAATATATAGATAAAACTTTGCCCAATTTATTTTTTTGTTTGTTTTATTAATTATAATTAAGTCAGTTTCTATTTAACCCATAGTTGGGACCCTAACAGGTACTACCACTCCGAGTCAAAGTGGACCTGGGAGCAATGGCAATTGAAGGGTAGCTCCACACTCCCCAAAGTCCGCAATCTGGGGCCTCACTATTGGATATAGTTTAAGGACATATCCTGGATCGACCAATCTTAATTAGAAACATAAATTAAACCGTGCAACACTCAACAAAGTAGAGAACATCTGTGGCCATTTTTATATGCAAAATGATATAAAAAAAAATCCATTATTTATCTTCTTTTCATCGAATAAGGCACGGTTTTTCCAAAATTATCACTTTCGAGAATTTTTTGCAAAATTAATAACTTTCGAGAATTTTTGAAAAATCTTAGTAATGTGCGCCATGAATTCATGAGTGATGGAGGAACATCTTAAAGGAAAATTGAACACTGGCATGTCAGATTACTGCTGGAATGTAAAAAATAAAAGAAAAAATAGAGAATTACACTTAATACAAGAGGCCAATTATTGTTTAAACTGCCAATTCTGTGTTTTTCATTCATAACCCCCCCCCAAAAAAAGAAAATATATATACATATGAAAACATGAAAACGGTGCCGAATCTAAAGAAATGAAAACGGTTTCTAATCTAGAGAATAAAATAGGTCTTATGTGCCAGGTACATTTTAACCCGAAAGTTATTGATCAGTATTTTCTTCTTTTTTATATTTTTTATAATAGTTATTTTTGGACGAGGTGAGGTTAAGTATATACTTAGAATGAATAAGGAAAAATAGCAAAAGCGAAGGAAAAACTATTAGTACTCAAACAAAAATGAAAGAAAACTGAATAGAGTTACAAAAAGAAGTTTGGTTCATTATGTTTCTCTATTTTCTTTGCTTCTCTGTGTCTGCATTTCCCGTTAAAAAACAGCTGTGTTTAAGATAAAATAAGAACGAATAGACAATTGTAGTGATGTAGAAATGACCAACTTCAACGGAATTTTATAAAATTTTGATATGTATCAATTTAAAAAAATCACTTATTATCATTGTATTATTCTGTGTTTTCTCTCCTTATTTAACCCGTTCGTTATACTCTAAAAAGACAAATAACATTTTTGAAGTCCCAACTCCTTTTAAAGATGCCAAATTCGTAAAATAATCCTTCAAAATGAAACATTTGGCAACCCTGACCAAAAATATGAAAGTGACCTCCCTTTGACTTAGCTTCGTTTTCAAACATTAAAATGATATATGACCATGATTGTAATGATATTAGAAAGAAACTCGTAGGCATTTCAATATGCAGCGGATTTTAACCGAGGAAAAACCGCAGAGAGATCAATGTAAGTTTGTAAATAATGGGTTGTATTATATTAAGAAGTTTCTCGGCTTTCTGAAGCCGCTCTCCTGTGGCTTCTTATCGAGGATTTTGTCTTGTGACGGTTATTCTTAATCGACACTTCAACGCCTCTCTTTCTCTAGCCAAGGTCCGTATTGCCTTGCATGGCTCTTGCTGCGAATTTTTCTTGTGTTAGTGTTTATTTATGTATGTTGTAATGAATGGATTTGTGCACGTGTATGTTAGTATTAGGAATAATCACGTTGACACAACGATCCTCGTTAAATCAGCGAAGTTAAGCGACATTGATCCCGGCCAATTTCAGCTAAGTAGCTATTAGGGATTACTAGGCGCTGTATGCACTTTAGTAAGCATATATACATCGCAGAACCAATCTTGTTACCTCCACTACATCGTACATTTTTAACAAGGGAGCCATCACTAATCAAGGCCTGGACGCTACTCGAGTATAAAGTTTATAACTGTAAGATGGTGAGTGATGTAATGGCGTATTGATTGTTAATTGTTAAAATTGAGTTTAACGGAGCGGCTCGACGAGAACGTGTTTACGTTGGAGTTGATGACGACCATGTCATAGTCAGCTAGAAAGCAGGCCGATAGTACAGAGTTCCAGAGGCGGGCTGCTTTAGAAAATAAGATCTGTTCATGGAATTTTGGTTTAGATTATAGCATAGATGGAGAATGAAGGACATTTCTGATGATGATTGTAGCTAGACGAATTTCTTCCCTTTCTTCTTCCTCATGTCTAAAATCATACAACATTTCTACGAGTTCCCTCCTGAAGAATTCTACATCCACTAAACGGGCTATATTTAAAAGGTCATCTTCAAAGTTAATGTCAATAAGCACTTGTCATAAATCATCTTCATAATTCTTTATTTTCGTATCTTGTGTATTCTCATCCATCTGTTCATCGATTGGTCTTAATCACGCGTGACTTTTTGTTTTGACGAGTGGAGACTCATTCGTGGCAAAAAGAAGGACACAACTATAAATCAAATTTTTTATTAGATTTAAGGTTAAACCAAAACTTACTTTATAAATTTATGAAGAATTACAAAATTTGAAGTCCCCATGAAAAAAGCACTTTTTTCCGGTGGTAATACGCCGTATGTTATGAAAATGTAAGTGTCTAAATACCGACACCACAATTTGTACTTACCCTTTTTAACTCAATTTACAGCCCAGAGTCTCAATATCTCTGCTCAGTCTTAAATGTCACACACACCATTTACTCTCCTCACCAACATATGTCTAATCTATATATCTATAAAAGTGTAATGGTCTCTGTGTGTATGTGTGTATATTTCCCTACCAAACTACTCTGTCAATGTTCAGTCTACAGTGTCGAAATTTGTACATAAGGAGGATTCAGATTTAATTCTGATGAGAAGGAAAGTATTTCTTCGAAACTCCGCGGATTAAGGACTATCCACTTTTCAAGTGTTTCCTTTTCAGATTAAATTGTTTTTAACTCTTTTACAAAGTGTTTTTAACATGTTTTATTAACTGTTTGCTCTTATATATATATATATATATATATATATATATATATATATATATATATATATATATATACATACATCATATTTGTTTTTTGTTTTTATTTTCTTATTATGCTGTGATTAGAAATGTATGTAATCATTTCTCTGTGTAGTTTTGCGGTAAACTTTTGAAGGATAGTTTAAAAAACAAAACAATCACTCATTAACTTTTTCTAGACATACTTATTATAAAATCCAATAATAAACTCTCCTTCAAAGGTAATTGCAAGACTACACACAGAAATGATTACATATGAGGGGCGTGCAATAAGTATTGCCCCTGACCCAATTCCAGTTGTTTGATCTAGCTGAAATTTTGCATGTGCAATTCTTTATATCTCTACGGGTTATGTGGCAAATTACAACTCTGAACTAATTGTGGTTTCTGTTTTACAGGTGTTTAAGCCTGTTGAATGTCGATCAGTGATCCGGTTTTTGTATTTGAAAGGACGCACACCACACTAAACTTTTTATGAAATGAAAAAAACTTATGGTGATAATCCCCCATCCTATGACTTTGTAAAATGCTGGCATCGTGAATTCAAACATGGCCGGAAGTCTGTAGAAACAGCTCCAAGACCTAGTCGCCGCCCTTCTGCCATTGATGAGGTATCTGTCCGTCAAATTAAGGCTGCCATTTTGGAAGATCGACGCATTACTATTCGCCAAATAGCCCAAGATGTCAAGATTAGTACAGGGTCTGTGAAACCTATAATTCATGACCATTTACATATGCATAAGGTGTCTGCCAGATGGATTCCCACGTTGCTCACACCATTCCAGAAGCGAGAACGCGTCGAGTGCTCGAGGATGAATTTGGAGATGTTCCAAGAAGATGAGTCAAACTTCGTCAAAAGTCTGATTACACAGGATGAAAACTGGGTCCATCACTATGATCCAGAAACCAAAGCCCAGTCAATGCAGTGGAAGCACTTGGACTCACCACCTCCAAAGAAGGCAAGGGTGCAGCTCTCCACTGGCAGGATCATGCTCACAGTCTTCTGGAATCAGGACGGAGTAGTGATGACAGATTTCCTGGCAAAGGGTACCACAATTACAGGAGCCTATTATGCTTCACTTTTTAGGAAATTAATGGAGGCTATCAAAATCAAGAGGCGGGGCAAGATCAGCAAAGGTACGCTCCTCCTGCAGGATAACGCTCCGGTCCACAGCTCGCATGTCGCTAGATCAGAAGCACGGGCGTGTGGTTATGAAATCTTGCCCCATCCTCTCTACTCTCCTGACCTTGCACCCTCTGACTTTCCCCTCTTCTTGGCCATGAAGTTATTTTTGAAAGGAAAGCGTTTCCCAGATGATGCAGCCTTGATTTCTGAAGTCACGTCGTGGTTGGTGGACCAACCTGGGGTGTTCTACAAAAACGTCTCCAGAGCTGCACCAAACGATGGGAGAAATGCATAACACTGGGCGCTTCCTATGTAGAGAAACACTAATAACTGTGCCAAGTTTCGTTGCTCTAATGCTATGGGAAGTGAGTCAGGGAAATTACTTATTGCACACTCCTCGTACATTTCTAATAACACCATAATAACAAAATAAAAACAAGTATGATAATTTGCTTCTTCTTATGCGCATCCAGTGTTTGCAGTCCAGAATAGCTAGACGAAAAATTAAAATAACTTAGAAACACTTTAAAAACCTATAATATAAAACCCATATATATACACACATATATATATATATATATATATATATATATATATATATATATATATATATATATATATATATATATATATATAATAGAGATCGTAAAGTCACCTGATTTAACGGGCAAAGTAGGCGAAGAAAATGCCTATTGATTATAGTCTTGATACAAACAAAGCTATAATTTGGAGGAAAATATTCAGCAAAAGGAAATTTACAGGAGCGTACTGATCTCGAAATGAAATTACTCGAGAGCAAAACTCTATTACAACGAGATATCAAAACTGAATTATTAAAGATTACTAGACTAAAGACTAAAACGAACTGTAATAAACACATAAGGGTATTTATCAAACAATTTGAAAAGCACATGGCATAATAGTATTTATAAAAAATGTCGGAGACTAGCAACATCACAGCTGTGAGATAGGAAGAGGTTTAAACGATGGATAAAAAGTGAGGTCAATCTATGTTTCTATATAATTACTATCATTTTTAATGCACTTTTGAAACGAATTTAATGATACATCTTCTGGCACACATTCCTAACAGAGTTTGTTGTCTTAGAGTCTTGTACCGTCAATATCCGCAGGGAATATGGACTGGAATAGATACATTGAGAGCATTGCCAAGGCTGCTGCAAGGAAGGTTTGCTCCCTCTACCGTGGTAGAAAACTACTTACGCCTGACAGATTCCTATACCTCTATAAGGCCACCATTCGCCCATGTATGGAGTACTGTTGTCACATCTGGGCTTGTGCATCTGCTGCTTGTCTCTCGCTCCTGGACAGGGTTCAAAAGAGAGTCGCCAACCTGATAGGTCCTGAACTGTCCCATTGACGAGATGTTGCATCCCTCTGCCTGTTCTACAAATACTTTAATGGTGAATTCTCTGACGATCTGCAAACACTTGTACCTCCCCGACGTAACTACCCCCGACAAACCCGACAAGCTACTAAGTCTCATCACTTTACAGTAGAGATCCCTAGGTGCAAGAAAGCCTTTTACTCCAATAGTTTCTTCCCCAGAACTGCGGGTCTTTGGAACTCCCTTCCGGGATTCTGCTTTCCCAACTGCACTGATATGCTGAAGTTCAAGTGTAATGTTTACAAACATCTTTCTACTCATATCCCTTCATAATGACCCTGCTAATTAAGTCATTGATAATAGTCCCCTGCTTCAAAGTAGCACTGTGCCTTGTTTGTGGTGAAAATTGATTAAAAAATAGGAAGATGAAACATTTAGGTTAATAAATGCATAAGGCCAGTCATCATAATGCAATTTACAATTCTCTCTGATCTATTCGGGCGCAATGAAAAATAGGAGGCATTACTTTTGGAATACATGTCATTAACTTCTTTGCGTCCAACCTCATCGCTTCGCCCTCGAGTTCTACCGGAATGAAATTACACAGCTGGAGACACATTAGCAGAAATTGCTGGACGCCGATAGCGATTACGTCGAAGTCTATAAGTTACACATACTGTGAAAAGTTGAGTATTTTTTCTTGAAAAGCTGACAGAAGTTTTTTTTTTTAATTACATTGTATTTTAAAACAAGATTCAATTTTGTGTTATGCTGATTAATCGGACTATTATTCTCATCTTGGGTGTTATTAGCTACACGTTTCGGTCGATGCAATCTGCGACCTTCTTCGGGTGTTGAAAACACGCTTCTTTTTCTCTGCTAAGGAAAAGTGGGTTCGCTCTGCATTACAAGAATTCGAACTGTGGGTTTGAGGATGGGTCTGTAGATTATAAAAAAGTTTCAATCTTCAGGGGTCACTAAGATATTTTTCATTGGAGTTACCCCCCCCCTTGCACTGTGTTAAAAAATACGCATGGCTATCGATTCTCTATTTTGTAAAACATTTTTTCACTAATATTGGCAATTACTATAGATATACCGATGAATTTAGTAATAGGAAAGCCTTTAAAAATATCTTAGTGACCCCCGAAAATTGAAACTTCTTTATGATCTACGGACCAACACTCAAACCCACGGTTCGAATTCTTTTAATGCAGAGCCAACCCTCTTTTTCTTTTGTGGAGAAAAACAAGCATGTTTTTAACACCTGAAGAAGGTCGCAGGTTGCAGCTACCGAAACTTTATGCTAATAACACCCAACATGAGAATAATAGTCCGATAGCTCAACATACCACAAACATTCATATCTCAAGAATTCAGAATTGCATGATACCATTCAATTCAATTTATTCGGCATAGGTTAAAACAGTACCTGTTTAGTCGCTGTTAAAAAGGGTGCGGGAAGAGAAAAAAAAGAAGCAAAGCAAACAAAATGGAAGGCTTAAACTAATCCGTTGTTGGTGCGGCGACAATCTCAAGCGGCAGTCTATTTCAAGGAGCCAGTATGCGGATGAATAATGCGGTTTTGCCGAAATTTCCTATGAAACATCTTCAAGGTGTGTCCTTTCAGTCCACGTTCGGATGCCGGAGTGAAAAGAAGGGTCGTAATGGCCATGGATGGAGTTATATGCTAAAATTATGTCGGTCCTCAGTCTTCAGCAAGGAAAGATTCAGCCGCCGCAGACGGGTCTTCTAAAGAAGGTCATGAAAAGTTCACTCCGACCAGGTCGCTAGCCTCTGTACTAACTCCAAATGCTGAATGTCACGAACCAGGTATGAAGATGACGCCAAGTTGCAATACTCAAACATATGTCCAACGATCTCTGAAGTAAGTTAAGTGAAGGAGGGTTTTTAGGAGTAAAACGGTTCCCCTTGCCTTGTTGAAAGCCTAAATACAATGACTCGAAGGCATGAATGTGATGAGTAATCAGAATTTTCAAAATCTTGGGTGTTAACATGATATAAAATGTGTTCATTTAATAAGAATTTTGAGAATAAATGATCGCATATAATCATAAAATCACATTTATATTTTGAAAGAATACGATTTTAGAATGAAATATAATATGTATTTTGTGTTTTTATTATTATCCAAAATACTTCCAAGCATATCATCAAAAAATCTTTATTTTATACATTATTTTTAAATTTTCGTTTCCACGTTGTACACCTGCTTATTAATTACTTGCGCGAGATTGAATTATGATCAACGTATGTTTCACACTCCCATATTTTTATTGTCATCGAAATCGGTGAAATCGACCATTTTTCAATCAAATCGATTAATTTCCCGCTCTAGTTGAGGACTCATCGCGATTCATCGACAGAAAGCTTCACATGCTTCCTTGCTTTGATTTAGTCCACAATATAATCTACATTGCACTGTAGAGAACCTAGTGTTGATTTTATAAATTATTTTTTATATATAATTGTCTGAATTTAAGCTTAAACTGCAAAAGTAAGGATTATGCTTTAGTTGTGCTCTAAAAGAGACAATCATTTCAGCAGCGCCCATCTCGTATCAAAGAATATACTGTTAATATTAGATATCTGGCCTTACTACTTGTGCGGTGATAATGATTTAAATTAAGTGGAAAATGAAAAAGTCAAATATCATGGTGTAATTGTGTTTTAAAAAGAAACATTCATTTAGAACATGCCCCTGTCATATGAAAGAACCTACTGTTGATTTTATATGCCGGGAATTTGGAATTGTGTGGTAATAAAACTTCTTAAATGCGTTAGTGGTGTAAGGCTGTGTAAGGTGTTTACTTTGGTCAAAATCGGCCGTACCTCATTTCAATACATTATTTCGATTATCGATTATTGGTACTTATCGAAGAAATCGGCCCAGTTGTTTCCGAGCCCATAGGGAACAAACTCACACACAGACACACGCATATACTTACAGACGGACAAAGTGCATTTTATATATATTCTAACCTGGATGCCCGGCGTTGCCCGAGTGCTTGGAGGTATGCGTTTGGCAAAAAAAAAGAAAAGAAAAGTGGTAGTAGGCAGGCAGGCTCGAACCTGTACCGAGAAGGAGGAAAAAGTATTAAAAAAAAAACAACAAAAAAAGAACGTTACGTATTCGCTGTTGCGCCCAACGCTAAACTGGAAATGATGTAAGTTTAAATAAAGGCTCGTCAATCGAAAATAGGGGATGACTTTCGAAAATATCGGCAAACAAAGCGGCCCCTCCCTATAGATAAGTACCCAGTTGAGGGTGAAAAGGTGTTAATGTTTTTGGACAATTTTTCGATGTTTGTCGTCCAAATAGTGGAGCTTAATAACGATATCGATCTCATGAAAATCCGTCGCCTTTGTCGAAAGTTTTAGGCATACATACATACATACATAAATGCATACATTAAAACAGACAGGTAAGATTTATATTTTAGACTAGAGATTTTCAACCTTAAACACTTGTTGTTTTTAATTGAAATTCTTTACGAACTTGTTGTCATGAAATATCTTAGATCAACTTAAAATGAATTATAGTAATATACAAATGACATTAAATATTAGGGTGTTCTAAAAGTAATGCCTCTTATTTTTTATTCCCTCTGAATGGCTCAGAGGGGGTTAACAATTGCACTGTTATGATGACTGACCTTATGCATTCAAGATCAGAAAAGTTCATCACTCCGTTGGAGATATTGAATATGTAAGACTGGTAGAAAGTAAACCCGATCATGGACGTGTGTCAGAAGCAGAGATGCGTCATTGAATTCCTGGCATAAGTGCATTGAGTATGGACATGAATATGTAGAAAAATAAAATGTGGAGTAGCAAAGGTCGCTTATTTTAATGGTACAACTCCCGTCTTGTAAGGTGTTCGAATGTTTTAGTTAAAAAATAGGTTTTACTTTTTCAACAACCCTTGTATATTTGTATAACAGGTTTCCCCCTCTAAAGTAATTAGTTCCGAGTTGAAGTCTAAAACAAGTGAAGTATGTATGCCCACCCCCCGATTGCAAAGTGAACGAGGCATAATAAAAGACTAAGTTCAGCATTTTTCCTACCCCCTATTTATCCCCCACATTCCCCAGGGGACGTTAAATCCTGGTAAAAATCAACAAACGGTGCCTTAATATATGTAAATTTGAGTTCTGAACCATGCAAAAAAAGAAATGGCTAAGTCCATCATTGACTCCCATTTAGCCCCAAAAGTTCCAAAGGCCTTAGAATATTTAAATTTGAGTTCAGCACTGCTAAATAGACATACAAAGAACGTTTTGGACAAATATAGTGAAATAGTTTTAAAAAATGAGTGTTTTATTAGCCCTAAAAGAGTCCCTTGGGCACACCCAGGAGTTATCGCGAATTTTAGACACACAACAGTATATAGAAATCAGTTAGTTACATGAAAACCCAAGTCATTAATATTTTTAACTAGCGGGGGTACCCGGCGTTGCCCGAGTGTTTGTTTCCGAGACGGGGGGGGGGAGTTTTAAAAAATGTTATGGTAGGTAAGTAGGAAGGATCAAACCCGGAGTCATGAGTAAAAGTAGGAAAATAAAGTGTGAAAAAAAAACAAAAACATCTGCAACGTTAACAGTTCGGTCACCAAGAAAAGTCCATTCCAGTTGTTTAGGAAACAATAAAAAAAACGACTACGGTAGGTCGGCGCGAACGTGAAAATATAATGTGAGTTGTCCAGCACGCTAACCACTACGCCACTGAGCACTGCAGCTTAGTTTAGTGATTTTAAATAACTTCACATGAAAGAACTACGAAATCAAACCGGTGTTCTCTTCTCAACTGTTCCTTGTGAACGATCCCCAAACGGTGTTAAGTGGTGGCAGGGGGAGGAGGAATTTATTAGAGAGAAAATATTTTTCCACTTCCATTGATCTTAACCGATTTTGGCCGTGACTTCTCAGCAGAAAAAGTATAGAAATCTAAGATTATCGAGGAATTTGAGAAATAATAAGCCTATAACACACCTCAGATATTGTTCTGCCGTTTGTGCATATTATATTTGCATGAAATATCTGGATTTTTAATCCTATTAATGTCAAAATCCGACGGGAAAAATGAGTTCATTTTATTTATGTAGAGAAGAGATTAGCACAAAAGTTTTGGCCATTTTAACACGAAAGGCACCCCTGGGGGGGGGCAACCGGAGTTTTTCCGGAAAAACCGTTCTGTTACGTTTTTTTACTCATATCATGTTTGTGCAAAATTTCCAAAAATTCCAAGACGTAGTTATTGGGAAAAGTGCGGACCGACGAAGGGACGAACGGAAAAGGATTAATTTACAGGTCTACCCTTCTTTTTTGGGGGGTACCAAAATGTTGTTTTCCTAATTTCCCCTAAATCTTAAACGCAAAAGTGGTACAATTATACCGTCTTAAAACGGGTATTCTTCTTGTTTAATATTAAAGAGATTAGCTCTGACAAGCCGTCGTCTGTTGTTCACACATTAGAGATACATGTGTGGAAAAAAGAGGCGCATTTAATGCGATAAGTTTACAAATATCGATCTAATTTTTTTTTTTTTTTTGCTGGATTTCGGAGTCGGTTTGTGTACGCAGCCGAAAGAGTTGATTTATTGTGCACAGACGGAAATAATATGGCATTCGCGCCGTCAAGCACAAAAAAAAATCAGTTACCGCCAGTTACATTTTTTTCGTAAGAAAAACGCAGGAAATGAGGGATAGGCTTGTCTGAATAGCGTAAAGAGATATGTGTTACAGCGAGAGTTACACAGAACTTAAACTGGAATTTCCATGTAGCAATATATATATATATATATATATATATATATATATATATATATGAACAAATGATTAATAAAACATGTTAATAGACATCTTGAAAAAGAGTTAAAAACATTTAATTTTAAAAAGGAAGCACAAGATAAGTGGATAGTCCTTAATCCGCGGAGTTTCGAAGAAATACTCTACTTCTCATCAGATGGAAGGAATTAGCAAAATGCGGGATCGGATTTTTCATGTAAAAGTATTTAATGAAACTACAAGTAAGTCATAGATCTTACTTGGTTAAAAAAGGGTGAGGTAAGGGGAATAGGAGGTAAAAGAAAAATGATAAAAAGATTTATCATGAATGGATAGTCGGGTGAAGGGTAAAAAATCCAAGAATGGTAAAATCCAAACACACACACACACACATATATATATGTAGTCATCGACATACAGTCCTGTTTCGTTGTATCACAACTCATCAGTCCCGCGAGACTAGCATCTCTCCCAAGCCAAGGATTGAACCTAGAATCGTCGAGTTGACAGTCGGCAGTTCTCCCACTCGACCATAGAAGCGACGCCCGCAAATAACTCGTCGGAATGTCTATTTAAATAGACATCCGCCATCACTTTTACAGTGCTCAAACCGCCTGTTTGTAAACAAACAAACGACGAGCTTCGCATTTTCAGCCAATCAAGTAGCGGGTGAGATTGTTTACGACAATACTCTACCCAAAGAGGGGGGCTTAAAATATATTTGTAGTCATATATATATATATATATATATATATATATATATATATATATATATATATATATATATATATATATATATATATATATGGAATTTTTAAAACCAAAAGCAATGATGAAAAGACCGGAATCACAAGCGTAAAGAAAAGGGAAAACAAACAAACAAATAGACGGGTATGTTGGAGTAGAGAAATGTCTAACTGTTTATTATTTTATCACTCCTCCACTTGTTACATAATTAATTTGTAACCAAGTAATTGGTATGTCCGGTGTATATAAAGTCCGTTGTTGGTATGGGACTTTGATTAATTTCCGGAGAAATACATCCCCTTTTCAAAAAGAAAACAAAAGCGATGTGACCCAGGATGAGCAAAGAATGTCTAAACCTCCCATACTTTTATTAACATAAATTACAATTTTAAGTTCAGTTTTCATGATTTCATGTGTGTGTGTTTTTTTTTTTACATCTGGAACACGTTCTGTATTTCAGGCTTGTATCTGTAGTTTATGTGTGCTAGTCTCTGCATTCAAGTGTTTTCCTTAGTATTTAAGCCGTTTTCAGCATTATTATACTTTGTATCTTCTTAGCCATTCCACTGATTTTTATCTCGCCCGTTCATTTTTCCAAAGTTTTTCAGTATTGTTCCTAGTGCTCTTACTATTACTGATGTTATTTTGACGTTCTTCATCTTTCATATTCCTTCGAGCTCTCTAGCCAGTTCTGTGTATTTGTTCCGCTTCTCTGTCTCACTCTGTAATCTGCTGCAATAGAAAGAAATCTACAATCTAGCAGGACTTTTCTTTCTTGTTAACTATTATGATACCCGGTCTCCTTGCTTAGAGAGATATATTCGTTTATATATTTATATCTCATAAGATTTTGTGACTTTCATTTTCTAATACTGATGCCGGTTTATGTTTGTACCATTCGTCTGCATAATTGCAAGTGCCCTTACTTTTCCACTTGATCGTGTCTATTTTTATATTCTTTTTAAGCTAGTTTGCTGCATTTACGTATTATATGGTTCATTATTTCGTCTCACTGTCTGCAGAATTTGCATTTGCTGTTTCTCTGTGTCTTGTCGATTCTTGCTTTGGTGTGGTTGGTTCTAATAGCGTTATTTTGTGCAGCTTATGTTAGTGATTCAGTTTCCTTATTTACGTTTCTTTTTGTAGCCATTTCCAAATGTCTTCGTTAGTCTCATTATTTGTAATCCTTATAAGTCATCCGTGTAAATGTTTCTCTTCCCATTTTTCTTTCCTTCTTTTTCTGTCTTGTTTGTTTCTTCTTTGTCTTTTGCTGCGATAATTATTCTTTTGATGTATTTTGCTATTTTGCATTATGTATTTTGCTAATTTTTTTTCTGTCATGTATACATTCTTTACTACAAACTATCCCTCTTCCTCCGTCTTTCCTTGTCACATAGAGTCGTTCAGTATCATCCTTTGGGTGTAGTGCATTTTACATTGATATGGGTTTCCTGGTCTTCTGGTCGAGATTCTTCAATTCTTCTTTGATCCAACTTATAAACGGTCCAGAATATCTTACTTTAAAGCCCCTTCAGTTTTTGACAGATTATAGATACCCACGTAGAGGTACCTACGCGTGACATTTTTTTTTGTGGCAGGAGGTGCGCAATCTCCAACCACACCTATTCTTAGTCGACATTATTAAATACCAGTGGCAAGTGAAATGTATGTACACGACGACTGGAAACAAATACCGAGATAAGCGGAGAGCACATAAATTGCCTAGAATTCCCAAATGGTCACCCATCTGGTACTGATCAGTCTCAACGTTGCTTAACTTCAGTGATCCGACGAGAACCGGTGTGTCAACCCGATTATGCCGTATATTATAAGAATATACTACTAATGACGCTGCCTATATGTTTATTCCTTTAATTAGGTTTCTACTATATAGTTTAGTTTCGAGGATTTTTTTTGTTCGTCTGAGGTATTCTTTTCCAATTTTCTATTTCATTCCAGCACTCCCAAGTATTTGTAACTACCGTGTTCACCTAGTGCCTTAATCCCTGTTTGATTGGGTAGTATCATGCCATTCTGTTGCTTCTAGTTTTCCCCGAATCATGGCAAGCAGTGCACACTTTTCTGTATCGAATTCCATTCGGATATCCTGACTAAAAATTCGGGTTGTGTTTCTTAGGGTCTCTAATTCTGTTTTTGCTTTTGAAAACAGTTTCAGGTAATCTATGTACATTAAGTGGTTCTATTATTATCGTCATAATCATCTAAATATTAATACGATAGCGTGTGTTATTTTCTATTTCACGCATACACTCGGATCGTTTAATTGTTATGTATTTCCATTTCTTGGCATGAATAATTTTACCAAGAATTCTTCTTTGGGTTTCGGTTTCGATTATAGCTGATGGCACTGCAGTAATTTATTATTTTTATAATAAATAATTTTATGAAGAATTCTTCAGAAGTGTTAGTTTCGGTTTCGATATATATATATATATATATATATATATATATATATATATATATATATATACTAGCATTTCAGCACGGCGGTGGCCGAGTGTTTGCATGCGTCTGTTGAACAAAAGGAAAATGTAGTAGTAGGAAGGCAGGCCTGAACTCGTACCGCGAAGGAGGAAAAGAACGAGGTAAAAATCTTACGTCTATGCTGTTACGACCACCGCCAAAGTGGAAGCGACATTTTTTTTTAAATTAAGGCTGGTCAATCTAAAGGAGAGAATAACTTTAAAAGATATCGGCGAAAAAAAGTGATCCCCCCCTGTAGAAAAGTGCCTAGTTGAAGGGGAAGATATTAATGTTTCTAGCCAATTTTTTCGATATTTGTCGTCTGAAAGGTCGAACTTAAAACGATACTGATCTTGGTAAAATTCGTCGCCTGTATTGAAAGTGTTTGGAAGACATGCAAACATATATACATACATGCATTTATATATTAGTAACTAAAAATTTACGACCCAAACCGCTATCTCTGAATACCCTTTATGTAAAATTTCAAATATTTAGACCAGAAATTGTCTGGGTAATTTGAAAGAGACTGCAGAGGTCAATTTTTTTTAACTTTGACCTTTTTGTTTGATCCCTTAAAATTTATTGTTTTGGGCTCCAATCTAGTTTTTATGTTAGACCCATGTCCAAGGAACCTATGTCTAAAATTTCATGTGTGTAGACCTAAAATTGTCGGAGAAGTTTGGTAGAGTTCTCAAAGGTCAAATCGTTTAACTTTGACCTTTTAATCGCCAAATTTCTTGCCCATAACATCGATTTTGCCACATCTCAGTACCCTGTATATCAAATTTCGAGTCTGTAGACTAAAAATTGACAAAGTTATAACGTAGGGAAATGTGCACATACTGACACGCAGACACACACACAGAGGCAGACACTTTCACTTATATATATATATATATATATATATATATATATCGACACCCAAGATGGCCAACTTGTAACAACGTGGGGATTAAATTTCATTTCCCCTACACCAGATTTATCATGTATAAAATCAATGTTTAGTTGGTAACATCGAATGGAAACAACATCTGATGAGTTGGTGAGAAAAGGAGACTTTTATGAACACATGAAATCATAAAATTACCCTCCCACTAACGAAACAGCAGTAATGAATCAATCCAAGATGAAATAAACAAAAGTTAGAAAAAAAGAAAAAATGTAAGTCTTTGAATTTCAACAACGTTTTGTACTATATTGTACTGCATATTCATAAGTTTTTATTTCGGTTTAGATTCAAGCTAATGCACTAAAGTTATATGGATATATATTTTTTATTTTTGAAATTGCAACTTTATAATATATAAAAATCGATAGAACACTAAGTGTATAATAATATATACAGAATCCGCAAGAATTAAAATAGCATTATTAAGCGTACTTTACAACCGGTCTTTGACGGGTGTTCCTTCTAGCTTAGATAAATATTTTTGCAGTTTTATCAAAAAAGATAATATTCGGGTCTCTCTATTTACACTGAACTCTTACAGAATGCTAATATCTATATTTTACATACGAAGGGTGTGCAATAAGTAATGCCCCTGACCCACTTCCTATAGCAGTAGAGCAACGAAAATTGGCACAGTTATTAGTCTTTCTCTATATAGGAAGCACCCAGACTTATGCATTTCTCATATCGTTTGATGTAGCTCTGGAGACCGTTTTTATAGAACATCCCAGGTTGGTCCACCATCCATGACGTGACTTCAGAAATCAAGGCTGCATCATCTGGAAAATGCTTTCCTTTCAAAAACAACTTCGTGGCTGGGAAGAGGTGAAAGTTAGAGGGTGCAAGTTCAGGAGAGTAGGGAGGATGGGGTATGATTTTATAACCACACACCCGTGCTTCTGATCTGGCGACATGAGAGTTGTGGACCAGAGCGTTTTCCTGCAGGAGGAGGGTACCTTTGCTGATCTTGCCCCGCCTCTCTTGATTTTGATAGCTTCCCTTAATTTCCTCAAAAGTGAAGCATAATAGGCTCCTGTAATTGTGGTACTCTTTGCCAGGAAATCAAGTTTATCATTTTTATTATTTTTGGTTCACTATTGTAGCCCGGTTAGCGTTTGTCACTCGTGTGGATTAGTTTCCGCATTCGAGGATTTTCCTTAACCTGTAATCAGTTTCTAACATTAACGTTCGCTCCATAGCCTCAGTCTGCTCGTCGATTCCAATTTTTTTTACTTTATTCAGTAGGAGTTTTCACACAGACCACCATAAAATATTTCTCTCTGAGAACAACCTCTAGTATTTCTTGAAATTTGAGTAATAAGTCTCCTTAGAATTCCAGTACTCTCCATCTCTTTCGATAACATTTGCAAATAGTAATGCGTCATCGCAACAGTCGTCTATCACTGATTTCTCGTTGGCAGCAACCATTAATATTCACTGGAACTTTGGTGGCTATAAGCCTCCCAAGGCCCTTGTCATAAAATATGGTGGCTATAAGCCTTGTCATAAAATATTTCTCTCTGAGAACAACCTCTAGTATTCCCTGGAATTTGAGTAATAAGCCTCCTTAGAATTCCAGTACTCTCAATCTCTTTCGATAACATTTGCAAATCAATATGCGTCATCGCAACAGCCGTCCATCACTGATTTCTCGTTGGCAGCAACCATTAATCTTCACTGGAACTTTGGTGGCTATAAGCCTCCCAAGGCCCTTGTCTTCTTCGTACTTATCGAATGGAGGTCTGGTTAGTGCTTTCTATCTTAGGTCTTTCTATCTTCCTTCACCCTTCACGATTATTTAGTGTGGCACCAGTTTATACGGACACTACATTTATTTTGGAGGCGGGGACAATTATATAGTTTCAGTTTTTATGATGTCATATGAGGTTTCGTTGCGTTTTACCTCTGGTGCATTTTCTATATGCCCGTCTAATATGCTTTAGTCTCTACATTAAAGTGTCTTCCTTATCAGATGTTTTCATTATTGGGGTGCATTGTATCTTTCCAGCAATCCCTCTAGTTGCAATCTCTCCAATTTCTTTTTTTTCTCCAATTGTTACTTGTGCTCCAAGTATCATTAGCGTAATCTTGATTTTCCTCATCTTCCATATCCGTATTATTATTATTATTATTATTATTATTATTATTATTATTATTATTATTATTATTATTATTGTTATTATTATTATTGTTATTATTATTGTTATTATTATTATTATTATTATTGTTGTTGTTATTGTTATTATTATTGTTGTTATTGTTATTATTTTTATTATTATTATTGTTATTATTATTTTTTTAATTATTTTATTATCATTATTATCATTATCATTATTATTGTTATTGTTATTATTATTATTGTTATTATTATTGTTATTGTTGTTATTATTATTATTGTTATTGTTATTGTTATTATTATTATTGTTATTGCTATTATTTTTATTATTTTATTATTATCATTATTATTATTTATGATTATTATTATTTTATTATTATTATTATTATAATTATTATTATATGATATTATTATTATATTATTATATTATTATTATATTATTAATAATAATAATATCATATAATAATACTTATTATTATAATTTTAATAATTATTATATGATATTATTATTATATTATATAATAATAATAATAATAATAATAATAATAATAATAATAATATACGGCATATTCACGTTGGCACCCCTGTTCCCTTAGGTCACTGAAGGTGAGAATGTTGAACCTGAACAGTACAGAAGTGTGTAACAATTTGAGAATTTCAGGCGCTGTATGTAGTTTCCGCTCATCTCGAAATTGTTTCCAATTAACCTGGATTTCTCCTTGCCACACTGGACTCAATCACGTTCCATTTATGAGAGGTGATTGCGCAACGCTGGCCTCACAATTACACGCGCAGTGACCCTCATAAACGAGTATTGATTGTTTTTCAAAACTGAACAGTGACGACGATTATTATTATTATTTTATTGTTACTATTATCATGTTTGTTATTGTTGTTGTTAATAATAATAATAATAATAATAATAATAATAATAATAATAATACGTATTTCATCAACGACTATGATACAATATTTGTAGTTTCAGTTACACATATACACTTGCGCTCATTTATAATAACACTAGATTAATACCAGTCCTAGTACAGATAAAATTAAATTACTGAGCAGAGCTGCTTCCCTCTACTTCTTTACACTTTTTCGGGGATAAACCACTATGTCAAGAATTCTTACTCCATATTTAAAAGGATTTATAAAATGATTTTCATTCTAGAAAATGACTAAAATCTAATTTAAATTGATATATAATTACTAGAGCTAGGACAACAGCATATTCTTTTCACTGTTTTGACTCTCGAGTATATATCCGACACAGACACAATTAATAAAACAAGAACCACGTCACTCTACATTAAAAAAAACATATAAGATATCTATTGATATATACCTGAGAATCAAAACAAGAAAAAGAATATGCTGTTGTCATAACCCTAATAATTACTATGGGTTTAGTTTACTCCAAATGTGAAATATATCAATATTCAAATGTTGGGTTGGGCATATATATCCTTAAAAAACTTTTTACAATACTCGACAGAAACGGGAACTTACAGAATATTCATTAATCTCTATCATTATATCGAGAAATCCCGATGTCCGTGTGTATGTCTCCGTGTGTATGTCTCTGTGTGTCAATGTGTGTGAGTTCGTTCAATATGAACTAAAAAGAAACAAAAAACCTGTACACCTCAAAAGCTAGTGAACTCGATCTCATCCCGGGTGTGCTATTAAAACAATACTCCTTTGAAGTTGCTTTAGTCTCTCCAAACTTAACAATAAATGCCTTAATGAATCTTGCTTTCCTGACTGCTAAAAACTGCTTCTGTGGTACCAGTCTTCAAAAATCCTGGCGAAAGAACTGATCCATTAAATTATCGCCCCATTAGCTTCCTCCCACGTTTCGTCAAAATATTTGAGTCTATAATTAATCAAACTTTTATCCATCACCTTACAGTTGCTAAACTTCTGACCCATCAACAATATGAATTTAGGAAAGCCCGTTTTACAGCAGAACTGTAATCTCTGAACGTATATACCATACACCGAACAAAGCAGGGGAAGATAGAGCGGTAGACCTAGATATATCTTAGGCTTTTGACGATGGACTTCTCAGAGAAATCAGATCATACGGTATCACTGGACGAATACTAAATAGTTTTTTCTCAACGGTTGTACATCTAAATAATATGATATAAATGCAAGTTTACCTCAGAAGTCTATCGTTGGACCTTTATTATTCCTAATATTCATAAATGACCTCTCTGATAAAATTGTCTCTGAGATGGATATATTTGCCGATGGCATCACGCTCTATAACAGACACGACGGGAAAATGAATGAACACATATCTAACGAAATGGCAGAAACATTAGATTGATACCTCTATTCTGTAGTGGAATGGAAACAAAAATGGATGGTCACTTTCAATGCTGCCATGACTAAACTTGTTTCCCTCAATAATTACAAGAAACATTCTCAACCACTAATAGCTATGGCTAAAGATGCAAAATTATTATTATTATTATTATTATTATTATTATTTTCTTGTTGCTATTATTTTTGTTATTATTATTGTTGTTGTTAACAAAAGTACTTCTTTCAAACTCCTCGGCTTAACATTCACAGGAAACATTAGTGGCGCAGATGCATTAAGAGCATTGCCAAGGCCGTTGCGAGGAAGTGAGCTCCCTTTATCATGCTAGAAAGTTACTTACGCCTAAGAGAATCTTGTATCTCTACTATTCGCCCATGTATGGAGTATTGTTGCCACATTTGGGCTGGTGCATCTGCTACTAACTTCTCGCTTCTGGACAGGGTTCAAAAGAAAGTCGTCAACCTGATAATTCCTGAACTGTCATCTGTTTCAGCCTCTGTCCGATCGACAAACTGTTGCATCCTTCTGCCTCTTTTACAAGTATTTTAATGGTGAATGCTCCGACGAATTACAAGCCCTTGTACCCCCTCGACGTAAATACCCCCGACAAACCCGATATGCAGGAAAATCCCACCCCTAGACAGTAGAGATCCCTAGATATAAGAAGGCCTTCTATTCTAATAGTTTATTCCGTAGAACTGCTAGACTTTGGAACTCCCTTCCGGATTCCTGCTTTCCCAACTGTACTGACATGCAGAAGTTCAAGTGTAATGTGAACAGAAATCTTGCTGCTAAACTCCCTACATAGTATCGCTGCAAGTTATGGCTCCGATAGTAGCCTACTACATCAAAGTGGCACTGTGCCTTGTTTGTGGTGAAAATTTAATTTAAAAATAACGGCTGGGCCGATTTTTATGCAACTTCACACGAAAGGACTTTATATGCCTGGCAGTGTTCTTAGACAGGTTTTGGATCGAAATATCTTCGTTAAGTATCGATAATCGATAATCGAAATAATCTTATAAAAGAAGGTACATGAGATTTTTATCAATATTTACACCTTAGACAGCCTAATATCTCAAGTGCATTTGAGTTCGAAATGAATATTTTTACTTCGGGCACAGTTGAAGTGTGATACTTGACCTTTTCATTTTAGATTTTAATTCAAGCCATCATATATAAAAATGCTTTTATAAAATCAGCAACAGTAATTTTACAGTGCAACATAGACTACACTAGCCTATGTGTCCGGCGTTGTCCAGGTGTTTGGAGGTGTGTGTTCAGAAAAAAAGGAAGGCAGGTTAAAAACCGTACCGCGAAGGAGGAAAAAGGCGTGAAAATATAATAACGTGACGTGTTTGCTGTTTCGCCCATAACCAAACAGGAAGTGACGAAGGTTTAAATTAAGGCTAGTTAATCGAAAAGAGGGGATGACTTTCGAAAATCTCGGCGAAAAAGGCGACCCCTCCCTGTAGAAAAGTGCCCAGTTAAGGGTGAAGGAATTATGTTTTTAACCAATTTTTCGATATTTGTCGGCCGACGGGTGGGTCTTCAAAACGGTACCGATTTCTTGAAAATCCGTCGCCTTTTTCGAAGGTGTTTGCGAGACATAAAAACATACATAAAAAAGGCTTTCTTCAGTCTTGACAGACTATGGATACCCACTGTAAGGTTGCCTGCGCGTAAACTTTTGGTCGCAAGAGTTACGTAATAACCAACCACATCTCTCCGAGTCGACATTATCGAATACCAGTGGTAAGTAGAGGTTCAGGAGGACTGCCAACAATGCCAAGATAAGCAGAAAGCACATACAGCGCTCAGAATCCCCAAATGATCACCCATCTGGTACTAGCCTGGCTCAACTTAACCTAACGTTGCTTAACTTCGGTGATCTAACGAGAAATGGTGTGTCGACGTGATTATGCCGTATAAACATACATACATACATACATTTAAACAGACAGGTGAGATTTATATAATGGAAGATAGTACTATGGACTAAATCACTGCCGGGGGTACATGTGAAACTTCGTCTCGGTGCACTATGATGGCCCCAACAACTAGAGCAGGAAATCAAATCGATTTTATTGAAAAATAGGCGATTTCACCGATTTCGATGCCGATAAACTATGGAAATGTTAAACATTCGTTGATCATCATTCAATCCCGGGCAACGTTGAGTCTCCCTGTTAGTTGATTTAAACATTTTACAAAAGTCCAAGTAATACATGCCGTAACAGAGATGCCATTCGAACGTATGGTTAAAAGCGACTGGTTTCCATAGCCTCTCCACCACCGCCATTTTATCTATGTAATTTTTGCTTCGTTGGGGTACATTATCCGCTTCACTTTCAATGTTAGGGTGTTCACAGAAACGTATTGATTCAATATTTTCCAATCAACGAACATATTTTTAAGCACAGAATCTAACAAGTCTTTGTGGTATTAATCTTGTAAAGCAGTTTTATAGACTTTTCCTAAATAAACATTTCTTCATTAGAAACGACTTGTATCTCCTTGTGAAAATTGGTCATACAAATGTTTTGCTTGATTTTTCATTCACGAAATCGTGTTGATGAATAAGTCTAAGACTTGCTAGATGACGACACTTTTATTCCTTAATGTTAGATGTATTATCACTTTAATACGCATGCGTGTCCGTTTAGTATGCTTCATCTTCTCTATTTGCTCTGCGTTCGTGTTCCGAGTTTTGTTTTGATGACCAAGTTAAATGATAAAATCTTTCATAATCACATCGACTTCAGTTCGGCAAACGTAAACAATAAAGATTAATTGTTGGAATGTTTCCTGCAAATACCCAAACACGTTATCGTCGTCTAAAATGGCCGCATTAAGGTCATGGGCCACGTCACAGTGTTGTTGACCTCCGGCATTTCAAAAACGCAAACATAACCTTTAAAGCAATTTATATTAACTACCGGCGTAGTCTTTGGCAATGCCCAAACAAGCTACCAAATCTAGGTACCAGTAAACATATGAACTTTCAAGAAGCTCTCTAAGTCCTTTTTCACGGCAATTGCATAAAAATTAAATTAAAATAAATCTTCATATTATTTGGATTCTTTGAATGTCATTAGAGTGTCATTTTCCCAACGTTTCGGTCGATGTAACCTCTGACCTTCTTCAGGCGTGTCTTGTCGAACAAGAGAATGTTTCTGTCGAACTTGGGAATTTGGACGGAAATTTCGAACAGGACCCTTTATTTAATCACGTGGGTATCACGCTCTTGTTCCGTGGCACAGTGGTAAGAGTACTTAGAAGATCAATTATAAAAATGATATTCTTCTCAGGATTCAAGGTTCAATTCTAAGTGTGGGCGACCAAAAATATAATTATAAATTACTTAGGGCTTGTGTCCAGTCATGGCTGACATAATGAGACCATGCTACCATCGTGAAGTAAATAAAGGGATCCATTCGAAATTTTCAAAAGGATACCTCTGAAAAAAAGTCGGAGGTTACATCGACCGAAACGTTGTGAAAATAATACTCAAGATGAGAATAGTAGTCTGAAGAATACAAATAATACAAATAACCACTCCCCACATAAAAAAAAATCTGAAATACGATAAAATAAATATAAGCCACATTGTGACCCCTTACGCCTAGAACAGCCGAATGAACATTATTTAATTTCGTTGAGAGAGAATAATATGCATACACATGTGTAAACATCCCTAATATTATATGAATACAGGATTTTTGTGGCAAGAGTTGCGCAATCAACAGCCACACTCCCTCATGAGTAGGCACTGTTTTAATTCCACTTGCCAGTATATGAGTTCCGAACAACGGAAAACAATGCTGAGATAAGCGGACAGCACATGCAGCGCCTAGTATTTCCAAATGGTCACCCATCTGGTACTGGCCAGACTCATCGTTACTTAACGTGATCATACTGTATTATATAGATACGCGCTGATACAATGTTTTCATTTCTAAACCAAAATAGGATTTTTAATGTCAGAAAATTTCAACAGCGTCAGTATATGTTCAATGTAACTGTGTTACGATGCCTCAGGCATAAATCATAGCTTGTCTTGGTTATCGAAATTCCGAGGAAGGACTTGAGGCAATTTTACGCAGCGAGTCGTAGAAAACATCCTAGCTTTGATGATCAGCATCACGTATGTTAATTGACGTGTAAGGGGAGGTAATTCATCGTTGAAATATCTTAACTTGAAGAAAAATCAATTTCATCAGGTGGAAAAAAAAATAACGAAAAGACTCTTTGATATGAGCAAGACTTGAAAAATATATATACCGAGTGCTGTGTCTGCAACCGCATAGAAAGAAAGGGAGTGGGGGTGTTGTTAGAAGCGACCAGAACTGAGAATAAGCGAAGGCGTAAATAGAAAGTGAAAACAAACAAAAAAAAATAAATAAAAGTAAAAAAAAAAAGAGTTAAAAGTATGAAAACTGGGAGAAAAAAAAAGAAGAAAAAAAGAGAAAAGGAAACAGAAGGAAAGAACATGAGAGAGAAAATTTAAAGAGAAAAAGATAGAAAATAGAATAGGACGAATTCATTAAATTTATTCATCCTTTCATGAATCTGATATCGGTTTCTAGTAATAATTCATTAGGTGATCATCGTTTATAAAGGCTCAACGGCCATTTGGGGATAAGTGTCAGGTCGCAGTTGAGACACACAGTGATGATCGGTAATCTTTTTTTTTTTTTTTTTTACAGGGTGGTCACCACTTATCAAGGCCCGGAAGCCACTCATGGATAAGGGTTATTGTAAGTACAGTACGTTAGTGTGGATATTTTAGAGTGTCTACTTAAGGGGGCGGTTCTTCAGGAATTTGTTTACGTTGGACTTACTATGAAGAAAGAGAATCACAGTTGCTTAGGATTCGGAGATGTCTTTATTCAACGTATTTTATTACTTCAGTTTATTCAAACCGACTTTTACCGGTCTTTACATGGATTGGCGCTTATTTGTGCTTACCTCTAGAGAAATAGAGTGTATTAAAACATTAACATATAGAGACCTTAGAATTTGTTCTTCCAACAAACTCGACCAATAATTGAATACTGTTAAAGGCATTTTTATTAGCAATGTTTATCTGAATAAATATGTTAATTATATTGTTAATAATCAAGTGGGAAATACAATTCTTCTATAGCCCTGGGTCTGTCGAATCTTCTGTAAATTTAAAACTACCTGTGTTAGAGCTGTTGGTAAGTGTTAAGGAAGACGCATTATCAGGTTTAAAACTCGCTATGTCTCTGTCTGTCTCTATATTTCCAAACTCTATCTCTCCGGAAACTGAAAGTAGCAGAGCGGTGCGAAGGGTCTCAAATGATTGGCTTTTTATGGATCTGTCCTTTTATGGATCTGTAGTAAAAAAAATAGGTTTTTAAGGGATCAAAATTGAAACAAAATTCTTATACATTTTTACACATTCATCTTTGTGTTTATTTTTTAGTACAGTGGTTGGTACAGTGGTAACGGCAGCAGCTTTGAATGCCAGAGTTTTGCTTTCGGTTTCGATTCTAGCTGATGGCACCCAGATACATTTTGTTTTTACTTTCGAAATCACGACTCTATAATAATATAAACAAAATCTGGACGAATTAAAATATCATATTTAAGCGTATTTTACGAACGCTCTCCCTCTTCCGCTAGTAATATACATTAAAGAGAACTTGATTACGTGAAAGGAGAACTTAACAAGAACTTGTTTATTTATTTATTTATTTATTTTTCTACACGATGGTCACCACTTATCAAGGCCCGGAAGCCACTCAGGGATAAGGGTTATTGCAAGTACAGTACGTTAGTGTGGAGATTTAATGAAGTGTTTACTTAAGAGGGAGGTTCATTAGGAATTTGTTACCGTTGGACTTGAAGACATCCAAGTTGTAGTCAGGTGGGAAGCTGACAGACGGAACAGAGTTCCACAGGCGTGCAGTTCTAAGAAAGAAGCTTTGTTCATGGAATCTACGTTTTGATTTAGGCACAGATAAAGAGTGGGGGAAATTTTTCACAGTGGATTCAGGTAGATGGGTGTTTTTCGTGAAGGATTGGCGAATGGGGACCAGAGATTGAAGTTCAGACGAGCACCTGAATTGTTTATACTGGACTTGTAAACGATCATATTATCGCCAAATGAAAACAACCCCGCGATATTATGTTCCGCAGGCAAGGAATTTTGCTCATATATTGTGCAATGGAAGAAAAGTTAGCTAGTTACGTTTAATGCATAAAAACTGTTTCTATTTTTTATCACTAATACCGTTGCAATATGTTTGACATAATGAAAGGATATGATGAAAGAAAATTTAAAGGTTCTGACCAATAAAATGGAGCCACGTTCTGTTAGCAACCAATCAGAAAGCGGAATCGCCCTATAAAAATATTGGACATTTTAAAATCCATGCGCATATATATATATATATATATATATATATATATATATATATATATATATATATATATATTTGTCCAGACAGGAAAAATCTTTGCTGCTTTTCTCTGCAAATTGTAAAAATTTAATTTATTCATACAGAGATGCTACCCGCTGCAAACTATTTTTTATTTTCCAGGACTTTTACAGTTTAGTTGCTCATTAGAAACTATTTTCAAATTAAACATGGCTGTCCATTCAAAACACTTTAATTCCCATTGAATGACTTTCAATTTGAGAAAGTGTTCTGCTTTCACAAGCTTCTGGGATTGACTTTCAGTTTTTCTTATGAAATATAAGACTTGCCAAGATCGCTTGAAAAAATTTTGGGTCACCCTACAGCCAAAATGTTTTGCCAGTATAAGAACCACATACATGTTAAAAATATACTGTTGCCACATTTGGAGAGGAACTGATCAGAGGATTTTTTTTCCTGCCTTGACATAGTAAAAATACCCCTTTAATGTTTTCACGGCCCTTTGTTTTCCTTACAGAAGGAATGTTGCCACTTCGGCTCTATTATATCGTAATGTTCATGACAGGTGCTCGACTGAGCTTCCCATTCTCACGAAACCCTCGTCTCTCTGCAACCACTGTCAACAAGTTAATTTACTCTTTATCTGTGCATAAAACTAAACGAAAATTCCATGAGCAATGTTTTATTTCCTAGAACTACATTTTGCCTTCACATGGGATACAGACTGTGGATCTACCTCCCATCTGACTACAGCATAGTCGTTTCCAAGTCTAATGTAAAAACAATTTTTTCATGAGCCACGTTCTTAAATAAAAAAAAATATGTTCAATAACGAGCATTATTACCAATCATCATGTAATTGCCTAAACTCTTTTGACACCCAGTTAAATCTGATCCTCGTTATGCTTTTGAGCCTTGATAAGTGAATAAACCTGAGTAAAAAATTACATTGAGTAAATGTAGTACTCCGATAGTGTTCTTAATCTTTTGGCCGACACTAATTTAATCTCATTAATATTTATCCTCAAGTAATACAGCCTCTTTGTAACAGAGGAGACTTTAGAGACTATCTCTGCTCTTGTTATTTTCAAAACAAGTACTCAAAGGAGCTTCAATCTATGATCTCCCTCCCATGATAAACATTCACACAAACACGGATCTAGTTACAATTTCCTTACTGTATATATGTCCCTAATACTAAACGCAAATTCAATGAGCAAAGTTTTTTTCTTTGCACTGCCCGCCTCTGGACCTTTATACTATTGGACTGCTTTCAAGATGGCTACAACATAATCGTGTTCAAGTCCAGTATAAACCAGATTTTGGCAATTTCCACCAGTACTGATCATCATGATGTTGGCTCACAAACAACCTGATACTCATTAACACTTTTCCTTGAATAGCTTTGCTGTCTTGATAATCACTGATCTTTTTTATAAAAAAGTGGTGAAATATTAATGAAAGGCGTGATGTATTGTCGTTGATAGGTATATATTTTTAGATTGAAACTAACAGGGAGACCCGACGACATTTTTCAAGCAAATCAATTTATTGTCTGTTTTAGTTATGGAACCATCGCAGTGCTCTGTGAGAAAGCTTCACATGCATTCTCGTAGTGACTTAGTTCACAATATATTGTAATCTACATTGCACTGTAGAGAACATACTGTTGACTTTATGAATACTTTTTTATATACAACGGCTTCAATTAAAGTTTATAATGTAAAAGGCAAATAACATACTTCAGTTGTACTCTAAACAGAAACATTCAATCAGAAGAAACCCCAGCTATATGAAAGAATTTACTGTTGGTTTTATACGCCTGGTCTTACTATTTGTGTGGTAATAATGGCTCGAATTTTGTTGCATATATACAAGTCAAGTATCATTGCGCAATTGTGTTTTAAACAGAAACAATAATTTCCATCGCGCCCCTATCATATCAAAGAACATACAGTAGATTTTATATGTCCGTCCTTTCAGCTTGTGTGATGATAAAACTTCTCAAATGCACTTGTGATCTTAGACTATATAAGGGTGTTAACTTTGATCAAAATAGCCCGTTGCTTCTTTCATCGGATTATTTCGATTATTAATACTTATCCATAACACACCGATTAAAACCTATCTAAGAGCACTGCCAGGTATATAAAGTACATTCTGGTGAAATTTTATTGAAAATCAGCTCAGCCGTTTCGGAGTTCATAGGGAAGGAATTCACACACAGAGACACGGAGGCACAAAGTCCCCTTTATATAATACTATATAAATAAAATTATAAAAAATAAACTCCCGTGGAACTCTATACCGTTGATCTTATTTCACGCTAACTACAATATGATAATCTTCAAGTTCAATGCAAGTAAATTTTTGTCGAGCGGTTTTCTTTAATAATAAAATTTATCCAATTTCCACCAGCAACGATGATCGGTGTTGTCTCAATGGCTACCTGGCAACTCTTAACTCATCCTTGCATAGCTTTCGGGCCTTGATATGCACTGACTCCCTTGAAAAAATGGTGAAATAATAGAGATGTGATGCGTTGTCAGTGACAAGTAAACATATTTCTTTTAAAGTTAAATAACTAAAATCCAAAGAAAAGAGTCAGATTTGAAAATAAATAAATAAATAAATAAAAATTTGCTATTGGCAAAAAGAATATGACTGCATTGTTCATTATTGAAGTTGTATTCTTTTTTTTTCGCGCTCGAACCAAATTTGATTATAATAATAATGCGAAGATTACATAAAGATCCATTCATCTCACATTCCTGGCGGCAGAATCATTTTTTTAACAATGATCAACAGCTAGGCTTTATTACTTGTTCATTTTTTTTTCTTCATATTAGCGCTCTTTGATTTATATCCTTCAAAAAAAAAAAAAAAAAAAAAATCCGAAGATACCCAGCATTGGCCGTAAGCATTAGATTCAAACTTAAAACTTTTAGGCATTTTACACCATTTTTTTTTAATAATATTCTTTGATTCCATGCTAAACTTTATTTTATCTTTGTGCCTTTGTCTTTCTGTTCTTCTTAAAGAATTTTTCGTTCAAGAATCGACATTTCAATCGACATTTCACAAATTTGCTTTCTAGTAACTAACCTAGAAGTAAAGAGTCGACATTCCTCTGTGCACATCAACCACTTGTCTCTCAAATTTTGACAGGGTCCCAAAAAAAAAAAAAAAAAAATGTCTCACTTCAAGAGTCTCGCTATCGGCAAAGTTTCAACCTCCGGTTGCGGCCCCAATCTTGGATCACTTTGTTTTCTTTTATAAGTACTTTAATCAGATATGTTATGATGAACCCATTGAACACATAGTCGCATCTCTCGGACTCAAAGATTTTGGAATTCCCTCCTTGTTTCCTGCTTCATTGACTGTATTTTCACGCAGAAGTTAAACTGTAATGTGAACAGAAATCTCTAATTACAACTCTCAAAACTTACCTATTAAACACGATTCTAAATAGAATCCCTTATGCCCAAGTGCCAATAATCGTCATTAACTGCGGCGAGAAGGAACAAAACAATAATCTATTACAATAGAAAATGTGAGCAAGAAAAGCTATATGGTTAAGCTTACACATGAAAAAGTAAAGGACTAGTTGTTAAAACTGTAAAAACAGGACAAGATATTCTAGTAAAAATAACATATAATATAATAAATTTATTACTTCAAATATTGCAGCATTAAGAATTATTATATAATGTTATAAATTGAATTTAAAAATGTAATGGAGGTTATTATTTGTATGTCAATGAACAAAAACAGGTGCTCATCTCATATATATATATATATATATATATATATATATATATATATATATATATATATATACTAGCAAAAGTACCCGTCGTTGACTGGGGTTCAAAAACAGCCTACAGAAAATGGACTCTGATTTATTAAAGTATGATAGGCTATGAAAAAGAAGGATTGTGAAAAGATAACTCCGAATTGTGGGGTATCAAAACCAAAGTAAAATATGATGAAAGTAAAAATAAAATAGATAAACCCCTTAATTTATTATACCATACCTGTTCACACTGAAACACTTATTACAATATTCTGTGAATTTATATTAAAAAACCTTGTTAAACTTTGTGACATATTTCCATTCTATGGAGGTCAGGTGCGAACGAACGCCCCATAATTCTATTATACAATATTTCTTCAAACTGAAACATAATTATCAAAGTATACTTACGCAGATAGATATGAAAAGTCTTTATTAAAGTTTGTGCCTATTTCAATTCTATGGAGGCCAGGCGCGAACGCAGACCCCACAAATTTATTATACCATCCCTATTTAAGTTAAAACATACTTATGAAAGTATTCTTATTTACATCTATATCAAAAAACAATTGTTATTTTGTTTTAAATTTTTTTAATTTTTTATTTCTATACTTTGTGGACCAGGCGCGAACGCAGACCCCACAATTTTAATGAACCGGCGTTCTGCAGGATCAAACATACCCATTCCTGTGTCTCGATACATCTTCTATCATTATATGTAATCAGTTTTTAAAAATAGTCAACCATATAGGAGCCTATTTGTGACCAGGCACAGACAGACAGACAGACAGACAGACACACACACATTCAGCTTTATATTATAGATATATATATATAAATATATATATATATATATATATAACCTAGATATAGTGTTGTAGACGATATGTTTATTATCTTATACCTATATATTTATACCATAGTACCTTTAACGTATCTACGTGTGAAAAGGTTTCCAGATTATATATTATTCATCCGAGAGATCCTATTTATTAAAAAAAGGATAGAAAGTTATATGAAATTGGATCTCCCAATCATCGAAGACGTAATGTAAAAATATGATGTCGTTTTTGGTCTGCACATGATGCTAAAATATACATTCTTAATCTTCTGGCTAAGACCCATTCTCTGTCTAAATATGGTATAAAGTACATCATGGGGTTTCTGTTCGTGCCGGGCGTCCATACAATGGAAATATGTCACAGACATCTAGAAAGTATATTGGAGATAGACCGTAAAAATGAGATATATTCTGACACTACTTTAACCAGATTACTTGGATAAATACTTTTACTGTTTAAATAAAAAATTTACAATAATATCGCGGGGTCTCTATTCCCGCTGAACAGAATATCCAGCAGCAATATATTACATAGGATAGATACCTCTGTGAAATTTCCACAGGTCCCGGTAGTACTCAATATATAGACAATAGCTGTAAGAAGATAGGGTAAGCCTCTTAAAGGATTTTTTTTACACTTGTGGTTTGCCGTCTTAAGATTCACTGTAGATATGAGTAAAGATAAAGATAAAGATCATCATCATCATAATCATCATCATCATCATTATCATCATCATCAGGACGGGCTCCTTGTTCGGACCAACGTAACTCTTCCTCCCCAGAGTTCCCTGTCTTCCATCAGCTGCCTCAGGTCTTCACGTTCACAGTCGGCGTCGTGTGCTATTTGCTGGGTGTACGTGGATCTAGGCCGTCCTTTGTTTGCGCGTCCGTGTCGTGGAGTCAATAGCAATACATCACTCACCAATTCATGCTTGATCCTCAGACAGTGACCGGAAAGTCGAAGGCGTCTCCCCCCCCCCCTGATGGTATTAGATATGGCAGGTAGGTTGCAATAAAGTTGCTGCTTCGTTGAATGATTTTGCCAAGATATATTTAATACTATTCGTAGTTTACGTATCTGGGCAGCAACATGATTTCCGCAGAGAGAGAAAGAGAATTTTGTTTTGGTTGTTTTTGTTTTACGGCATATCAACCATTTTCAGGTTATTTAATGCCGAATCCAAAAATTTTTAAGGAAATTTTTTTAATAGAATATATTTGTTGTTTTCAAGTCGAATTCTATTTAACCCATAGTTGGGACCCTAATAGGTACTACCACTCCGGGTCAGAGTGGACCTGGGAGCAATGGCAATTAAAGCGTGACTCCACACTCCCCAAAGCCCGCAAGCTGGGGCCCCACCGCTAGATTTAGTTTAAGGTCATATCCAGGACCAGAGAAAGAGAGAAAGAAGGAGAGAGAGATAGAGTGTGTGTGTGTGTGTGTGTGTGTGAGAGAGAGAGAGAGAGAGAGAGAGAGAGAGAGAGAGAGAGAGAGGAATTCGCATCTCAAAACCATGGGCAGCATCGGATAGGCTGCGTTCAGTATGGACTTCAAGGCTATCTGACAAACTGAAAAGGCCGTTCCTCAGGGCAGTGGTAGAGTCTGTCTTTGTTTACGGCGCTACAGTCTGGACACTCACCAAAAGATTGGAAAGAAAACTAGACGGCGCATGCACTGGTATGCTACGAACAGCAATAATATTGTCACTTCCGCTTAATATTTATTTGGTAACGTAAAAATTTTATTCAAAATGTCTTTCATTACCGGAATATGAGGTGTCTTTAATAAGTTTCCAGTCTTTTTTTTTTTTTTTACAAAGGCATCACCACATTATCAAGGCCCAGAGGCCACTCAAGGATAATGGTTAAAGAGTGTACAGTAGAAATTGTTCAATATAGTAATCATTAGTAATGAAAATTTGGTAAATTTAATAACTTATATGGAACGGCTCATCAAGAACTTATTTACTTTAGACTTGAACACAACCATATTGTAGTCAGCCGGAAAGCAGGAAAACGGAAGACAATTCCACAGGCGTGCAGTTCTAAGAAAGAAGCTTTGTTCATGGAATCTACGTTTAGGTTTAGGCACAGATAAAGAGTGGGGGAAATTATTGATAGTGTTTACAGCTAGACGAGTGATTCTTGTGAAAGTTTGGCGAGGGGGTACCATAGATTGAAGCTCAGTTGAACACTTTCCATGAAAATAACGATACATCAGAGACAAACTCGCAACATCTCTTCTGTGAGATAGAGGTTGCAAGGAGGAGAAAAGGACATCTCCTACGAGGCTACGAAGTCTATTTTGAACTCTATCAAGGCAGGACAAGTCCTTTCTAGCAGCTCCTGCCCAGATGTGGCAACAGTATTCCATCCTTGGACGTACCTGGCTCTTATATAGGTAGAGAATAGCATCAGCAGTGAGATATCTACTGGATCGATAGAAAGATCCCACCATTTTTCCAGCGGCCTTGGCAACAGATTTGATATACGGGTTCCATTTAAGATCAGGAGTAATGGTCAAGCCCAGAAGCTTGTCAAAACTTGAGGCCTCCTGAAGACGAGAGCCATTCATTTCAATTGATGACAAATGTGCATTAGAATGTTGATGATGTAAAGAGAGAAGCTTGGTTTTAGATGCATTAAAAGTAACCAGCCACTCCTTTCCCCATTGTACTACGTGCTCAAGATCAGAGGAGAGAGAATTGGAGAGAACTTGGTCGTTTACTGTCTAAGATGTGGTACCATAAATGGTAGTGTCGTCAGCATAAATGTCTACAAATGATGTAAGGATATGATTTGGAAGATCATTAATGTAGATCAGGAAAAGAGTTGGGCCCAGGATGGATCCCTGAGGGACACCGGCATTAATACTGTGAGCTTCTGATTTTTGCCCCTCAACTACTACTCTTATGAACCTATCAGAAAGAAATGATTTAATAATTGAGAAGACTTTTCCAGCTATACCATAGCTAGCGATCTTATGAAGTAAACCTTTATGCCATACCCTATCAAAGGCTTTAGATATGTCAAGAGCAATTGCAGTCTTTTTTGTACAGGAATTTAAAATCGTGGTAGACTCTCGAAAATTCAATATATTATTACTATAAGTTATAATATATATGTTATAAGATGTTTGATTATTTTTTTTTATTACATGTTCGAATGAACAGCTACAACAGAAATCTGAATACACCCTACTAAAGCCTGATTGCTACAACTAATGAATTTCAAAAATACAATCAGGACGTGAGGACACTTTAAAAAGAACGATATGCAATAAAATTCTGTTCTAAACTTGGAAAAATGTAACGAAAACGTATGGAATGATTCAGACTGTTTTGGACCATACTGCATGAATCGAGCGTGTTAAGGACTATCGAGACTCTATAGAGACAATAAGTGCACAGTTTGATGTAATTGTGAGAACTGTAAACACAATTATTCGGGAGGAACTGAAGATGTGTAGGATTTGAACGAAGTTTGTTCCAAGGGTGCTCAGAGAACATTGAAAAGACAGACGTTATGATGACAGCAGGTAGATGGCCGAGTTGATCAATTCAGATTCCGCAATTCTTGATGCTCGGTAACCTGCGATAAAAGCCGGGTCTACTGCTATGACCTAGAGACCAAGAGACAGAGTTCTCAGTAGAACTATCTTGACTCTCCCAGACTCAAGAAAGCTAGAAAGAACAAATTCATCCAGAAACTTATGATGATGCAGTTTATCAGAGCACGGGCATGATCTACATGCACTCCACAGACAGTCAACAAAGAATATTATGTTGACGTTTTAAGGTAGTTCAGAAAGAGATTCCTTCGGAAGAGGCCAACACTCTTCAAATCGGATAAGTACCATTTCCGCAAGGACAATGCACCAGTCCACATCTCCATCCTTGTTAAAACGATTCGTCTGAGCTCATATCTCTGGTCTCCCCTCGCTAATTTTTCACGATAAACACCCGTCTAGTTAAAACCACTATCAAAATTTTCCCCCACTTTTATCTGTGTATAAATCAAAACATAGATTCCATGAACAAACCTTCTTTCTTAGAAGTACACGCATGTGGAACTCTCTTCCGTTTGCCTGTTTCCCACCTGACTTCAACTTGGATGTCTTCAAGTCCAACATAAACAAATTCCTGATGAACTGCCCCCTTAAGTAAGACATTTTATCAAATCTCCAATATTAACGATTACTACGATACTATCCCATTGATTACAGTGCACGCAATAACCCTTATCCCCGAGTGGCTTCCGGGCCTTGATAAGCGGTGACTACCATGTAAAAAAAAAATGGGCATCAAGCGAAATTCTCACCCTCCCTATTCTCCAGATTTCCTCCCAGTGACTTCTGGTTATTTTCTAAGCTCAATGCTGTAATTATGAGACAACTGGTGCGATGAAAAAGGTTGTGACACGCTCAAACAAGAGGATACACCCAGGGCCTTCCAGAAGGTTTGGAACGGTACAACAAGTATTGCAACTGGGGTAGATTACGTCGAAGGGGGTTTCAGTTTCATGTGTGTAAATCAATAAAAGTTCCGCTTCGAAATATGTTTGGAAATTTATATAAGGTACTTTGTGTATCTTTTTGAAAAACATCTGACGAAAAAAAAAACACACACACACACAAAAGAGGGCTAGTCTGAATCAAATATAGATATGTCATAAGGCCCTATTTGGAGAATCGTGAAAGATAATTTCCTGTTAGATATTGATTTACCTGCAACGAAAAACAACAAGATGGACGAATCAAACACGGGATTAAATCATCAAAAAAAAAAAAAAAAAAAAAAAGAATATTTTACTGGGTTTTCTTTAGGTCAACGGTTCGAATAATTACGCACTTGGTAAAAATATCCCGGTGTGCGTGTTCTTTTTACCTATGTATTTTGCCGCTTTTAAACTCTGTCTTTTCAATATGGTTTTGTTCAAGTCTAACGTAAATAAGTTCTTGATGAGCCGTTCTATATAAGTTATAAAATTTACCAAATTTTCATTACTAATGATTACTATATTTTCCAATTTCTACTGTACACTCTTTAACCCTTATCCTTGAGTGGCCTCTTGGCCTTGATAAGTGGTGATGCCTATGTAAAAAAAAAGACATGTATTGATTCGATCAAAACCGGTAAAGCGCTCGTTTTTAATGATTTATTCCTATTTTTAACATGTGCTCCCCTTTTATATATTATAACATAGCCTGTCTCCACAGCACATAATTTCATGATTTATTGCGTATTTTATCTTCGTATATTAAATTCTATGAAACTCTTAATATTTATTTGCGTATTATTTTTTTATTATCGAATTCATCTTCTTGTCCTCTCTTATCTGACAGTCAAACTGATATTTTACCGGAAAATTTCTTTTATTCTTATTTCTTTCTGTTTTGTCCCTTTCTTTCGAATTTATTCACTTGTTGATTTATTCAAGATCTCCTTATTCAGACTGTCGACAAACGTTGACATCATATGAAATATTGAGTGAAGAAGTTCTCGCCAATATTCCAAAACAACTCGCCATTACAGACAAAAATGCGTATAAAGAATACGAATTCTATTTTAAACTTATGTGCATGTTTCTATTTCTAAATAAGGCACTTTCGCGCGCAATCATCGAATGGATTTGTTCATATCACGTCTGTACCTAAAAACATGACGGAATTAAAGAAAAAGTATTTTCCCATGCTTTAAACCCACACGATTGGTCGTTGTACTATTTTTTGTGATGGCAAAAATATCGACATCAAAAATAAATATTCTAAAACCACGTCCAAGAAGGTTCATAATTTATCAGAACAATGCCAAAAAAATAACGTTATTGCCCCACCCCCTACAAAAGGAGGGATGATCCTTTAAATTCACCTTTGTTCATTCGTCTATTTATCCGTTCGCCTGTCCGCACTTTTCTCAATAACTACGCCTTGAAATTTTTGAAATTTTGCACAAACATTGAACATGATATGAGTAAAAAAGTAACTGAGCGGATTTTCCGGGGAAACTCCAGTCCCCCCCCCCATTAGGGGTGCCTTTCAGATAAAAATGTGTAAAATTGACACTTTTATGGTTATCAAAAAACAAATTGATGCTTTGGATTTTTAGAAACATTTTGAAAAGTTGTAACTTATATATATATTATTCCTTAATTGGAATTCATTTTTTGAGATGAGCATTATATGTTAATTTTTATTTTTATTTCGGACTATTAAAGATGAGACTAATAGTCCGAAATAAAAATAAAAATTAAGTTGTAACTTACTGATTTCTATATAATTTTGTTTGTCTATACTTTTGGGTGTGCTCCGGGGCTAATAAAAACACTCTATTTTGGGGATTATTTTTCCATATTTGTCCAACATTTTCTGTGTATGTCTATTTATCAGTTTTGCATGGATCTGAACTCGAATTTAAATATAAGGCCTTGGGGACATTTGGGGCTAAATGGGGGAGAGGGGCAACTGATGGGCATAGCCATTTTTTTTGCATATTGCAGAACTCAAATTTGCACACGTTAAGGTCTAAAACTGCACCGTTTGTTCATTTGCACCAAGATTTGACGTCCCCTGTGGACTTTTGGGGCTAAATAGGGGCGCAAATGCTGAACTCAGTCATTTTTAAGTCTCATTTACTGTGCACTCATTGTTATTAAGAGACACATTCTTAAAATTGACAAAGAAGTGTGTTTTGTAAATAATCAATCTTTTTTTCATAGTGAATGGACTGATTACAACGAAAGAATTTCCAGTTGAGGTGGATTTTTGTTTTTTCTGTATATAACTTTTTCTCGATATACAATTGTTTCTTCTGTTAATTTTTTTCTATATTCAAAACCTTTGTTGCAATATAAATGACGATATGAACTAATTTTGAATCCTTCGACAATGTGCATTAAAGATACCGAATATTCGTTCACAGAAAAAAGTAAGAAAAATACAATATAAAATATGCAACTTACATTTAATCTAAGTAACTCAGAGAAAAAAAGGCTATTTATAGTATAGATTCATTATGATAATTATTGCGTATATATATATATATAAATATATATATACATATATATATATATATGTATGTGTGTATGTCATGTCATGTAATATGCTACTGGTACCATGTAACCCAGTACTACCTGCCTCATGGTTTGGACACCGGCGACTAAACTGGTTCCCCCACCAGACTTGTTTGGTGAGGAAGGCGACTAGTCTCCCTGAAGGATTAAAAACAAGACCTTCCAAAGGGCGAATGAACTCTTTTTCTGGGTCAACGGCCAACTAGCACCGTGTATATTTGTGTGTGTGTATATGTGTATTGGGGTGGAGAGGGCTCCCGTATGGAGTGGTGAAAGCAACCTTTCTAAGAGAAGCAAATCTCTGATTAAAAAAAAACATGAAGCGGAAGACCAGTACCCGCATTAAGCTAGTCTGCATTTTAATTTGTTGCTGGCTATCTTGCTCTTGCTTGTTGCTGGATCTAAACATTTTGAACCGAGAGAGAGACTTAGCTGTCGTACAAAGCTAAGAATCTGTAACATCATCTTTGTATAGATACTCCCTTAGGCATTTGGACTCATGGATTTTAAATGTCTGAGGGAGTGGCACTCGTCTGACAAGACGTTGCAATCATCATGTGTGTATGTGTGATGAAAATAAGTTAGAATATATACATACAGATATAGATTTTTTATATAGAAATAAATTTTATGTGTGTATGTGTGTGTCTGTAAGTTCGTTCCCTATAGACTCAGAAGTGGCTGGGACGACTTTATTCGAAATTTCACACGAAGATACCTGATGTATCTGGTAGTCTCTTTACATCAGTTTTGCATCAGAATGCGACTAATCAATGCAGAAAATCGATAATCATAAAAAATTCGACTGATTTGCACCAAAAGTAACACTTTTATACAACTTAACATCATAAAATCATTTGAGAAGTTTTATTTCCGCCCAAACAGAAAGGCCAAGCTTATAAAATAAACTAGATTCTTTTATGAAACTGTGACGAGTTTGAAATCAATGATTATTTTAAGAGCATAACTTTTATATGCACAATTATTCTTCAAGTAGTTATCTCGATATATAATATTTTTATTGCAGAAATTCCACCCTTGACCAAAGTATCTTAGTTTTGTAAAAACAGATGCCACATAGAAATGTATTATGTCTATACTATTACCCACTATTTTATGTAACTTAAAAACGACATTTTAGAAATATTTAGTCGTTATAATAAAATCGTACATTGTATCCTAGAAGCTCCATCATCACAATCCCCGCTATCTTTAGGGGAAGTAGTTATAATCTTCCCTCTGAATCTAAAGTCCTCATACCACTACCAGACAACATCGAAAACTAGTATACACATTATTGATATACCGCCCCAGCTACCTTTGTAACTTACCCATAAACACATGCACATACCATTAGCTTTCCTTTTCCCGGTACAAATACATTAATATCTCCCTTATAATGTTCCGGCAATTCTCATTGGCTGTGAGGTGAACAATTTTTATTCGCGAATACACATCTTAATAAATGAATGAACACATAAGAATGTTACAAATTTGCTCATTCTCTCCAGAACAGGCAATCATTTTTAACCCCCCAAAACCAATTGCTTTTTTCCTTTTTTTTTTTACTACATATAATACTTAGTTTAATATATAAATGTTTCTTACACTTTTTTTACCTAAAAAAAAATAAGCATGTTAGCACGAACTTGGGGGTTTTACAGAACAGTGAGGGAGCGAAAGTCTATGGAATCAAATATACACGGAGATTGAGAGAGAATGAGCGTCAATGAGAGAGAGAGAGAGAGAGAGAGAGAGAGAGAGATGCGAGAACGAGGAGTATCACCATCATCGTAGCCGTGCTAAACTTTGTACTCTTTTTATTTGGTTCGCAAATCATTCACGCTTCCTGATACGTTTTAAGGCGTTATTTTGAAGGCCCGTAAGATCGCAAGTTTACCATATACCAGGCGTCGAAAGTGTTTTCATTTTATCCACCTCTTTGTCCTTCTAGCATTACACGTTTGAGCCCGGCTACTTTTTGCATTCGAATGCGTACTCAATACTATTTTCATTTTCACACAGGTAATAACTAATATTAAATGTTTTTTTTTGTTTTTTTAAACGCAACAGATCACAAAGCAAAATACAATTGTATTTTGCTTTCATGTATATATAGTGATATTAGTGTAATTTAAAAACTTATAACTAATGTTAAAATTTAGTTTTTTTTTATTTTTACACGCAAACCTTAATAAGTTGTTTTTGCCTAATTCCCCACGATCTTATGTTCTTTTAGGTATATATATTTAAAAATGTCTGTGAAAAATATTTCTTTACAAAATTAAAACAATTTCTGTCTCTGTTGTCTAAAATTTAAATTAAAAAGAAGGTTGTCATTGGTTAAAATTATAAAGTGTTCTATTTATATTGTTTATAATATAAACAAAATATGCATATATTGTTTATCATATAAAGAAGACTTTTGTTTATAGTGTTTCTTTTTTCTATACCGTTTACATGTTTACATGGTAACGTACATGTGATTATAGGAATTTAGTTCGTTTTAAGTGATAGAACGTTCGAGAGTATTTTGCCACTTAAACTCCAGTATTGCCAACATACATACCATACCCTAAATCATAACCTGCCCGCCAGATTAAAAGCTTAGGCCGATCGACACTGCACTCACCAACATATTTTGTTCGTTCATAGTATTTGCACGTGGGAATCCTGACAGCGAGTATCAAAGTTCCATCTCGTGCAATTTTTTAGCAACCACACCCCCACTCACAAAACGGTGTGTCTATTTCGAAAACCGTTCTTAACACAGGGAGGTTCATCTAACCTCCAAAACCGATCTTAACATGAGGAGGTTGGTGTTTGGGCAATACAACAATAACAACAATAACAAGGGACATGTTACGACTTGGCAACGCCGGGTAACAGGACCCACTCGTGAAAAAAAATCATAGCATGAGCAGTTGGTTCTTTGATATGACAGGGGCCCTTTCGAAATGAATGTTTCTTTTTAGTACACAATTAAACGATCATACTTAACTTTTGCATTTTAAACTTTAAGTGATATTACCAGTCACAAATAATTATATAAAACTAGCTGACAACGCTTAATCATGAATATATAATATAATATAGAATTAGTAGTATATTGATTATTCTATTTCAAAGGAAAAATTTTCCTAGTGGATTAATTCGCAAAAACATGAAAACTAAAAAAAAAATAATAATAATAAGTATATCGTTTATCAAATTCCGTCTGTGTTTATTCACTACATCACTTCAGCTGATACTTAGAAATCAACAGTAGGTTCTCTACAGTGCAGTGTGAACTACAATATTTTGTTGAATGTCAATGCGGGGGGAACTGTAAAACTTTCTGCCGGTGACAATGTGGGGGTGATATTTAATTAAAGCAGGTAATCAATTTATTTGATTAAAAATCAATATTTATCGTAATAAAAGAATGGGAGGGTCAAACATTTGTAAACCACATGCAATCCCTGCTCGTATATAGTTAAAAAGAAAATTCACCAATAAACTTAGCCTAATCGACATAAATTGTTATTTATTTTAACTTTTGTTCATGGTGTGCTACTCATTAAAGATTTCTTACAGAAATTACTAAATCCTTTGTGGATATAACATCCTTTTCCCCTCTCCCTCTTTCTTTCTCTCTCTCTCTCTCTTTCTCTCCTCTCTCTCTCTATCTTTACCTGTATATCTATATATATATTGCCAGGTCGAAACAATATACGTCATATATGATATGCGATGCCATCATGTATTACGTCATCATTAGGAAGGCAGGTTCGAACCCCGACCGCGAAAGAGGAAAAGAACCGAAAAAAAAAAAACGTGATGTCTTTGTTGTTACGACCACCGCCAAACCGGAAGTGACGTAGGTTTAAATAAAGGCTAGACAATCGAAAAGAGAGTATGACTTTCGAAAATATCGATGAAAAAAGCGACCACTCCTTGTAGAAAAGTGCCCAGTTGAGGGTGAATAAATTAATGTTTTAGCAAATTTTTCGGTATTTGTCGTCTGAAGGATTGGACTTCCAAACGAAAAATCCGTCGCCTCTGTCGAAAGATTTAGGCAGACATGCAAACATATATACATACATACATTTATATATTGGGAACTAACAATTTTCGAGCCAAACCGATTAAAAAGTTTGCTCTATCTCTGAATACCTTTATGTAAACTTTCAAATGTTTAGACAAGAAATTTACTGAGTAGTTTGGTGGAGACCGCAGAGGTAAATTTTTTAAAACTTTGACCCCTATTATGACCCCCTTAACATTTGTTGTTTTGGACTCAAATCAAGTTATTAAGTTAGATCCATGTCCAAGGAACCTATATCTAAAATTTCAATTGTTTATACCCTAAATTGGCGGAGGGGTTTGGTAGTGTTCTCAAAGGTCAAATCTTTGAACGTTGACCTCTTAACAACCAAATTTCTGGCCGAAAAAGGATTACAAAGATTTTCCCAAATCTCAGTACCCTGTATATCAAATTTCGAGTCTGTAGACTGAAAATTAACAGAGTTAATGCGTAGAGAAATGTACACGCACACATACACACAGATACACAGACACACAGATACACAGGCACGTTCACTTTTATGTATATACTAACATTTCAGCCTGGCGTTGCCCGGGTGTTTGGATGTGTATGTTGAGCAAAAAAAAAATGGTAGTAGGAAGTCAGGCTCGAACCTGTACCGCGTAGGAGGAAAAGAACGGGGAAAATCCTGACGTCTCTGCTGTTACGACCACCGCCAAACCGGAAGCGACGTAGGTTTAAATTAAGGCTAGACCATCGAAAGGAAAGGAATACTTTAAAAAATATCGGCGAAAAAAGCGCCCCCCCCGTGTTGAAAAATGCCCAGGAGAAGGTTAAGTTATTAATGATTTTAGCCAATTGTTCGATATTTTTCATCTGAAAGGTCGAACTTCAAAGCGATTCTGATCTTAGTAAAATCCGTCACTTCTGTTGAAAGTTTTAAGTAGACATGTAAACATACATATATACATATTTATATATTGGTAACTAGAAATCTTCGACCAAACAGAGTAAAAAGCTTGTTCTATCTCTGAATACCGTTATGTAAAATTTCAAATGTTTAGACAAGAAAATGTCTGAGTAATTTGGTAGAGACTGCAGATGTCAAATTTTTTAAAACTTTGACTCCTATTATTACCCTTGACAATTATTGTTTTGGAGTCGAATGAAGTTATTAAGTTAGATCCATGTCAAAGGAACCTATATCTAAAATTTCAAGTATTTATGCCAAAAATTGTCAGAGGAGTTTGGTAAAGTTCTCAAAGATCGAATCGTTGAACTTTTACCCCTTAACAGCCAGATTTCTGTCCAAAAATGGATTACAAAGATTTTCCAAAATCTTAGTACCCTGTATATCATATTTCGAGTCTGTAGACTGAAAATTGACAGAATCATTGCGTAAGGAAATCTACACAGACAGACAGACGAACACAGACAGACATATGCTTTCACTTATATAGATATATAGATGAACTAGCATTGGTGTCCGGCGTTTCCCGGATGTTTGGAGGTGTATGCTGAGCAAAAAAAAATAAACAGAAAAAAACGGTCAATATTTTATACTTTGACCCCTATTATGACCGCTTAACATTTATAGTTTTTGGCTCAAATCAAGTTATTAAGTTTCATCCATGTCAAAGTAACCTATATCCAAAATTTCAATTGTTTAGGCCCCAAATTGTCGGAGGAGTGTGGTAGCGTTATTAAAGGTCAAATCGTTGAACTTTGACCCCTTAACAGACAAATTTCTGGCTGAAAACCGATCACATCGATTTTCCCAAATCTCAGTACCCAGTATATCAACTTTCAAGTCTGTTGATTTAAAATTGACAGAGTTATTGCGTATGGAAATGTACAGACACAGATACACAGACAGACGGATACTCAGACAGATACACAGACACGTTCACTTTTATAGATATATAGATATAGATAGATGTATATATACTTATGTAAAGTTAATAGGGGAGAATCCAAGCAGAGTGCTCGATTATTACGACAAATCAAATATAAGTGCATAATATTAATTCATATATGTATTACAGGATATCAAAACAATATCGGTTTCCCATCCCAGTAAAGGAAGGCAATGTTCGGTACCTTTCTCGGATGCTCATCAGCCTTGGTATACCTGATATAAAAGCACTTAGTTTTTTTTATTTAGGTTACGCGCGCAAATTTGTAGATGAACTTTGATCGAAAGAAAATGCGGATTTCCGACTTCGTTGAATCGAGGGTCGATACTTTAATTGGAAATTTGCTGACGCTCTTTCTTTTAATATGGCGAGAGAGAGAGAGATAGAGAGAAAGAGAGACAGAGAGAGAGAAAGAAAGAAAGAAAAAAAGAGAGAGAGTCGTTGGGATTCCTCCTTTCACCATGCATCGTAAAAAGAACATTTCAAAACATTCGGTTGTTTTCATGCCTCTCCCGGATTCAGTTTCTATACTTTAACGGAGAGGATCAACGCCCTGACCTCTTAGATGACCTATTAACACTTCGCATTTATTCTTCAGTTTCGCTTCCCTGCTTAGCCCTAACAGCAGAAATCGATATGTTCTGTCTTTGACAGTGCAACCACGCACACTTTTCAGAGAGGCAGAAAAGGATTGAACAAGAAAAGAACATGGCTTTGTAGCATATATAAAA